>NC_091313.1:24415573-24525573 GCF_038502225.1 Cherax quadricarinatus
AGAATATTTTGAGGAACTTTTAAATGTTAAGGAAGAAACAGAGGCAGTAATTTCATGCACTGGTCAGGGAGGTATACCATCTTTTAGGAGTGAAGAAGAGCAGAATATAAGTGTGGGGGAGGTACGTGAGGCATTACGTAAAATGAAAGAGGGTAAAGCAGCTGGAACTGATGGGATCATGACAGAAATGTTAAAAGCAGGGGGGGATATAGTGTTGGAGTGGTTGGTACTTTTGTTTAATAAATGTATGAAAGAGGGGAAGGTACCTAGGGATTGGCGGAGAGCATGTATAGTCCCTTTATATAAAGGGAAAGGGGACAAAAGAGACTGTAAAAATTATAGAGGAATAAGCTTACTGAGTATACCAGGAAAAGTGTACGGTAGGGTTATAATTGAAAGAATTAGAGGTAAGACAGAATGTAGGATTGCGGGTGAGCAAGGAGGTTTCAGAGTGGGTAGGGGATGTGTAGATCAAGTGTTTACATTGAAGCATATATGTGAACAGTATTTAGATAAAGGTAGGGAAGTTTTTATTGCATTTATGGATTTAGAAAGGCATATGATAGTGGATAGAGGAGCAATGTGGCAGATGTTGCAAGTATATGGAATAGGTGGTAAGTTATTAAATGCTGTAAAGAGTTTTTATGAGGATAGTGAGGCTCAGGTTAGGGTGTGTAGAAGAGAGGGAGACTACTTCCCGGTAAAAGTAGGTCTTAGACAGGGATGTGTAATGTCACCATGGTTGTTTAATATATTTATAGATGGGGTTGTAAAGGAAGTAAATGCTAGGGTGTTCGGGAGAGGGGTGGGATTAAATTTTGGGGAATCAAATTCAAAATGGGAATTGACACAGTTACTTTTTGCTGATGATACTGTGCTTATGGGAGATTCTAAAGAAAAATTGCAAAGGTTAGTGGATGAGTTTGGGAATGTGTGTAAAGGTAGAAAGTTGAAAGTGAACATAGAAAAGAGTAAGGTGATGAGGGTGTCAAATGATTTAGATAAAGAAAAATTGGATATCAAATTGGGGAGGAGGAGTATGGAAGAAGTGAATGTTTTCAGATACTTGGGAGTTGACGTGTCGGCGGATGGATTTATGAAGGATGAGGTTAATCATAGAATTGATGAGGGAAAAAAGGTGAGTGGTGCGTTGAGGTATATGTGGAGTCAAAAAACGTTATCTATGGAGGCAAAGAAGGGAATGTATGAAAGTATAGTAGTACCAACACTCTTATATGGGTGTGAAGCTTGGGTGGTAAATGAAGCAGCGAGGAGACGGTTGGAGGCAGTGGAGATGTGCTGTTTAAGGGCAATGTGTGGTGTAAATATTATGCAGAAAATTCGGAGTGTGGAAATTAGGAGAAGGTGTGGAGTTAATAAAAGTATTAGTCAGAGGGCAGAAGAGGGGTTGTTGAGGTGGTTTGGTCATTTAGAGAGAATGGATCAAAGTAGAATGACATGGAAAGCATATAAATCTATAGGGGAAGGAAGGCGGGGTAGGGGTCGTCCTCGAAAGGGTTGGAGAGAGGGGGTAAAGGAGGTTTTGTGGGTAAGGGGCTTGGACTTCCAGCAAGCGTGCGTGAGCGTGTTAGATAGGAGTGAATGGAGACGAATGGTACTTGGGACCTGACGATCTGTTGGAGTGTGAGCAGGGTAATATTTAGTGAAGGGATTCAGGGAAACCGGTTATTTTCATATAGTCGGACTTGAGTCCTGGAAATGGGAAGTACAATGCCTGCACTTTAAAGGAGGGGTTTGGGATATTGGCAGTTTGGAGGGATATGTTGTGTATCTTTATATGTGTATGCTTCTAGACTGTTGTATTCTGAGCACCTCTGCAAAAACAGTGATAATGTGCGAGTGTGGTGAAAGTGTTGAATGATGAAAGTATTTTCTTTTTTGGGGGATTTTCTTTCTTTTTTGGGTCACCCTGCCTCGGCGGGAGACGGCCGACTTGTTGAAAAATATATATATATATATATATATATATATATATATATATATATATATATATATATATATATATATATATATATATATATATATAAATATATATATATATATATATATATATATATATATATATATATATATATATATATATTTATATATATATATATATATATATATATATATAAGGTAATAATAATATTACAGTTATTATTATTACATTTATTATTATCTTTAGTATTATTATTATATTCCAAAGAAGATGTAATAAGCTATTGATATGGCGACCAGACTAGGCAACTAGCTGAGGTAATACAACAGCTCCTAGCTATTACACTGCGTCAAGGAACACTCATCCATAAACCCACAAGTTTCAACACAATTTTTTTTCACAGGATATAAACACTGTGAAATATATATCTCTCAGCATATGTATGCTGACAGTTTACCTTAATTCTCAATTTAGGAGTTAAAGTATTCTTGTCTGGTTATGAACAGGTTACGTGCAGCCTATATTAAAAAATAATAAGTCATCATTGTGTCAACGTTTCACACCATGAAGAGCTATAACAAGTTCTACAGGGAGCTTGTCTCGTAGCTTCGTGTTTCTGCCTTGGTGTTTGACAGCAGTACAGCATTTCATCCAACTCTCATCCATAAACCTGTAGAACCATTAAGTGAAGATAGAGACGCATGAGAGAACAACTATACAAATATGTTACTCGAAGCACCATCATTACTCACACGAGGGAGGTCATGTGTACAAAGCCCCTCAGAACACTCGTGCTCATCTTCAAGTCAATTAAGTTGGACAAAGTAAGTAATGTTCCCCGAGTATACTTAAACGATTCGTCATATGTTCGTTTGTCTTAGAGAGTCGAGCCAAAGGGTAAAAGCGACTGATGTTTCTACTCACTCACTCGCCCTCTTCGAAGGTCTTTTTTCTCATTACTCTTACCGTGGTTTTTCTTCTGGTCTCATAATTTTCTTTAAACCAGAGGATTTAACTGAGATAAATCTGAAGCACAGCGTAAATGGTGGAAGATCTGGATGCTCAACAGTCGACTAACACCAAAGTGCATATTTATTGCAAGACAAAAAGGGGCAAAAGGTATAAGATTTATTCCAAGGTCTTCCCTTACTTGGGAATCGAGCCCGATTCCCTTTTGATAGTTCTCCAGTGCTCTAACTACTGAGCCACAGTGAGGTTAGAGCTGCATGTCTCTCAGCGTGAGAAACAAGCAACCCCGTTCCTTAGGGGTTGATGTAATCTTGTCTGGTGGTGACAAGGTTACGGGCAAAAATTCTGAAGAGATTTGGATGAGTCGATATAGAGTCAGGGCTATCTCACTGGGTACTTTTGAATGACAATAAGTTCCTCTATTTGTTAGAGGCAATTTCAACAATTCCATGTGTCGAAATTGGACTCTAGATTGTGCCACTTAATAGTTGATAGGCTTTGAACTTCATTAACCAAAGATTGCAGCATACCAAGAGGTCCTCTACTCCTCTGTTCGTCATGACTGCCATGCAGGTTTCTTTACGCTCTAAGCGAGAGCTAAAAGACGAATGATGAAGAAGCCCGAGGCCTGAAAACTGCTCTAAGGCTTCTTGGAGAAGCCTCTGAGGGTTCTTTATTGTTTAAATTGTTTCTGTAATTTATGGAGCGTAAAGTTAATATTTCTTCAGTTTCATTTGATGCAAGTAATGTGCTTTATTCTCCTTGACAAATGAATGTGCTTATTTGTCTTCGTGATGATAGGAGTGAAGAGAAGAAGTCAGAAATGAGAATGAGAGAATGAGGGAGAAAAAGAGATAGAGAGAGAGAGAGAGAGAGAGAGAGAGAGAGAGAGAGAGAGAGAGAGAGAGAGAGAGAGAGAGAGAGAGAGAGAGAGAGAGAGAGAGAGAGTTCATTTACAATAAATGTAAAAAGATATAAGGGTAAAATAGGACACAAAGAGAGAAATAATGAAATCTCCCAGAGTGGAGAAACATCTTGGCACCGCATATAATGTATCATACCATCACGACGACTTCCGCTGATGAACGTTAGTGCGTGCATGTGTGTGTGTGTGTGCGTGTGTGTGTGTGTGTGTGTGTGTGAGTGTGTGTACTCACCTAGTTGTACTCACCTAGTTGAGGTTGCAGGGGTCGAGTCCGAGCTCCTGGCCCCGCCTCTTCACTGGTTGCTACTAGGTCACTCTCCCTGAACCATGAGCTTTATCGTACCTCTGCTTAAAGCTATGTATGGATCCTGCCTCCACTACATCGCTTCCCAAACTATTCCACTTCCTGACTACTCTGTGGCTGAAGAAATACTTCCTAACATCCCTGTGATTCATCTGTGTCTTCAGCTTCCAACTGTGTCCCCTTGTTGCTGTGTCCAGTCTCTGGAACATCCTGTCTTTGTCCACCTTGTCAATTCCTCTCAGTATTTTGTAAGTCGTTATCATGTCCCCCCTATCTCTCCTGTCCTCCAGTGTCGTCAGGTTGATTTCCCTTAATCTCTCCTCGTAGGACATACCTCTTAGCTCTGGGACTAGTCTTGTTGCAAACCTTTGCACTTTCTCTAGTTTCTTCACGTGCTTGGCTAGGTGTGGGTTCCAAACTGGTGCCGCATACTCCAATATGGGCCTAACGTACACGGTGTACAGGGTCCTGAATGATTCCTTATTAAGATGTCGGAATGCTGTTCTGAGGTTTGCCAGGCGCCCATATGCTGCAGCAGTTATTTGATTGATGTGCGCTTCAGGAGATATGCCTGGTGTTATACTCACCCCAAGATCTTTTTCCTTGAGTGAGGTTTGTAGTCTCTGGCCCCCTAGACTGTAATCCGTCTGCGGTCTTCTTTGCCCTTCCCCAATCTTCATGACTTTGCACTTGGTGGGATTGAACTCCAGGAGCCAATTGCTGGACCAGGTCTGCAGCCTGTGCAGATCCCTTTATAGTTCTGCCTGGTCTTCGATCGAATGAATTCTTCTCATCAACTTCACGTCTTCTGCAAACAGAGACACCTTGGAGTTTATTCCTTCCGTCATGTCGTTCACAAATACCAGATACAGCACTGGTCCTAGGACTGACCCCTGTGGGACCCCGCTGGTCACAGGTGCCCACTCTGACACCTCGCCACGTACCATTACTCGCTGCTGTCTTCCTGACAAGTATTCCCTGATCCATTGTAGTGCCTTCCCTGTTATCCCTGCTTGGTCCTCCAGTTTTTGCACTAATCTCATGTGTGGTACTGTGTCAAACGCTTTCTTGCAGTCCAAGAAAATGCAATCCACCCACCCCTCTCTCTCTCTTGTCTTATTGCTGTCACCTTGTCATAGAACTCCAGTAGCTCTGTGCCACAGGATTTCCCGTCCCTGAAACCATGTTGGCTGCTGTTGATGAGATCATTCCTTTCTAGGTGTTCCACCACTCTTCTCCTGAAAATTTTTTCCATGACTTTGCATACTATACATGTCAGTGACACTGGTCTGTAGTTTAGTGCTTCATGTCTGTCTCCTTTTTTAAAGATTGGGACTACATTTGCTGTCTTCCATGCCTCAGGCAATCTCCCTGTTTCGATAGATTTATTGAATATTGTTGTTAAGGGTACACATAGCGCCTCTGCTCCCTCTCTCAGGACCCATGGAGCGATGTTATCTGGCCCCATTGCCTTTGAGGTATTTGGCTCACTCAGAAGCCTCTTCACTTCTTCCTCGGTTGTCTGTACTGTGTCCAGCACATGGTGGTGTGCCCCACATCTCCGTCTTTCTGGAGCCCCTTCTGTCTCCTCTGTGAACACTTCTTTGAATCTCTTGTTGAGTTCCTCACATACTTCACGGTCATTTCTTGTTGTCTCTCCTCCTTCCTTCATTAGCCTGATTAGCAAAGAAATGCAGTAATTATAACATTAATAGTACTGGTGCTGGTAGCAGTACTAACAGTAATGGTAGTATCAGTAATGGGAATGGTTGTAGTCGCATTAATAGCAATGGTAGTGGCATTAATAACCTGGTCATTGACTGTTGTTTTCCTCCTGATGTGGCTGTATAACAGCTTCGGGTCAGATTTGGCTTTCGCTGCTATGTCGTTTTCATATTGTCGTTGGGCCTCCCTTCTTATCTGTGCATATTCGTGTGTATGTGTGTATATGTGTGTGTGTGTATGTGTGTGTGTGTATGTGTGTGTGTGTGCCTATGTGTATGTGTATGTGTGTGTGTGTGTGTGTATGTGTGTGTGTGTGTATGTGTGTGTGTGTGTGTGTGTGTGTGTGTGTGTGTGTGTGTGTGTGTGTGTGTGTGTGTGTGTGTGTGTGTGTGTGTGTGTGTGTGTGTGTGTGTGCGTACAACTTGGAACAGTGCCTATCATGTACCGGGTTTGTCTACCCGGTGTCATCTCACACAGGCACAGTGCCCTCCAGACAACCCAAGCTAAGACCGTATAACTCTGTCTCTTGTCTTCAATTCCTCAGAAACACCGCCAGTGACTGACTCGAACCTCGTCCATTATTATTATTTGTTTTTCAACAAACCGGCCGTATCCCACCGATGCAGTGTGACCTAACAAGAAAAACAAAAGTTTTCCTGTTTAAATTTAGTAATTTACACAGAAAAGGTTATTAGTCCTTTGCTCTTGGCAGTTTAGTCGCCTCGTACAACACGCATGACTTACGGAGGAAGGGTTCTTTTCCACTTCCCCTTTCAAAATAATAATAATAATAATAATAATAATAATAATAATAATAATAATAATAATAATAATAATAATAATAATAATAATAATAATTATTATTATTATTATTATTATTATTATTATTATATTCATGGGGATACGGTAAACCTAGAAGTCACACAGCACTTGGAAAATAGTAGATAGGTAGCTCCTATGCCTTAGATCAAAAGCCCTTCACCAGCATGAAGGAAACTGCTTATTTTCGAATTAAGAACCAAACAAAAATCGCAGAAGTTTCCTTCTCAAAAGCCCTACAAGGGAAGCCCCTTGATGCTGGTGAAGGGCTCTTGATCCAAGGAGCTACAGCAACCTTCCTCTTCCTCTTTCTGCGTTTATTTCACTTTTGCATCTGGGAATGCATAGATAATACATATACTATAATACGATCACAGTAAACAGGTGATGTCACAATATACAACACTACCACTGTAAAAAAAATAGTAAAATTCCAAGAGCTTTCGTGATTTCTTATATTATCAGAGAATTGTGAGAATACATATGAAATACATATCACAATGCAGAATAAGTTCATAGACAATACATTCAGTATTTATAAATCTTAACTTTCTGCTGGATGACAATACTGAGGTGTTGTGGTGGTCTTCAAAATTTAGCACATGACTATATGTTTACTGAACTTCTTGGGGTCCACCATATTTCATAAAACACACACACACACACACACACACACACACACACACACACACACACACACACACACACACACACACACACACACACACACAGGAGGCCAAGAGAGGAGTACGAAGAAAACAACAGAGCGATGGTGGACACACTGGCTGAGGTGGCAAGAAGAGCTCACTCGAGCAGAGCAAAGTTACTGGTAATGGGCAATTTCAACCACAGGGAGATCGACTGGGGGAACCTGGAGACACATGGGGGTCCCGAAACATGGAGAGCTAAGATGATGGATGTGGTACTTGAAGACCTCATGCATCAACATGTCAGGGACACTACCAGAGAGAGAAAGGAGGATGAGCCAGCAAGACTGTATCTTGTGTTCACCCTGAGCAGTTCAGACATTGAGGACATCATTTACGAGAGGCCCCTTGGAGCTAGCGATCACGTGGTTCTGAGTTTTGACTATATAGTAGAGCAACAAGTGGAGAAGGTAACAGGAATTGAATGGAAAAAGCCAAACTATAAAAGGGGGGACTACAGAAGTATGAGGAACTTCCGGCAGGAGGTTCAGTGGAACAGAGAACTAGTAGGAAAATCAGCAAAAGAGATGATGGAATATGTAACAACAAAGTGCAAGGAGGCAGAGGAAAGGTTTGTTCCCAAGGGAAATAGAAATAATAGGAAGACCAAAGCGAGTCCTTGGTTTACCCGAAGGTGTAGGGAGGCAAAAACTAAGTGCACATGAGAATGGAAAAGGTACAGGAGGAAAAGGACCCAGGAAAATAAGGAGATTAGTAGAAGAGCCAGAAATGAGTGTGCACAGATAAGGAGGGAGGCCCAGCGACAGTACGAGAACGACATAGCATCGAAAGTCAAGTCTCACCCGAAACTGCTGTATAGCCACATTAGGAGGAAGACAACAGTCAAAGACCAGGTGATAAGGCTGAGGAAAGAAGGTGGAGAACTCACAAGAAACGATTAAGAAGTATGTGAGGAGCTCAATATGAGATTTAAGGAAGTATTTACAGTGGAGAAAGGAAGGCCTCTGAGGCAATGGGACCAGATAATATTTCCCCGTGGGTCCTTAGAGAGGGAGCAGATATGCTGTGTGTGCCACTTACCACAATCTTCAACACATCCTTGGAAACTGGGCAACTACCTGAGGTATGGAAGACGGCAAATGTAGTTCCCATTTTTAAAATAAGGAGACTAAAAAGAGGCACTAAACTATAGACCTGTGTCACTGACGTGTATAGTATGAAAAGTTATGGAGAAGATTATCAGGAGGAGAGTGGTGGAGCACCTGGAACGGAACAAGAGTATAAACGCCAACCAGCACGGATTCATGGAAGGCAAATCCTGTGTCACAAACCTTCTGGAGTTTTCTGATAAACACGAGGGAGAGGGGTGGGTTGATTGCATCTTCTTGGACTGCAAGAAGGCCTTTGACACAGTTCCTCACAAGAGATTACTGCAGAAGCTAGAGGATCAGGCGCATATAACAGGAGGCAACAACGAGTCATGGTACGTGATGAGGTATCACAGTGGGCACCTGTGACGAGCGGGGTCCCACAGGGTTCGGTCCTAGGACCAGTGCTATTTTTTGATATATGTGAACGACATGATGGAAGGGTTAGACTCGGAAATGTCCCTGTTCGCAGATGTGAAATTAATGAGGATAATTAAATCAGATGAGGATCAGGTAGGACTTCAAAGAGACCTAGACAGGCTGAACTCCTGGTCCAGCAACTGGCTTCTCGAATTTAACCCCGCCAAAAGCAGAGTCATGAAGATCGGGGAAGGGCAGAGAAGACCGCAGACGGAGTATAGACTATGTAGCCAAAGACTGCAAACCTCACTCAAGGAGAAAGATCTTGGGGTGAGTATAACAGCGAGCATGTCTCCAGAAGCACACATCAATCAGATAACTGCTGCAGCATATGGGCGCCTGGAAAACCTGAGAACAGCGTTCCGATACCTTAGTAAGGAATCGTTCAAGACACTGTACACCGTGTACGTCAGGCCCATGCTGGAGTTGCAGCACCTGTTTGGAGCCCGCACTTGATCAAGCACATCATGAAATTAGAGAAAGTGCAAAGGTTTGCGATAAGGTTATTTCCAGAGCTAAGGGGAATGTCCTATGAAGAAAGGTTAAGGGAAATCGGCCTGACGACACTGGAGGATAGGAGGGTCAGGGGAGACATGATAACGACATATAAAATACTGCGCGGAATGGACAAGATGGACATAGACAGGATGTTCCAGGGAGGGGACACAGAAACAAGAGGTCACGAGTGGAAGTTGAAGACTCAGATAAGTCAAAGGGATGTTATGAAGTATTTCTTCAGTCACAGAGTTGTCAGGCAGTGGAATAGCCTAGAAAGTGACGTAGTGGAGACGGGAACCATACATAGTTTTAAGACGAGGTTTGATAAAGCTCATGGAGCAGGGAGAGAGAGGACCCAGTAGCAACCAGTGAAGAGGCAGGGCCAGGAGCTAAGACTCGACCCCTGCAACCACAAATAGGTGAGTACACACACACTGTTGCAGCATACGGGCGCCTAATAAACCTAAGAACAGAATTCCGACAACTTAATAAGGAATCGTTCAAAACCCTGTAGACTGTGTACGTCAGGCCCATGTTGGAGTATGCAGCACCAGTTTGGAACCCACACCTAGCCAAGCACGGAAGGAAACTAGAGAAAGTTCAAAGGTTTGCAACAAGACTAGTCCCGGAGCTAAAGGGTATGTTCTACGAGGTGATGTTAAAGGAAATTAACCTGACGATACTGGAGGACAGGAGAGATAGGGGGGATATGATAACGACATACAAAATACTGAGAGGAATAGACAAGGTGGACAGAGACAAAAAGTTCCAGAGATGGGACACAGCAACAAGGGGACACAGTTGGAAGTTGAAGACACAGATGATTCACAGGGATGTTAGGAAATATTTCTTCAGTCACAGAGTAGTCAGGAAGTGGAATAGTTTGGGAAGCGATGTAGTGGAGGCAGGATCCATACATAGCTTTAAGAAGAGGTATGATAAAGCTCATGGAGCAGGAAGAGTCACCCAGTAGCGGCCAGTGAAGAGGCGGAGCCAGGAGCTGTGACTCGACCCATGCAAATACAACTAGGTGAGTACACACACACACACGCACACACACACACACACACACACACACACACACACACACACACACACACACACACACACACACACACACACACACACACACACACACACACACACACACACACACACACACATACACACACCATCACTCCTACTACACACAATAGCAAACAAAATTCTTGGCATCCGTATCTGTTTATTTTCTAAATCTGCTAAACACACTACGACAGCTGCACAATGAGCTTAAATGCTAGTTCACCAAGTCTTCGTTCCTGAGAGAACATCAGAAAGTAAGGACGATATATATAATTTTTTAAATTCCATTTTAAGTGTATTATACATAAAGTTGCACGTGTGTGTGTGTGTGTGTGTGTGTACTCACCTAGTTTTGGTTGCAGGGGTCGATTTGCAACTCCTGGCCTTGCCTCTTCACTGGCCGCTACTAGGTCACTCTTCCTGCTCCATGAATCTTGCCTCCACTACAACACTTCACAGATTATTTCACTTCCTGACAACTCTGTGACTGAAGAAATACTTCCTAACATCCCTGTGATTTATCTGAATCTTCAGCTTCCAACTGTGACCCCTTGTTGCTGTGTCCCATCTCTGGAACATCCTGTCTCTGTCCACCTTGTCGATTCTTCTCAGTATTTTTTATGTACTCCAGTGTCTTCAGGTCGATTTCCCTTAACCTCTCCTCGTAGGACATAGCCCTTAGCTCCAGGGCTAGTCTTGTTGCAAACCTCTGTTCTTTCTTTACTTTCCTTATGTGCTTGGCTAGGTGTGGGTTCCAAACTGCTGCTTCATACTCCAATATAGGCCTGACGTACACGGTGTACAGGGTGCTGACCGATTCCTTATTGAGATGTCGGAATACTATTCTTAGGTTTGCTAGGCGCCAATATGCTGCAGCAGTTATTTGGTTGATGTGTACCTCAGGAGATGAGAAGTGTACTCACCTAATTGTACTCACCTAATTGTGGTTGCAGGGGTCGATACTCAGCTCCTGGCTACGCCTCTTCACTGACCGCTACTGGGTCTCCCAGCTCCATGAGCTTTATCATACCTCGTCTTAAAACTATGTATGGTTCCTGCCTCCACTACAATACTTGCCAGACTATTCCACTTCATAACAACTCTGTGGCTGAAGAAATACTTCCTAACATCCCTTTGGCTCATCTGAGTCTTCAACTTCCAATTATGACCCCTTGTTTCTGTGTCCCTTCTCTAGAACATCCTGTCTCTGTCCACCTTATCTATTCCTCGCAGTATTTTGTATGTCGTTATCATTTCACCCCTGACTCTCCTGTCCTCCAGTGTCATCAAACCGATTTCCTTTAAACTTTCTTCGTAGAACATTCCCCTTAGCTCTGGAACCAGCATTGTTGCAAACCTTTGCACTTTCTCTAATTTCTTTACGTGCTTGACCAGGTGTGGGTCTTGAATGATTTCTTACTGATGTATCGGAACGCTATTCTCAGGTTTGCCAGGAGCCCATATGCTGCAGCAGTTATTTGGTTAATGTGTACTTCCGGCCCACATTAACCAAATAATTGCTGAGTGAGGTTTGCAGTCGTGGCCACCTAGCCTATACTCTGTCTGCGGTCTTCTTTACCCTTCCCCGATCTTCATGACTTTATATTTGGCAGGGTAAAATTCGAGAAGCCCACGCGTTCAGCCTGTCCAGGTCTCTATGAAGACCTGTCTGGTCCTTATCTGATTTAATTCTCCTCATTAACTTCACATCATCTGCAAAAAGGACACTTTTAAATCTATCCCTTCCGTCACGTCATTCACATATACCAAGAATAGCACTGGTCCTAGGACTGACCCCTGTGGGACCCCGCTAGTCACAGGTGCCCACCGTGATATCTCATCACGTATCATGACTCGCTGTTGCCTCCCTGTCAGGCATTCTCTGATCCACTGCAGTGCCCTTCCTGTTATACGTGCCTGATCCTCTAGCTTCTGCATTAATCTCTTGTGAGAAACTGTGTCGAAGGCCTTCTTTCAGTCCAAGAAAATGCAATCGACCCACCCCTCCCTCTCGTGTCTTACTTCAGTTACCGTGTCATAAAATTCTAGTAGGTTTGTGACACAGGATTTGCGTTCCATGAATCCGTGCTGGCTGTCGTTTATAACCTTGTTCCGTTCCAGGTGCTCCACCACTCTCCATCCGATAATCTCCATGACTTTTCATACTATACACGTCAGTGACATTGGTCTATAGTTAGTTAGTTACCATTTTGTCCTAGGCACATGTCGATTAGACACTAGGCCTGTTGTATATGAGTACGTGTGTGTGTGCGTGCGTGTGTGTGTGTGCGTGTGCGTGTGTGTGTGTGTGTGTGTGTGTGTGTGTGTGTGTGTGTGTGTGTGTGTGTGTGTGTGTGTGTGTGTGTGTGCGTGTGTGTGTATGAGTTTGTGTATGAGTGTGTGTGTGTGTGTGTGTGTACTCACCTATTTGTACTCACCTATTTGTGGTTGCAGGGGTCGAGTCATAGCTCCTGGCCCCGCCTCTTCACTGACCGCTACTGGGTCTCCCAGCTCCATGAGCTTTATCATACCTCGTCTTAAAGCTATGTATGGTTCCTGCCTCCACTACAATACTTGCCAGACTATTCCACTTCCTAACAACTCTGTGGCTGAAGAAATACTTCCTAACATCCCTTTGACTCATCTGATTCTTCAGCTTCCATTTGTGACCCCTTGTTTCTGTGTCCCATCTCTGGAACATCCTGTCTTTGTCCACCTTGTTTATTCCTCTCAGTATTTTGTATGTCTATCATGTCTCCCCTGACCCTCCTGTCCTCCAGTGTTGTCAGACCGATTTTCCTTAACGTTTCTTCATAGGACACTCCCCTTAGCTCTGGAACTAGCCTTGTTGCAAACCTTTGCACTTTCTCTAATTTCGTGTGTGTGTGTGATGTGTGTGTGATGTGTGTGTGATGTGTGTGTGTGTGTGTGTGTGGTGTGTGTGTGTGTGGTGTGTGTGGTGTGTGTGTGTGTGTGTGTGTGTGTGTGTGTGTATGTGTGTGTGTGTGTGTGTGTGTGTGTGTGTGTGTGTGTGTGTGTGTGTGTGTGTGTGTGTGTGTGTGTGTGTGTGTGTGTGTGTGTGTGTGTGTGTGTACTCACCTAGTTGTACTCACCTAGTTGAGGTTGCGGGGGTCGAGTCCGAGCTCCTGGCCCCACCTCTTCACTGATCGCTACTAAGTCACTCTCTCTGAACCGTGAGCTATATCATACCCCTGCTTAAAGCTATGTATGGATCCTGCCTCCACTACATCGCTTCCCAAACTATTCCACTTACTGACTACTCTGTGGCTGAAGAAATACTTCCTAACATCCCTGTGATTCATCTGTGTCTTCAACTTCCAACTGTGTCCCTTTGTTACTGTGTCCAATCTCTGGAACATCCTGTCTTTGTCCACCTTGTCAATTCCTCTCAGTATTTTGTATGTCGTTATCATGTCCCCCCTATCTCTCCTGTCCTCCAGTGTCGTCAGATTGATTTCCCTTAACCTCTCCTCGTAGGACATACCTCTTAGCTCTGGGACTAGTCTTGTTGCAAACCTTTGCACTTTCTCTAGTTTCTTTACGTGCTTGGCTAGGTGTGGGTTCCAAACTGGTGCCGCATACTCCAATATGGGCCTAACGTACACGGTGTACAGGGTCCTGAACGATTCCTTATTAAGATGTCGGAATGCTGCTCTGAGGTTTGCTAGGCGCCCATATGCTGCAGCAGTTATTTGATTGATGTGCGCTTCAGGTGATGTGCCTGGTGTAATACTCACCCCAAGATCTTTTTCCTTGAGTGAGGTTTGTAGTCTCTGGCCCCCTAGACTGTACTCCGTCTGCGGTCTTCTTTGCCCTTCCCCAATCTTCATGACTTTGCACTTGGTGGGATTGAACTCCAGGAGCCAATTGCTGGACCAGGTCTGCAGCCTGTCCAGATCCCTTTGTAGTTCTGCCTGGTCTTCGATCGAGTGAATTCTTCTCATCAACTTCACGTCATCTGCAAACAGGGACACCTCAGAGTCTTTTCCTTCCGTCATGTCGTTCACAAATACCAGAAACAGCACTGGTCCTAGGACTGACCCCTGTGGGACCCCGCTGGTCACAGGTGTCCACTTTGACACCTCGCCACGTACCATGACTCGCTGCTGTCTTCCTGACAAGTATTCCCTGATCCATTGTAGTGCCTTCCCTGTTATCCCTGCTTGGTCCTCCAGTTTTTGCACCAATCTCTTGTGTGGAACTGTGTCAAACGCCATCTTGCAGTCCAAGAATATGCAATCCACCCACCCCTCTCTCTCTTGTCTTACTGCTGTCACCATGTCATAGAACTCCAGTAGGTTTGTGACACAGGATTTCCCGTCCCTGAAACCATGTTGGCTGCTGTTGATGAGATCATTCCTTTCTAGGTGTTCCATCACTCTTCTCCTGATAATCTTCTCCATGATTTTGCATACTATACATGTCAGTGACACTGGTCTGTAGTTTAATGCTTCATGTCTGTCTCCTTTTTTAAAGATTGGGACTACATTTGCTGTCTTCCATGCCTCAGGCAATCTCCCTGTTTCGATAGATGTATTGAATATTGTTGTTAGGGGTACACATAGCCCCTCTGCTCCCTTTCTCAATACGCATGGGGAGATGTTATCTGGCACCATTGCCTTTGAGGTATCTAGCTCACTCGGAAGCCTCTTCACTTCTTCCTCGGTTGTGTGCACTGTGTCCAGCACATGGTGGTGTGCCCCACCTCTCCGTGTTTCTGGAGCCCCTTCTGTCTCCTCTGTGAACACTTCTTTGAATCTCTTGTTGAGTTCCTCACATCCTTCACGGTCATTTCTTGTTGTCTCTCCTCCTTCCTTCCTTCCTTAGCCTGATTACCTGGTCCTTGACTGTTGTTTTCCTCCTGATGTGGCTGTACAACAGTTTCGGGTCAGATTTGGCTTTCGCTGCTATGTCATTTTCATATTGTCTTTGGGCCTCCCTTCTTATCTGTGCATATTCGTTTCTGGCTCTACGACTGCTCTCCTTATTCTCCTGGGTCCTTTGCCTTCTATATTTCTTCCATTCCCTAGCACACTTGGTTTTTGCCTCCCTGGACCTTTGGGTAAACCATGGGCTCATCCTGGCTTTTTCATTATTCCTGTTACCCTTGGGTACAAACCTCTCCTCAGCCTCCTTGCATTTTGTTGCTACATATTCCATCATCTCATTAACTGGCTTCCCTGCCAGTTCTCTGTCCCACTGAACCCCGTTCAGGAAGTTCCTCATTCCTGTGTAGTCCCCTTTCTTGTAGTTTGGCTACATTTGTCCTTGCCTTCCTGCTTCTCCCTCCACTTGTAGCTCTACTGTGTATTCGAAGCTTAAAACCACATGGTCACTGGCCCCAAGGGGTCTTTCATATGTGATGTCCTCGATATCTGCACTACTCAAGGTGAATATTAAGTCTAGCCTTGCTGGTTCATCCTCTCCTCTCTCTCTTGAAGTGTCCCTTACGTGTTGGTACATGAAGTTTTCCAGTACTACCTCCATCATCTTAGCCCTCCATGTATCTTGGCCCCCATGCGGGTCCAAGTTCTCCCAATCGATCTCCTTGTGGTTAAAGTCACCCATGATCAGGAGCTTTGCCCTGCATGCATGAGCTCTTCTGGCCACTCTAGCCAGTGTGTCAACCATCGCTCTATTGCTCTCGTCGCACTCTTGCCTTGGTCTCCTGCTGTTCTGTGGTGGGTTATACATCACTTCTATTACCACCTTGGGACCTCCAGAGTGAAGCGTTCCCGCTATGTAATCACTTTCTTCTCCGCTGTCTCCTCTCTCCAGCTCATCAAAATTCCAGCGATTTTTGATCAGCAATGCCACTCCTCCACCCCCCCTGTTCCCTCTGTCTTTCCTCAGGATTTGGTATCCCATTGGAAAGATGACATCTGTTATCATACCTGTAAGCTTGGTTTCTGTGAGAGCTATGATGTCCGGTGATGCCTCTTTGACTCTTTCATGCCACTCCTCCCACGTATTTGTTATACCATCAGCGTTTGTGTATTATACCTTCAGTTTCCTTTCCAACACTGTGGTTTGTGGGGCCTGTGAGGGTGGGAGACCTGGTGGCATACTGTGGGATTCTATAGCTCGGTGTTGGGTGGAGGCTGTGGGTATGGATTGTAGTGTGTGTGTGTGTGTGTGTGTGTGTGTGTGTGTGTGTGTGTGTGTGTGTGTGTGTGTGTGTGTGTGTGTGTGTGTGTGTGTGTGTGTGTGTGTGTGTGTGTGTGTGTGTGTCTGTGTGGGTGGGTGGGTAGATGTGTTCATAAACATTTGTATACTTTTATTAACCTGTTTGTAACTACAGGGTCACAGCTATGCTCCTGGTGCCTCACCTTCACTATTTAAATATGTCTATGTGTCCTCTTGTTTGTATACGTCCCATGTGAGTGAAGTGAATGTCTACTTTCACTATGTTATCAAACGCTGAACTTGTCCAGACTGCTATTTCAAAATCGTAAGTCTGTACCGGTACGCGGCAGATGTAAATTATGAAGAGATTTCAAGAGCCATTTAAAACCAGGCATTGTCAGTGTTCGCAGCGCCTGCATAACATTAAATAACCAGGTGGTTTATAATACCAGTGTGTTGGCTGGGAGACGCTCTCCGTGGGCCATGAAGTCGTACCTCTCATTGTGCTGTAATGGCTTAGAACAGCGACAAGTTGAAAAATGAGACGCTTTTACCGAGGAAACGTTTCGCCAGAAAGTGGTTTCTTCAGTCTAATACAGAGCAAAACGGTGAAAGATGAAGAGAATAAGGTGATCAGTCCCTTAGCTGGAGTCACTGTGATCGGTCCATGATGGACGAACACATTGTCTCCAGGCTGAAGGACTAATTACCTCTTCTTCCTCCTCATCTTTTAACATTTTTCTCTGTACTGGACTGAAGAAGCCACTGGCTGGCGAAACGTTTCCTCAATGAAGATTTCCAAATGTTGCACATGCGTCTCATTCTTCCTACCTCCTATTCACCGTTGCTGAATTAAAGCCAAACACCGTAACACCATCTCATCAATGGTTTGATTGGAATAAGTGCAGATATGACAATGAAAATAAACTGTGAAATCAATACAAGTAATTCTACACTACGGACATATTATTAGGTGACTTGTCGCCGATTAGAATCTTCTTCAAACACAGACTGTATTAAAAAAAAATAACCCGTGGGCAAGTCTCGTATCAAAATGTTCTTGCACTCTTTGAAAGGCATTACAAATAAATCGATTTAGTTTTTTGCCTCTTTTTAAATATACACATATTTTTTCCTTAATATTCCCAAATATTCACGTCACAACTGTATTTTTTTTGTGCGCAATTTAGTCTAACTCATAACAAATCAGAATCGAGAAAAGCAAGTTCAGAAGTTATCATTGTAATTTACATAAACACCGATTAATTATAGTCAAATTTGTTCAAGAGATCAGACCCAAATTAATAAAATTTATTCGTTGATCAAGTTCATCACCGAACCTCTACAAGAACGTCATGTCTGTAAATTTTCGTTTGTTCTGCGTACCGTGATTCTTTTTTTAACACATTTATCTGCAACTCTTATAATGCAGACTTTTATAATTGTGAAAGTGTAGCAAAATGGAACCTTGCATGTCCAAGGTTCTATAATATATATGGGTTTCATGTGTTCACCTCCCTGTTTATTGCTCCGTATTCTATAAAGCTGAATTCACACTTCATCAGTCTGTGTTCGGTATTTAAAGAATTGTTTTCCCTTTAGTAGAAATTGTGATTTCATTCCAGATCTCCCAGGAACTCATTTACAGATCACGCTTTCAATAAGAGAGTGTGTGGCTCTGTAGACCGCCATCACATCAGGTCATGTAACCAACTCCCGCCTACTTAATACCTGTTTTGATACTGCTAAAACAATTCTTACATTTATATTGACTATCAGGCTATACTTCACCGATTTTATATACAAAATATTCACGCTTCCTGCACACATGGGTTTCTGATCATGGGGCCCTTTATTGAAAAAAAAAAATTAGACGCCTTTGCCGTAGACAGACTTTCTCTGTCTCTCTCTTCAGCATGTATTATCCGGCTAGGTGCTGATATGGGCGTACTGACGTTTCGCATAATGAGAATTTTATTTACGGCGTGGACTGTAAAGCCAACGAAAGACCTTGGTCAAATGGACAAAAGCTCCACGGAATGGTTCCTCATGTGCCTCGCAACAGGAGAAATTTTGATTATTTCTCCTGAAGAAAAATAAATAGTTTCAGCACTGATGACGATTCACCAGCGAGCTTCCTCTCTCTCTCTCTCTCTCTCTCTGTCTGTCTGTCTGTCTCTCTCTCTCTCTCTCTCTCTCTCTCTCTCTCTCTCTCTCTCTCTCTCTCTCTCTCTGTCTCTCTCTCTTCTCTCTCTCTCTTCTCTCTCTCCTCTCTCTCTCTCTCTCTCTCTCTCTCTCTCTCTCTCTCTCTCTCTCTCTCTTTCTCTCTCTTACACACATACACGGGACACACACACACACCACGCACACACACACACGGACACGCACACACACACACACACACACACACACACACACCCACACACACACACACACACACACACACACACACACACACACACACACACACACACACACACACACACACACACACACACACACACACACACACACAGTAAGTAAACAGAGTCACGCCACATAAGTACACAGAATTTACGAACTAATTATTTTAGCCTACCCTATTAGAGTTCTCTAAACAAAAACACTATTTACACTTCGTTTACTTGATAATAAAATGCAGTAAAAATACAAAGAGCAAAATACTTTGCATGTTTAATAGACTGGACAAGGACTTAAATGAACTGGAAATCAGAGTAAGGAGTATAGACGATATTTAACTTTGTGGTGGTGTTTATAGGAGTCAGTGAAGCGTGGAGATGCAAAGAAAGTTAAAGATAACTTTCATGGGCTGAGGTGTTTAGATACGACCATCTCATTGTGTCCTTGGAGGTCTGGAGGGTACCAGGGTTTCTACATCTTCTCTGAGGAAGTGTGGAAGGGTCACTACATCTTATCTGAGGAGGTCTGGAGGATACCAGGGTCACTACATCTAGTCTGAGGAGATGTGGAGGGTTCCAGGTGTCACTACATCTTTTCCTTGGATGTCTGGAGGATACCAGGGTCACTACATCTTGTCTGAGGAGGTCTGGAGGATACCAGTGTAACTCCATCTTGTCCTTGGAGGTCTGGAGGGTTCCAAGGGTCACTACATCTTCTCCTTCGGAGTATGGAGGGTTCCAGGGGTCACTACATCTTGTCCTGGAAGGTTTGGAGGGTTCCAGGGTCACTAGGAGGTGTGGGGACAAACATTATTTTCTTCACTGAAAGAAATCATTGGCAAATTTATTAAATAATCATATCAGATTTTCTATTATTTTTGCTTAAGTTTATTTCCATTTTAGCTTCAAAAAATGGGATTTTTTTTTTTGTAAATTCATAAAAATTTAAGCCAGAGGAATTCACATGTAGTGAGATAATAATGACAGCAATGATGAATAAAGGTCACAAAACCGAGACAAAAAAAAACACATATGCAACAGTTAGGTATCTTTATTTCGAAACGTTTCGCCTACACAGTAGGCTTCTTCAGTCGAGTACAGAAAAGTTGAAGCCTACTGTTTCGAAATAAAGATACCTAACTGTTGCATATGTGTCTTACCTAACAACCTGTCGGTATTTTATACCATTTTAGTATTCACACACAAAAAAAAAATACACAGGTCCGCATCACAAGGATTACCTACAGAAGATCGAATGCTTCCACTGAGGCTCTTCCTTTTATAGTGTCTCTTCCTCCACCCACCATCTACTGACTCTCCCTAAACTTCCTTCCCAGACTTTGTTTTTGTCAAAGAGCTCCCGTGCCATTTGTACCTTTCTACCATTTTTTGATGATCTCCTTAAGCAAACTCACAAACCTCGGGGTTTCACTACTCTCTATCATCTCATTTAGAGGCTTCATCTCTCGTCATCCCGTCTCTTGGTTTACTAAAATTCAGAGTCAATTTATTGGTTCATTTTCTCATAGTCGTTTCCGACGCTCACAAGACGCCTGCTGCCATAGCCTGATTGTAAGATGCTGAGAGTAAAGAACTCTTTTCTGGCGTTCTTCTCGATGATTTTTCACGTTTCTCGAAGTCCAGTGATGGGCAATTTCATGTCTCTGTTTATCCCGAAGCATTTCTTAATTTAATTATCTTTCGATTCTATTTTCCTTCTCTTGCTACGGTAAATGCTATTTTTAAATTGGTTAGGTTACCATTTGGCTTTCCTCTATCCTCTGTTTTAATAACTTTCGTGTGGATCAATATGAAACTGCTATAAATCTTGGTAATAAATACCAACAAATAAGTTAGGAAAGACACGTTAATAAACACTAGGACATATTTATTAGAAAACGTTTCGGTCCTGGGACCTTGATCAAGGTTCCAGGACCATCTAATAAATATATCCGAGTGTTTGTTCGCTTGTCTTTCTAAACCAATTTGAAACTGTTCCTTTTCTCACTGTCAGGTTTACGTCCTTCTCTCTGGTTTCAATATGGCAGTGATGTCATCATGGCAGTGATGTCATCATGGCAGTGATGTCATCATGGCAGTGATGTCATCATGGCAGTGATGTCATCATGGCAGTCATGTCATCATGGCAGTGATGTCATCGTTCTCTTACCTCAAGACTCGAGCCTCAACTCCTTATTGTTGCATTTAAGAGTCTTGCTCCATCTGTCAAGTTTAATGCTAGATCGGAACATAATTTCCTCCTTCGTTTAGTTTATGTTTATCTCCACTACTCCATGAAGACTGACGCTTGTTTGTTTCTGTGCAATAAACTTACAGTGACATTTGCAATCATTATTTGTGTTCCCATGCTCAATTTTTGCAGTATTTTTCCCTTTATTCTTCCGTACCCATCGCTTTTGTGATTTTCATTTTTATACTATTCTGAAATATCTATCTTCTTTTTTTTTTACTTTATTCTCTAGTCTTGCTTGTCCCATTAATTTCGTCTAGTCTTTCTACTCTAATGCCAAATTTATCTTTGTTTACATTAAACTCACGTCTCCAGTGAAAACACCTGACCTTTGACTTTTCTTAGTTTTTGGTTTTTCGAAACCTCACGATCATAGTTCTCAGTGTATTATTATTATTATTATTATTATTATTATTATTATTATTATTATTATTATTATTATTATTATTATTGTTGTTGTTGTTGTTGTTGTTGTTGTTGTTGTTATTTTTATCATTATTATTATTGTTATTATTATTATTATTATTATTATTATTATTATTATTATTATTAGTGGAAATCTCGAGATTAGAATCCCTGTCGTGTATAAGGTGTATAAATGGAGTAATTTATCAAGCGATAATATCTTGCATCTAGTATTTTTAGAGAGAGGGGAAAAGAGATAGAGAGAGAGAGAGAGAGAGAGAGAGAGAGAGAGAGAGAGAGAGAGAGAGAGAGAGAGAGAGAGAGAGAGAGAGAGAGAGAAGAAGAAGAAGAAGAAGAAGAAGAATTAGAAGAAGAAGAAGAAGAAGAAGAAGAAGAAGAAGAAGAAGAAGAAGAAGAAGGAGGAGGAGGAGGAGGAGGAGGAGGAGAAGAAGAAGAAGAAGAAGGAGGAGGAGGAGGAGGAGGAGGAGGAGGAGGAGAAGAAGAAGAAGAAGAAGAAGAAGAAGAAGAAGAAGAAGAAGAAGAAGAAGAAGAAGAAGAAGAAGAAGAAGAAGGAAAGGAAGAGGAGGAAAAAGAAGAAATTGAAGGACAAATCAACAATACGACAACTGCTTCAGCAGGTAATAACATCCGACGAGGGCAAGACAACGCAAATTATTCCTCGTACAATTAATTTAATCATAAGGATCAAAAAACGTGCTAAACCACCGCCGCTATAAGGTCCAAAGTCTCCCCCCCCCCTGTGGAATACGGCTGACGTACCCGCCAATCAGTATAATTGATGTGGTTCCTCGAAGCAGCCAAGCCACTAGCATCTACCTGGCACACACCTCCACAATCAATGTCAGGTGAAACAATACCTGCAAGGTTCACACCGCTCCCATGTTTACAAGTGGCTTTCTTTACACTCGACTGTGTGTGGGTGATGTGTGTGTGTGGATGTCTATCGCAGCCACCTGTATGTCTGGCCACCCGTGGTCTGTGTGTGTGTGGGGGGGGGGGGTGTGGAGGACGAGGTTTGTGTGGTTGTTGGATATGTGGGTCGGATCTTGGCTCCTGGTCTCGCTGGTGTGTTACCCACAAATGATCCTTCTAAATTCCTGGCCCTATATATATATATATATATATATATATATATATATATATATATATATATATATATATATATATATATATATATATATATATATATATATATATATATATATATATGCAATAAGATCACAGTAAGCAGGTGATTTCAGAATATGCAAAACAACCACTGTGAAAGAATAGGGAAATTCCAAGCGCTTTCGTGACAACTCACATTATCAAGGAACTATGAAAGTAAAGCATCCAAGGAAGGTATATAAGGGATCTGGCCAACACCTCACTGTCAGATCCCACAACAGTTAAACACCTGACGCTCGCCGGCCCAACTGGACAGGTCCTTCGCACAGTCCACCAACAGACTATTCTACCCAAGAAAATTTTAAAAATTATTTGTCCAGTGTATTATTAAATTCTTCGCAAATTCTATTAATTATAAATGGATCTAATTTATATAAACCAAAGGAAATATTCATATTATTGTCAAAACTGCTTTTTATGAAACAAGATTCAATTATATTCCTGTCGACCATGGACTTGCTTGATACTACTTTCTCAACTTTTTGAAAATCAATTGGATGGTTAAAATCTCTTACATGAATAAATAGAGCATTGGAATCTTGTCCAGTTCTAATGCTATATTTATGTTATATATATATACATATATATATATATATATATATATATATATATATATATATATATATAT
Source organism: Cherax quadricarinatus (assembly GCF_038502225.1). Classification (NCBI taxonomy): domain Eukaryota; kingdom Metazoa; phylum Arthropoda; class Malacostraca; order Decapoda; family Parastacidae; genus Cherax; species Cherax quadricarinatus. Next base: position 24,439,075 of record NC_091313.1, read on the forward strand.
ATATATATATATATATATATATATATATATATATATATATATATATATATATATATAATCTTGATTTGATAATCTTTGTTCTGTTAATTGTCTCATAGTGATTCAACGGATAATATACGGTAATTCAGTGAATGAGTGTGTTCAGAGGGCTTCATGCGGGTGCTACATACTCTATGACAGATCTGACGTATGCCATATACAGGGTCTCGAAAGACTGTTGAAATTCCTGAATCCAAGTGGAGTGCTGCCTAAAATAGTAAAGAAAAAGACACATTTCAGAACATGCTTCTATTGCGACAACGTTTCCCGTTCTGCAGAGATAAACGAGGTTGCATTAAAAACCTCCTCTGTAAACGTTTCTTTTCTTCATTGGGTTCATGAATGCCGTTTTAATGTTCGAAAGCCGGGCATTCGCCGCCGTGGTTACTTGGCTGGTGTGTGCCTCTTGTATTATGCTCAGCGCTGTCCTTACCTCTAGGTCAAATATCCATCTTAGATCACTATTTCAAAACTTTGCAATTACGCAAATTTAGATTTGTCCGTGGAATATTAAGGTTAAACCATGACCTATAGTAAGTGTTTCCTCAATCCCTCATGAACAATGAAAACTCCCTTTTTCAGACAGTAATGCTAATTTCTGGTCTATGAAATATCATTTAATAAACAACATGTATCTACCAATTCAGCAATGAACTGATGATCGGAAAAATCTTCCTCGATGTTGGTTAATAAGGTTTAAAATACAAGAGGATCAATTTAAAGTACAAGAGGGCCATTTAGACTGCTCATGCTTTAACGGGAGGACAACTAACACATCATTTTACACATAGAATCGCTAAAACCTGCGAATACACACTTCAGATTTTCTCTGTGCCGTCGTCGAATTGCGAGGCGCATGTTTTTTCAACGTTAGGAGCAACGCCATTTAGGATTTCGAAAGTTATCACCACCAGAGAAGAATATTTATGTTCCTGAATTAGGGATTAAAGTAAACTCAAGATATACGCTGAGAGAAATGCCCTCCTCAGGGTATGTACCCTGTGGCTGCATCAGTCTTCACAGGTTATAGTCACTTTTAACGAAGACGTGAAACCTGAACTGGTATGCTTTCTAGGATGGGTTTTTCAAGTGTTTTTAACGCTATTGTACACATTTTTGTGAGCAAATTATATTCATCAGTTTTATTTTCATTTTAATTGCTATTATCAAAATTATTATTATTATTATTATTATTATTATTATTATTATTATTATTATTATTATTATTAATATTATTATTATTATTCTAATTATTATTAATTTTATTACTATAATGTTTTTCATGTATTTTAGATTTTTCTGGTAATTCCATCTCAGGATTTTTAATGACTTCTAATTCAGAAATTTGTTTATGTAACTCTGACCTCAGTTTCAAACTCAAATATTTCCTCTACCTTACTAAAATTCCTTCCCTCGCCCCAGCTCACACGGATCTGAAGACAAACTCTGAGTTCCAGACAAGTGTTCTAAGTGTTGCCAAGGACAAGCTGCCATACTAGCTTGCATTATGACAACATTTTGCTCTGTCGGGTTTCACTAGCCAAGGTTTCATATTCCTCATTATTATATATTTTTTCTATATCACGTGATTCTTCCATGAAACATCTTCCGCTATTTCAGACTGAATGTGGATATGTCATGGCGACAAGAGTGGATCCTCTCGTTCTCATCTTGATTTGCCCAGTATTCCTGTCGTGTATCTCAGCTGAGGACGTCAACACCGCCCACTTCTACAATAACATCCCTCTGCCCACCACTGAGCTCTACATCCATCCATACAACTTCACTGCCGAATCATCAACACCTTACCCGAAAACTTTATCTTACATCTTGAGGGAGAAGTTGCTGGAGGAGGATAGAGCCTACGACTTGAAGGTCCTTGCTAATGGCCACCAGGTGTCTATTTATCTCCTGCAAGGAGACGCGAAGAGGTAAAAGATAATCATTTTGGCTTGGGTTTTCGTGACGCACAAATATTCACTTGGAACTTAGTGTTATCTAAGGTGATTAGGAGTTATCTAGTATGACTAAACATTTTATAACTTAGGATTATAATGAGCATTCTGATGTAACTTAATCATGACTGATACAGTCTGGTGTAACTTAATCATGGCTGGTACATTCTGGTGTAACTTAATAATCATGACTGGTGCATTTTGGTGTAACTTACTCATGGCTGGTACACTCTGGTGTATCTTAATCATGACTAGTTCATTTTACACATTGACACTGCACTTTTTATTCTGATTTCTTGAATATTGTCTATGACATTTCCATCCTCGATACTGTATATATGAACATAGTTTAATACTTTACAAAATTAAATGCATGAACAAGAGCTCATAATATACAATACTAAACATGTAGACGTTAATTTATATAATATAGGGAGCTAAATACTAAAACATTAGCCAATAATATTTAATATCAGAACATTGTCAGGTAATAATGTTGTTACATTCAAGGAAACGCTAAACAATATTATTATCACTGCATTGCAATAAATAATTCACAACCCTATGTCACGGAATTGTTATTGATAAATTTCATTCATCTCTTGGGCTTCTTCTTCAGGTTGGTGTTTCCTTTCGGGGTCCGAGGTCCTCTCACTATCACCATCACTCCCTGCGATTCTCCTCTCTTCTGGAGACTCTCTCTGCGTCCTCATACTCTTATGTCTTCAGCCTCCATTACAACCTCTTACGACACTGCCGTAAAACTCGATTCATCAATTTTTAATGCCACAGAGGATCCAAACAGGACTCAAAGCCCCAGTGAGCAAAATGATGGAAGCCTTCACTCTAGCGTGAGAAACTGGTTTAGTGAACTTCACGACGCTGCTTCCGAGACTTCGAGTCCATTGAGCAACAAAACAGTTCCACTGTTAGGCTATTCAGAACCTGTATCTAGAAGTATAAGTAAAACGAACATGGGAAGAAAACATAAAAATAGCAGAGGCAAGACGAAGAAAACAAATGGCTCCAGAAGAGTGAGAGTTGACATAGGAGGTGCCAGCGGTTCACGTAAGACAGGAAAAAAAAAGGAAGATGAAACACAGGAAAGAGAAATGTTATTAAAAGAGTACGAAGGTCACGATACCCATCAGTACAAACAGAGGACAGCGGCTCCAGGGCTCTATGTGTTGCAGGTAAGGAAGAAATACATAGTGTCGAAACTTTGTAGAGTCTCTTCAGGAGGGGAGCTTTGATACCGGTTAAAGACTCTTGATGTAAGGAATATGAGCTGTTTCCTTCTTCCTGGGATCATGCACTATAACTTCAGATTTCCCAGGCACTACATAACCTTTGCGGGTTTTACACTTCCTTATAATAATAATAATAATAGTAATAATAATAATAATAATAATAATAATAATAATAATAATAATAATAATAATAATAATAATAATAATAATAATAATAATAACAATAATAATAATAATAATAATCGTAGTAGTAGTAGTTGTAGCAGTTTTTGTTGTAGTAGAAGTAGCAGTAATAGTACATTATATAAGTAGATGGATTTAAAAAACAATTTCTTCGTTACATAAATTCAAATAAAGGTTTATTAAGTTTTACTTTCTGAGAAACATTACCTTGTTGCTTCAGTGCCAAAGGTCAAAACCTTACCTCCTTTTCAAAATAAAAAAAAAAATCTCTGTGAAAAGAGCTTGAAATATTACGTAACACAGAATATATATAAGATAATGAGAAATGCCATAAATTAGCTGATTTTATATTGGGGGGGAGAGGAGGGAATGTCTCCGAGGTACTCGTAAATACACGTCGACACAGTAGGGTATTCACACAAAATTATGCATCCTGCGTAGGTACCTCACAAGAGCGCAATAAATTATCATGATTTGTGTAGGGGTGTGTACAGGCTCACTCGCCATATCCTTGCTACTCATAACCCCTTCCTTGATCCCCCCCTTACGGGCGGCTCCATAAGTTTTGAGTAGGAGGGGATAAAATGACAACCTTTTTGAAAGGGGAGTCCGGGAATTTGTTTTGAAGCAGCCTTACAAATATTATTTTTTTCTGAGGGGGCTGCTGGAATTTTAGGGAGGTTTTAGACCGCAATTAACCTCCCTTGGAACCGTCACTATCTACTCTGCCCATCACCACTTCCTTACCCATCACCACTTCCTTACCCATCACCACTTCCTTACCCATCACCACTTCCCCGCAGCCGATGAATAGACTGATCCCTGCATGATGTAAAATTCATCCGTGTCTCTCCGTGGTTAAAAATAAAGAATCCCTTAAAGGAATTCTCAATCAAGGCGACTGACGGTTTATATTAGATTCTTATTCTTTTGTTACCTCACATCTCTTCTGGATTTGGCTGTTAATGTGGGCGCCACCGGCTGGAAAACCCACGCAGAGATCAGGAGCTTGATTGATATGGACCATCATTCTAATTTGCATGCCAGTGGGGGCAGGACTTCCTTTGTATCTAGTCTGTTGACTTAAGATTATCAAATGAAAGCTGGTCTCTCCCAAAACCTGAGTTGAATGACTCACGAGGGTTTAGCCTTTTACATAATAATAATAATAATAATAATAATAATAATAATAATAATAATAATAATAATAATAATAATAATAATAATAATATTATTATTATTATTATTGTTATTATTATTATTATTATTATTTTATTACAATAATAATAACAGTAACAATAAACTCGTATTCTACTGAAAAGGTTACGTTACTCGAATGCGTCAGACTCCTCTCAGAGTCTCCGGTTCAATGAGCATTACGATACTTACGACGTACACATTTATCCCCTCAGCTATCGACTTGCTCTCGGTATTATCAAAGTTGAGTGAAACAATTGAATATATACATTTATATATATATATATATATATATATATATATATATATATATATATATATATATATATATATATATATATATATATAATATGTATGTATGTATATATATATATATATATATATATATATATATATATATATATATATATATATATACATAGAGTAATTGTGGTAGGGGACCTGAATGCTAAAGTAGGAGAAACTTTTAGAGAGGGTGTGGTAGGTAAGTTTGGGGTGCCAGGTGTAAATGATAATGGGAGCCCTTTGATTGAACTTTGTATAGAAAGGGGTTTAGTTATAGGTAATACATATTTTAAGAAAAAGAGGATAAATAAGTATACACGATATGATGTAGGGCGAAATGACAGTAGTTTGTTGGATTATGTATTGGTAGATAAAAGACTGTTGAGTAGACTTCAGGATGTACATGTTTATCGAGGGGCCACAGATATATCAGATCACTTTCTAGTTGTAGCTACACTGAGAGTAAAAGGTAGATGGGATACAAGGAGAATAGAAGCATCAGGGAAGAGAGAGGTGAAGGTTTATAAACTAAAAGAGGAGGCAGTTAGGGTAAGATATAAACAGCTATTGGAGGATAGATGGGCTAATGAGAGCATAGGCAATGGGGTCGAAGAGGAATGGGGTAGGTTTAAAAATGTAGTGTTAGAGTGTTCAGCAGAAGTTTGTGGTTACAGGAAAGTGGGTGCAGGAGGGAAGAGGAGCGATTGGTGGAATGATGATGTAAAGAGAGTAGTAAGGGAGAAAAAGTTAGCATATGAGAAGTTTTTACAAAGTAGAAGTGATGCAAGGAGGGAAGAGTATATGGAGAAAAAGAGAGAGGTTAAGAGAGTGGTGAAGCAATGTAAAAAGAGAGCAAATGAGAGAGTGGGTGAGCTGTTATCAACAAATTTTGTTGAAAATAAGAAAAAGTTTTGGAGTGAGATTAACAAGTTAAGGAAGCCTAGAGAACAAATGGATTTGTCAGTTAAAAATAGGAGAGGAGAGTTATTAAATGGAGAGTTAGAGGTATTGGGAAGATGGAGGGAATATTTTGAGGAATTGTTAAATGTTGATGAAGATAGGGAAGCTGTGATTTCGTGTATAGGGCAAGGAGGAATAACATCTTGTAGGAGTGAGGAAGAGCCAGTTGTGAGTGTGGGGGAAGTTCGTGAGGCAGTAGGTAAAATGAAAGGGGGTAAGGCAGCCGGGATTGATGGGATAAAGATAGAAATGTTAAAAGCAGGTGGGGATATAGTTTTGGAGTGGTTGGTGCAATTATTTAATAAATGTATGGAAGAGGGTAAGGTACCTAGGGATTGGCAGAGAGCATGCATAGTTCCTTTGTATAAAGGCAAAGGGGATAAAAGAGAGTGCAAAAATTATAGGGGGATAAGTCTGTTGAGTGTACCTGGTAAAGTGTATGGTAGAGTTATAATTGAAAGAATTAAGAGTAAGACGGAGAATAGGATAGCAGATGAACAAGGAGGCTTTAGGAAAGGTAGGGGGTGTGTGGACCAGGTGTTTACAGTGAAACATATAAGTGAACAGTATTTAGATAAGGCTAAAGAGGTCTTTGTGGCATTTATGGATTTGGAAAAAGCGTATGACAGGGTGGATAGGGGGGCAATGTGGCAGATGTTGCAAGTGTATGGTGTAGGAGGTAGGTTACTGAAAGCAGTGAAGAGTTTTTACGAGGATAGTGAGGCTCAAGTTAGAGTATGTAGAAAAGAGGGAAATTTTTTCCCAGTAAAAGTAGGCCTTAGACAAGGATGTGTGATGTCACCGTGGTTGTTTAATATATTTATAGATGGGGTTGTAAGAGAAGTAAATGCGAGGGTCTTGGCAAGAGGCGTGGAGTTAAAAGATAAAGAATCACACACAGGGTGGGAGTTGTCACAGCTGCTCTTTGCTGATGACACTGTGCTCTTGGGAGATTCTGAAGAGAAGCTGCAGAGATTGGTGGATGAATTTGGTAGGGTGTGCAAAAGAAGAAAATTAAAGGTGAATACAGGAAAGAGTAAGGTTATGAGGATAACAAAAAGATTAGGTGATGAAAGATTGAATATCAGATTGGAGGGAGAGAGTATGGAGGAGGTGAACGTATTCAGATATTTGGGAGTGGACGTGTCAGCGGATGGGTCTATGAAAGATGAGGTGAATCATAGAATTGATGAGGGAAAAAGAGTGAGTGGTGCACTTAGGAGTCTGTGGAGACAGAGAACTTTGTCCTTGGAGGCAAAGAGGGGAATGTATGAGAGTATAGTTTTACCAACGCTCTTATATGGGTGTGAAGCATGGGTGATGAATGTTGCAGCGAGGAGAAGGCTGGAGGCAGTGGAGATGTCATGTCTGAGGGCAATGTGTGGTGTGAATATAATGCAGAGAATTCGTAGTTTGGAAGTTAGGAGGAGGTGCGGGATTACCAAAACTGTTGTCCAGAGGGCTGAGGAAGGGTTGTTGAGGTGGTTCGGACATGTAGAGAGAATGGAGCGAAACAGAATAACTTCAAGAGTGTATCAGTCTGTAGTGGAAGGAAGGCGGGGTAGGGGTCGGCCTAGGAAGGGTTGGAGAGAGGGGGTAAAGGAGGTTTTGTGTGCGAGGGGCTTGGACTTCCAGCAGGCATGCGTGAGCGTGTTTGATAGGAGTGAATGGAGACAAATGGTTTTTAATACTTGACGTGCTGTTGGAGTGTGAGCAAAGTAACATTTATGAAGGGATTCAGGGAAACCGGCAGGCCGGACTTGAGTCCTGGAGATGGGAAGTACAGTGCCTGCACTCTGAAGGAGGGGTGTTAATGTTGCAGTTTAAAAACTGTTGTGTAAAGCACCCTTCTGGCAAGACAGTGATGGAGTGAATGATGGTGAAAGTTTTTCTTTTTCGGGCCACCCTGCCTTGGTGGGAATCGGCCAGTGTGATAATAAAAAAAAAATATATATATAATGTATATATATATATATAATATATATATATATATATATATATATATATAAATGTATGTATGTATGTATATATATATATATATATATATATATATATATATATATATATATATATATATATATATATATATATATATATATATATATATACATACATATATATATATATATATATATATATATATATATATATATATATATATATATATATATATATATATATATATATATATATATATATATATATATGGATTACCAAAACTGTTGTCCAGAGGGCTGAGGAAGGGTTGTTGAGGTGGTTCGGACATGTAGAGAGAATGGAGCGAAACAGAATGACTTCAAGAGTGTATCAGTCTGTAGTGGAAGGAAGGCGGGGTAGGGGTCGGCCTAGGAAAGGTTGGTGGGAGGGGGTAAAGGAGGTTTTGTGTGCGAGGGGGCTTGGACTTCCAGCAGGCATGCGTGAGCGTGTTTGATAGGAGTGAATGGAGACAAATGGTTTTTAATACTTGACGTGCTGTTCGAGTGTGAGCAAAGTAACATTTATGAAGGGGTTCAGGGAAACCGGCAGGCCGGACTTGAGTCCTGGAGATGGGAAGTACAGTGCCTGCACTCTGAAGGAGGGGTGTTAATGTTGCAGTTTAAAAACTGTAGTGTAAAGCACCCTTCTGGCAAGACAGTGACGGAGTGAATGATGGTGAAAGTTTTTCTTTTTCGGGCCACCCTGCCCTGGTGGGAATCGGCCAGTGTGATAATAAATAAATATATATATATATATATATATATATATATATATATATATATATATATATATGTATATATATATATATATATATATATATATATATATATATATATATATATATATACATATACATTAGTATGTATAAAGTTTGCTTTAAAATTATTTATACGTTCATTATGGAGTATAATTTATATGTGACTCCTCCCCCACTGCTACTCCTAACATGCTCGCCACTACACTGACGTAAGGTGAATTCTCTGTTTACATATCAGCTGGAGGGGAGGGGCGGCTCTACCCACGTGCACGTTCAAGCCTCCACCAGCTGGCTGCCTGCCCCACCCACCACCCACATCACCGTCACCCGCACACCCACGCCCACGGGCAAGGCCGTCACTCTCAGATGGACCAGCAGGTGAAGAGTTCACACAATGCTAAAATAATTGGTAGCACAGTTTGTGTCCTTAAAGACAAAATATTTTTAATTTGTTTTATGTGCTTTATATATCAATTATATATAAATTTTATTGATGGTATTGCAAGTAATTTTGTGTTCGATTTTAACACAAGATTTGTTTTATATAGATTGAAAATAATGAACTTTTACTGTGATCTAATGGTCTCTTTAATGTTAATGTAAATAACTCAGTTTACCTTATTCCTGGTATATCTCCTTCTATTGTTAATGCTTTTCAAACTGGCTTACTTCAGCTGTTTTAGCTTTTAAGGTTTAAATAGTAAGAATGACAAGGATCCCAGTGGAAATAAATCACTTTGTCTGACTTTCTTTGGGTTATCCTGGGTAATCTACACATATGCTGTTATGTATGATTATTTATGTGACTGTATTTATGCGTACCTATACCTGAATGAACTTATGCAGAGAAGAAAACCGTTTTCTAGACCATATATGTACAGCCTTTATGCTTCCTTGTCATTGGGCACAAGTGTCATCAGATTTAGACGAAAGTGAAAATACCATTACCATTTACGTTGGAAATGATGCTGGGTTCTTAGGTAAGCACCTGTTACGGAGAGTGGCACTCCTCCCAGAAAAGAGGCTCCACTTCTAGGCTGAAACTGCTCAGGCCACACCACACAGACACACACACACACACACACACACACACACACACACACACACACACACACACACACACACACACACGTGTCAAGGTGACTCAGCGTCAGGGAGGAGAATGAGATGTAGTAAGTTGTACGACTCACTCCCCATGGGTTCAAACCCCCACCTGTTCCATGGTTAGTGTGTTGTTATTGTAGTGTCTGAATCTTTGACTTGTTCAGATTCATCTGCTTGCTCGTAGATGAGAGCGGAGATAAACAAGTATACATAATCAGCGGGTTTTCATACAACTATGGAGTCTGAATTTGAGGCAAGAATTTGTAAGAAATTATGTAATGAAGAATCCTAATTATGTAATGAAGAATCCTAATTATGTAATGAAGAATCCTAATTATATAATGAAGAATCCTAATCGTACTTACGTTGTTTTCAGCTTAGCGAGTTACACTGTGCTCATTAAGCATATTTTTATGTATGATATTAGCCTAGTTCTCCTAGCTAGAGTTATAGCTTGAAACAACTTAAGCTTGTGCTGAAAAGTTGACACAGAGTTTTCAAGACTCACGAAACAGTAATAACACGATTGTAAACAAATCATATAATGGGTGGAACCTGCGAGTTTTATGATTTTCCTGCCATGGGTTCGAGTCTCACCTGTTCTGTGGCATAGTTTTCTACATGTGAAAATAACTGGTTTCGTCAACTGCTGAAAAAAGAACAAAACAAACCCTTGGCTTTTGTTTTATTATGCCTAGTGCATCCCTCGGCAAACAAAAAACTATCATGCGATACAGACTCAGGTGATTCAAGCTGATGATCTGAAATAGATTTTTTACATAAAACACTGAGGGACGACTTTCTTGCTGTAACAGTCTTGTGAGCTTTCAGCTCACAAGACTGTCATTCCCATTATCCCCCTTTGGGCGGAGATGGCAGACCAGAGAGGCCTAGCTTCTCCCTACGAGAAGCTAGGCCTGGGGACAGTTGGTCCCTAAGATGAGGAGGTACTTGTGCCTCCTCCCATGGGAGACTTAGGTCTCAGACACTCCCTAGAGAGGGAGCCAAGGCCGGGCCACCACTTGGAAAAGGCCCGGGCCGGGAGAATACCGGCGAATCTTTAATAACTATAATAAAAAAATATGAGAGTAACTTAATAGTTGAATGCTTCATTAACTTATTGCCTGGATGGTAAAGAGATCAGAATCAGTTATTAATGATTTTCCTGTAAATACTGTAAATTAAATAGAGGTATTTATAAAAATACTTTTCTTATAACTGATATGTGGCTATATAAATATAAATAATAATAATAATAATAATAATAATAATAATAATAATAATAATAATAATATTAATAATAATAATAATAATAATAATAATAATAATAATAACAATAATAATAAATTCTCTGGGAGGAGGAGGGTAGAAGGAGGGGTAATGGTCGCCCCAGGAACTGTTGAAGGAGCAAGAACCTTCCTTTCTAGTTACTAGCATGAAAAGTTTGAAGCCGATCGGACCAAATATTCTAAAAAACAATAAATTTTTCTCTTTGTTGGGATAATTAATAATCGACACGCCAATTTTAATTGTTTTTATAGTACTATATATATATATATATATATATATATATATATATATATATATATATATATATATATATATATATATATATATATATATATATATATATATATATATATATATATATATATATATATATATATATATATATATATATATATATATATATATGTCGTGCCGAATAGGCAGAACTTGCGATTTTGGCTTAAATAGCAACACTCATCTTGCCATATAAGACAAGTTAAAATTTGTGTATGCAATAATTTAGCCAAAATCATTCAGAACCTGACGAAAAATATATATTCCACTGTGTTTGTTTAGTATTAAATTATTGTAAACGTATCTTAAATATATTTAGTTGGGTTAGGCGAAAATAAGTTGTTCTTGTTATAATAAGGTTAGGTAAGTTTTCTAAGATTCTTTTCGTGCAAAATTATAAATCTTTACATTATCATTAATGAAAAAAATATATCTTTAAACGTATAAGAGAAAATTTTAGAAAAGACTTAATTTTAAATGAGTTCTTGCTAATTGACCAGTTTTACATATTCGGCACGACATATATATATATATATATATATATATATATATATATATATATATATATATATATATATATATATATATATATATATATATATATTGTATAGGAACATTTAGAGAGGGTGTGGTAGGTAAGTTTGGGGTGCCAGGTGTAAATGATAACGGGAGCCCTTTGATTAAACTTTGTATAGAAAGGGGTTTAGTTATAAGAAATACATATTTTAAGAAAAAGAGGATAAATAAGTATACAAGATATGATGTTGGGCGTAATGACAGTAGTTTGTTGGACTTTGTATTGGTAGATAAAGGACTGTTGATTAGACTTTCAGGATGTACATGTTTATAGAGGAGCCACAGATATATCAGATCACTTTTTAGTTGTAGCTACAGTGAGAGTAAAAGGTAGATGAGTTACAAGGAAAATAGAAGCAGCAAGTAAGAGAGAGGTGGAGGTGTAAAAACTTAAAGAGGAGGCAGTTAGGGTAAGATATAAACAACTATTGGAGGATAGATGGGCTAGTGAGAGTATACGTAATGGGGTCGAAGATTTATGGGGTAGGTTTAATTAAGAATTTAGTGTTAGAGTGTTCAGCAGAAGTTTGTGGTTACAGGAAAGTGGGTGCGGGAGGGAAGAAGAGCGATTGGTGGAATGATGATGTAAAGAGAGTAGTAAGTGAGAAAAAGTTAGCATATGAGAGGTTTTTACAAAGTACAAGCGATGCAAGGAGGGAGGAGTATATGGAAAGAAAAAGAGAGGTTAAGAGAGTGGTGCAGCAGTGTAAAACGAGAGCAAATGAGACAGTGGGTGAGATGTTATCAACAAATTTTGTTGAAAATAAGAAAAAGTTTTGGAGTGAGATTAATAAGTTGAGGAAGCCTAGGCAACAAATGGAGTTGACAGTTAAAAATAGGGAGAGGAGAGTTATTAAATGGAGAGCTAGAGGTATCGGAAGATGGAGGGAATATTTTGAGGAATTGTTAAATGTTGATGAAGATAGGGAAGCTGTGATTTAGTGTATAGGGCAAGGAGGAATAATATCTTGTAAGGGTGAGGAAGAGCCAGTTGTAAGTGTGGGGAAAGTTTGTGAGGCAGTGGGGAGAATGAAAGGGGGTTAAGCAGCTTGGATTGATGAGATAAAGATAGAAATGTTAAAAGCAGGTGGGGATATAGTTTTGGAGTGGTTGGTGCTATTATTTAATTAATGTATGGAAGAGGGTAAGGTACCTAGGGACTGGCAGAGAGCATGCATAGTTCTTTTGTATAAAGGCAAAGGGGATAAGAGAGAGTGCAAGAATTATAGGGGAATAGGTCTATTGAGTATACCTGGTAAAGTGTATGGTAGAGTTATTATTGAAAGAATTAAGAGTAAGATGGAGAGTAGGATAGCAGATGAACAAGGAGGCTTTAGGAAAGGTAGGGGTTGTGTAGATCAAGCGTTTACTGTGAAACGTATAGGTGAACAGTATTTAAATAAGGGTAAAGAGGTTTTAGTGGCATTTATAGTTCTGGAAAAGGCATATGACAGGGTGGATAAGGGGGCAATGTGGCACATGTTGCAGGTGTATGGTATAGGAGGTAGGTTACTGAAAGCAGTGAATAGTTTTTACGAGGACAGTGAGGCTCAGGTTAGAGTATTTAGGAGAGAGGGAGATTATTTCCCAGTAAAAGTAGGCCTTATACAAGGATGTGTGATGTGACCGTCGTTGTTCATTATATTTATAGATGGGATTGTAAGTGAAGTGAATGCTAGGGTCTTGCCATGAAGTGTGGAGTTAAAAGATAAAGAATCAAACATAAAGTGGGAGTTGTCACAGTTGTTCTTTGGTGATGACACTGTGCTTTTGGGAGACTGTGAAGAGAAGTTTTAGAGGTTGGTGGATGAATTTGGTAGGGTATGTAAAAGAACGAAATTAAAAGTGAATATAGGAAAGAGTAAGGTTATGAGGATAACAAAAAGATTAGATGACGAAAGACTGAATATCAGATTTGACGGAGAGAGTATGGAGGAGGTGAATGTATTCAGATATTTAGTAGTGGACGTATCAGCAGATGAGTCTATGAAGGATTAGGTGAATTATAGAATTAATGAAGGGAAATAGGTGAGTGGTGCACTTAGGAGTCTGTGGAGACAAAGAACTTTGTCCATGGAAGCAAAGAAGGGAATGTTTGAGAGTATAGTTGTACCAACACTCTTGCATGAGTGTGAAGCATGGGTGATTAATGTTGCAACGAGGAGAAGGTTGGAGGCAGTGGAGATGTCGTGTCTGAGGGCAATGTGTGGTGTGAATATAATGCAGAGAATTCGTAGTTTGGAAATTAGGAGGTGTGGGATTACCAAAACTATTATCCAGAGGGCTGAGGAGGGGCTGTTGAGGTGGTTCGGACATATAGAGAAAATGGAACAAAATAGAATGACTTGGAGAGTGTATAAATCTGTAGTGGAGAGAAGGTGGTGTAGGGGTCAGGCTAGGAAGGGTTGGAGGGAGGGGGTAAAGGAGGTTTTGCGTGCGAGGGGCTTCGACTTCCAGCAAGCGTGCGTGAGCATATTTGATAGGAGTGAATGGAGACAAATGGTTTTTAATGCTTGACGTGCTGTTGGAGTGTGAGCAAAGTCACATTTATGTAGGGATTCAGGGAAACCGGCAGGCCGGACTTGAGTCCTGGAGATGGGAAGTACAGTGTCTACACTCTGAAGGAGGGGTGTTAATGTTGCATTTTTATAACTGTAGTGTAAAGCACCCTTCTGGCAAGACAGTGATGGAGTGAATGATGATGAAAGTTTTTCTTTTTCGGGCCACCCTGCCTTGGTGGGAATCGGCCGATGTGTTAATAAATAAATAAAAAAAATATGATGCTGTGCTCAGTACATTTTTGAACCATTTCTGTATGTAGCTTTACATGTATACATTGATATACATATGTTAATGATCTTAATGGTCTTGCTTGCAGGGGTGGCAGCAGTGGGTACTGCCTCGCTGTCAGCCAAGGCCGCCCATTCCCGTCCTTGTGTGCCGCTCGAGCGGCCAACCCGCCCACTCGATACCACGGCCCACACCGCCAACGTCGGAGGTCTCTAGTGGCGCTGGGCTGCACGGAGCGCCCATGGTTTACTCTCCCTCACCCGCCCCGCCGCCCATTGCATGTAGTAGTATGGGCGGAGGGCGGTGCCGGCCCACCCCTTGGAAGAGGATTCATCCCTGCCACCCCTAAGAGGACAGTTCCCAGGCTAAAGTTTGGGTCCGTGCTGAAGCTGGTGCCATCAGCCAACGGCAAGGTTAAAGCCAGCTTCCGCGCGCGGAAGGGCAAGCATCTCCTGCACGTAATGGCTGTGGCATGCGGTGCCAAACTCCGGCTACGGGTGGAGTCACAGAGTGGGGATAGAGTTGCTAGTGCTGTGGGAGGAATGGGAGCCTTGCACCTGGTGGTCAGAAGACCAAAACCCGAGGCTCTTATTCTCACCCTGAAGACCTATCCACCCGGGGCGACAAATAAAGTCCTCTTGGCGGCCGCCCACGCCGCCCGCGACCTGCCTCTGCCACGCCTACCTCGTAACACACGAGTGCGGGTGGCGCGGGTATCCTGCTCCTCCGCGACCTTCAAGTGGTCAGCGGCCCCAGGATCTCTAACCTACTGTCTCCTCCTCCAGGAGGATACGAGCGGGAAGGAGTGGCGCTCTCGGCCGCCACTACAGTGCGGGTGGGCGGCGGCCCTGCGGCGAGTGGATCATTATGCGGCCTGGTGGTGCGGTCCTCCCACGCCCGCGAGCCGCCAGCGGCACACGCTAACTAACCTCACGGCTTCAACGGCGTATATCGCCACGGTGGTGGTGCGCCACCCCGCTACGGGACATACACTATCATTTACCCCCGCACACGTTACTACACACGCGTGTCACGCTTAGCACCACCGCCTTCACTATAAACACTACCATCCTCACTATCATCACACTCTAAACAACACGACCGCCATCACAACAAAATCCACAACCGCCACCGCCTCCACCACCTCCACCACCTCCACCACCTCCACCATCACTATCTCCACCATCACCATCACCACCACCACCACCACCATCATAACCATCATCACCACCACCACCACCACCACTGTCACCACCACCACTACCACCACCACCATTACCACCACCACCAGCACCACCACCACCACCATCATAACCATCATCACCACCACCACCACCACAGTCACCACCACCACCACCACCACCACCACCACCACTGCGAGACAACAAAGACAGGGATCAATTAACCTATAATTCGACAATACACAGAGACAGCTCTGGGAAGGAATAGTCTTGTTAGTATATCTTTCTCTAAATCATATTATCTAATACAGTATTTTTATAGCACAGTGGAATATGCAAAATAATCATGACTACCTTAATTGTGATGATAACTCATTAAAATAATATATGGAGGAGGATTTACAGAGAAACAAATCGCAAAGAACTGCAGATCTCTATGAGTGACTTTGTAATGTGTGTAAAAAGGTGTCACAGTGTAAACAGTGTTGAAATTTGTCAAGTTGATAAGACACATGTGCAACAGTTAGGTATCTTTATTCCGAAACGTTTTGCTTACACTGTAGGCTTCTTCAGTCGAGTACGGAAATGTTAACACGAGCAGTGGTGGTCAGGTGGTCAGTCCCTCTGAGAGACTGACCACCTCAAAACTACGTCTTTAAGGGTGGACTGTTTGCATCGTCTTCACATCTCTACTGCTCCCGCTAACATTTCCGTACTTGACTGAAGAAGCCTACTGTGTAGGCGAAACGTTTCGGAATGAAGATACCTAACTGCTGCACATGTGTCTTACTTAACGCTGAAATGTAAAACTTTGCCAACTGCGTTGAGATGTGTCGCTGCAGAATGATGTAATGTATGACTTTGTGAAGGGTGTCAGAACGTGTCACTCTCTGGAGTCGATATGTTTCACTTCATTAACAATGTTGTGTTAGTTTAAAATGTCGAAATTATAGATATGTGAATTTACAGCACCTTTTTCCTCTCTTGATTTTTTTTTTTTAATTGTATCTGATTTTTTTTCATTTTTTTTAAATGAGATTTCGATAGTTTATCAGCATATCCAGACACGATAACTTTACGTAAATAAACGCTGACGGCTTCAGTTTACACTAATTAAACTTCGTAATTAATAGCATTCGTCGCCTCGTATAATTTTATTTCAGTTCTCAAGCTATTGTTGCAAGGGAGTTAGTTGCTCGGTTTTAGTGTAAGATGACTGACCAGAGGCAAAGACACAATAAGCAACAAGCCGCTTCTTCCTGCGTTGGACCGCGTTCGTTGACCTGTATTCACTGGATTCACTGGCCCGTGGTCACTGGCCCGCGGTCACTGGCCCGTGGTCACTGCCCCGTGGGCCTGTGGTCACTGGCCCGCGGTCACTGGCCCGCGGTCACTGGCCCGCGGTCACTGGCCCGTGTTCGCTTGCCTGTTTTCATTAGTTCATGTTTGCTGGTCTATGTTCACTGGTCCGTGTTAGTTGGTCTGTGTTTTCTGGCCTGTTATCGGTGGTCCGTGTTAGCTGGTCTATGTGCGCTGGGTTATAGATATTATGGATAAGCCAGCGATCCCTGTGTTCGCACGGAGTCTTCCAGTTGCTACACTGATATGTCCATTCCATTCCTCTGATGATGTAACTAAACAGAAATATATATGAAACTTGTTTCTTGTACTGCATATTGAACTACATATGCGCAATCTCCCCCTCACACACACAGGGGCCAGGAGCTGTGACTCTACCCCTGCACCCATAAATAGGTGAGTACACACACACACATGCCAGAAGGCACAACAGTCGATACATTAGTGTTAACTGATGTGAAATTGACGATTAGAATAAAAACCATAGAAGACAAGGAAAAGTTACAACCAGACCTAAACAAACTAGGATTGGTGAAACAAGTGGCTGTTGGAATTCAACTTCAGTACAAGTAAGATTATAACACTTGAGAAGTGAGATGAGCATAAGCTGAGCGCAGTCTCAGGTGACAGGGAATGCTAATGTCTCAGAGATACTATAAGATATATATATATATATATATATATATATATATATATATATATATATATATTTATATATATATATATATATATATATATATATATATATATATATATATATATATATATATATAGATATATATATATATATATATATATATATATATATATGTATATCGTGCCGAATAGTGCCGAATAGGCACAGCAACGCTCTTCTTGCCGGATAAGGCAAGCGAAAATTTGTGTATTCAATAATTTCGCAAAAAATCATTCTGAATCTAACGAAAAAATATATTTAATTGTGTCTGTTTATTATTAAATTATTGTAAACTTATCTAAAATATATTTAGTTGGATTAGGCTAAATCAAATTGCATTTTTATAATAAGGTTAGCTATGTTCTCTAGGGTGCTTTTGGTACAAAATTATTAATTTTTACATTTAAATAAATGAAAAAAATATATCTTTAAACGTATAAGAGAAAATTTTAGAAAGAACTTAATTCTAAGTGAGTTCTTGCTAATTGACAAGTTTTATCTATTCGGCACGACATATATATATATATATATATATATATATATATATATATATATATATATATATATATATATATATATATATATATATATATATATATATATATATATATATATATATATATATATATATATATATATATGCAATAAGATCACAGTAAACAGGTGATTTCAAAATATGCAAAACAACCTCTCTGAAAGAATAGAGAAATTCCAAGCGCTTTCGTGACTACTCACATTATATATATATATATATATATATATATATATATATATATATATATATATATATATATATATATATATTATATATATATATATATAATTATATATATATATCAATTTTTATGTATCGGTGCATATGTACTGAAAGGTGTAAATCCGTCAGTGAGCATTTAATTACATAGACAGTGACAGTCGAAATATTTTTAACTTATTCTTAACAAACCATGTCCTCATTGATCCGTTGACATTATTATTATCATTATTATTATTATTATTATTATTATTATTATTATTATTATTATTATTATTATTATTATTATTATTATTATTATTATTATTATTATTATTATTAATAGTAGTAGTAGTAGTAGTAGTAGTAGTAGTAGTAGTAGTAGTAGTAGTAGTAGTAGTAGTAGTAGAGGAGTAATAGTAGTAGCAGTAGTAATTGTAGTATATATTCTAATGTCAATCAGAGCAAGGACTGGTAGAGTAGTCAGACTACCAGAGTTCTACTCTGTTGACAAGTAGCTCATGTCTCACGAAAATCGCGATCAAGTGACTGCAGACAAATCACTCATTCATGTCACGAGCAGCGAGCAGACTTCCCCCACTTGTTCTTCTGCTTTTGGCAAATCTGCGTTATAAATCTCGTTGATTGTGGGGCTTTCCCCCCTCCCTCCCCCCCCCCCAAAAAAAAACAAAAAGATACGAAGCATGGAGCTAAGGTACGTGTTGATGCGTTGCATTGGCTATTCACAACCACTATTCATATGGTTAAACGAATTTCCTAAATTGATTCATTCAAACTCTTCAAATGGATTAGGAAAAGTAGGATCGGGAGCACACAGAGAACTGATTGAACCGTGATTACTTCTGCTGTGTAAATTTACGCTGCGTGTGTGTGTGTGTGTGTGTGAGAGAGAGAGAGAGAGAGAGAGAGAGAGAGAGAGAGAGAGAGAGAGAGAGAGAGAGAGAGTGAGAGTGAGATGAACTGCAATGGTATAGTTTAGAAATATTGCATTCATGTTTTTGTACGTTTTGTAGTTGGAGTCTAATATATATTAATTCAGTAAAAGAAAATCAAAATGATTTTACTTTTTTCATTAACCTGATGCCACTCACAGTAAAACTCGCAAAATTGCGAGAGCCTATCAGACATATGCACAGAAAAATCCTGGTACAAACATTAGTATCAGTGTTTGCGATGTGTCCAGTTGCAAATTTTTAACTGCCCGGGTCATCTTACAAATCATAAGTCCAGTACCAGGAAATTTTAATTAAATGTTAATCAGCTTTTGTTGTCTTAAAGGCAATTTTTTTTCCTTCATAGTTTCGACTCATTTTGGAGCGTTTATCCAGTAGTTACTGAGAAGGAACAGATTATAAACCAGCTGCTTCACTGTAAACATAGATATTTTGACTCTATTGTTTTATTCTGAAGCCTCATGAAGCTGGTAAAAGGCTCCTGAACCAAGAAATTATAGGTACCCTACTTTTCCCTGGTCCATTCCTCATTACCTCCTATTTCACAGGCTCTTAATGACTCCTACGTGTTAACTGCTTCCCCATAAACACAATAAAAATATTCATGAGGTCCTTCAGGGTCTTCTGGACAAGTGTCACAGTAGCCACTATGTGCCTCCAGTATCCCTTGAAGTTGGACTCCCGCTTAAATTTCCGCAGGTGTTCTTGTTCACTCGAAACAATCTTTTTAAATTTTATATTGTGTTCCTCGCATTCTTCCCTGTCATTTTTTCTTCTTCGTGAGCAGATATCTATTTAAATTTTAAATATAATTCACTCCTTGACTGACATTATTCTTCTAAAGTGACTGTTTAATAATTTGCGGCCCGTTCCTTGTTCTGGCAGCAATGTTATTTTTCAACAGCTCTACGTCCCTCATTGTTATTATGCCTGTGGTATATTTGTGACACATTTCGAGAGTTTACCTACCCATGCATGTTGAAAATGGCATAAAATACCGACAAGTTGGATATCTGTATTGTTGAGACGTAGCACTGAAGAAGCCTACTGTGTAGGCGAAACGTTTCAACAATAAAGATACCCAACTGTTACACGTGTCTTAATCTTCAACCTACTCACGAAACTCGGCCTGGGGAAAGGCTTTGCTATTGATTGCTTGTTCTGCCCGTTGGCCCGTGTACCTCACAGCCTGTTTGATCTGGAACTTGTTGGAGCTAAAGATTTAGTTTCCTCTCGAAGATTTCTATATTTGATACGGCAATATTTCTAATAGTCTTGGGCCACAGTGAATGTTAGTCTATAGATTTTGGACTAGGCAATCAAATATCTTCTATGTATATAATATCAGATATGCGAGTATCTCTTTTTTCTCGCTCCAGAGAGTACATCCAGGTACGAGTGCATTCTAGCACCTCATTAGATTAAAACGGGCAGTTAACGAGCTCTGTACTTTTTCCAGTTCGGATATTTTTCCTGCTTTGAACGGATTAGTCAACACCAAACAATATTCTAAGCGAGAAATCACAAATGATTTGAATAATGTCATTATTGGCATTGTTTCTTTTGTTTTAAGGTTCCAATTAACCCCTGTGTTATTTTACTGGCCATCACAGCATTTGCCTTAGTGTGTTTTCTAAATGATAGGTCATCTGATATTATTATACTGGTTGCGTAATCGCAGTTGAATATTAAAAATATAGAATAAACTCTAATTCGATACACTTTCATAGCCAATTCGCCACTTGTAGTGAGTGGTGACAGGGACTGCCCACCATGGAATAGAAGACTGTCTTCCTGTGCTATAAATCCGGTGCTTCTCATGAGTTCTTCATTCTTTCCATATCTGAGCAGTAGAAATTTGTCACAATTGAAGATAATGTATTTTATTCTGCCCACTGGAAGGCTTCGTTGATATCTGTATGTAAATTTTCCTTGTCTTCTTCCGAGATACTTATCGTAGTATCTCTCGCAAAAGATGATACCAAGCTGTGGCTAGTGTTTTCATCTGTGTCTGATACGAGGATGAGAAATAGTGAAGGTGCCGGGAGTGTGTCTTCAAGTGCCTGTCGTAAAGATTAGATTCTGCATTATTTACTATTACTCTTTGCTTTCCTTGTGTTAGAATATTTAATATCAGTCTTCGTTAAAAATTTAATAACAGTCTTCCTACTTTTCCTGTTATACCTCCTGACCTAATTTTATGGACTGTCACTCAATAACCGCATTTGTCAAATGCATTCGTGAATTCTGTGTTTTGATTTTCTTCCGAAACCTCCATAAATTTACCTTAATGATTTAGTACTTGTGACATGCATAATCTTCCTTTCTAAATCTATGTATATTTGGACTGCGTGGGGTCATTCTTTCCCGTAAAATTTATATTTTGGCTTCTCACCAAATTTTCACATCCTTTTATGATTCGTGATGTTAATGTTATAAGTTTCTAATTTTTTACCAGAGTTCTGCTGCTTCGTTTGTGCAGATAAGTTATAGTTCCCTTTTGTAAAGTCCCTGGAATTGCACCTTAGAACTAAGATCTTTCTACAAACTACCCTTGTGCTGTCTGAGCGTGAAATTGAAATCTGTTAAAACTTTTACTCTCTAGTAGAATTCTGATCTTTTCTTTTTTTGTCTTGTGAAAAAGTTGACAGGAAAAATTTTCGAGCTTCGACTGACGTTCAGAACATGTTTATCTTTTTTTCACACGTGTGTTTCTTAATAGTTCGTATTTCTGTTGTATTCCCTTTCCGATTTAGGAGAGCTAGTATGATACCGAACCGTGGAGGCGATGATTTCCGAACACTTTAAATGATATACCAGATATCATCTTTTGGAGAGGGATGAATTTCTTGGTGGCCTCCAAACACATATTCGCCTGAAGTGTTTTATCATGCCAGGTGCTGACATCCAATTTAGCTTCGTATTGAACTGTATATCAGCAAAGAATGCCTTCATGTCGTCATAGACGACTCTATTATGCTTCATTCTTTTACTCCCACTCTTTTCTTCTTTCACGATACCTCCACATGGTTTTTAATTTTCAGGAGCCTTTTGGGGGGTTGCCTTGATGCTGGTAAAGGGTTCTTGATACAAGGAATTTGAGTTACCCTACCTCTTCCTTAAATCAAATCTGACAGCATCACATATCCCAAAGTATGACTCCTACAGACTTGGTACTTACCCGTGATTT
Source organism: Cherax quadricarinatus (assembly GCF_038502225.1). Classification (NCBI taxonomy): domain Eukaryota; kingdom Metazoa; phylum Arthropoda; class Malacostraca; order Decapoda; family Parastacidae; genus Cherax; species Cherax quadricarinatus. The sequence goes on from NC_091313.1 coordinate 24,461,824, forward strand.
TAATTTAATAATAAACAGTCAGACTGAAGTTTTCACTGGTTCAAAGATGGGGTTCGTACTCAACTTCTTCATTGCCTGGTTGTCCCTGGGAGAGTTCCTTAAACGTTTGATGGTTCTTGAGAGAGTATCGGTTCTAGTTTTGATGGTTCCTCAATGTCTAATGATCCCTGGAATATATTCTCAGACTCACTGTCAACTTCATTAAACATGTCTTAGTCCCGATTCACTTTCCCGATAATGAACGCTAAAACCCGACATGCTTAGTCATTAAAATACATAAGAAAAGCTCATGTAAACTCCTCCGGCTGAGGACTCAGTAAGTCCGGTAATAAACCTTAAACATTAATATGTAACATTCGAGACAGTGTTTATGAGGATAAGTTGCTCATTAATCCTAAACTTCTGATACAACAATCACAATATATTACAGGCTGTAGAAAGGTATGTAATAAAGCAAATCAATCACAAAATATTAGTAAAGTTTATATGATTATTATTTTATGTGAAGATCACAGGGAATGAGAAAACTGGTGAATTAGTATAGTTAGAACTGTAAACAGGAAACAAGTTACGGTTTAGTGAAACATTCCAGCAAATTATCCAGAAAATACAAATTAAAAATCTATAGAATGAAGTCCATGAGAGATAGGTTTAGAACTAGTAAATCTGTACAGCTTTAGAGATTTGTTTTGTTAGACGAAATACATTTTTACTGTAAGAAAGGTGGGAAGACACGAACAGAGAGAGTAGCATCCAGAATTTGTTATCTATCTATCTATCTATCTATCTATATATATATATATATATATATACATGTATATATATATATATATATATATATATATATATATATATATATATATATATATATATATACATATATGTATATATATATATGTATATATATATGTATATATAAATATATATATATATATATATATATATATATATATATATATACATACATATATATATATATATATATATATATATATATATATATATATATATATATATAATATACATATATATACATATATATATATGTATATATATGTATATATATATATACATATATACAAGTGAGTAGTCACGAAAGCGCTTGGAATTTCTCTATTCTTTCACAGTGGTTGTTTTGCATATTCTGAAATCTCCTGTTTACTGTGATTTTATTGCATATATATATATATATATATATATATATATATATATATATATATATATATATATATATATATATATATATATATATATATATATATATACATATATATATATATATATATATATATATATATATATATATATATATATATATATATATATATATAAAGAAAGAGAGAGAGAGAGACAGAGAGCAGGTTGGTATCTCAACTCCAGGAGAGGAAATTCAGTAGAGGTGTGCAGAGAGGACGATAAACATTCTCCTGCCCTGGATTCCACGGCCTACTGCCCACAACGCAGAAGAAAAAAACGCGGGTGCAGAGTAAACACTTCTTGTGACACCGTCGAGCAGAACAAGGTCGCCTTGAGGTTAGGTTAGGTCAGGTTTATCAGGAAACAGGGCAAGTGCTTCCTGACGCTGGTTTTAGTCTTATGATGATCCACAGCTGAAGAGTTTGGTCATCTGACCGAGGCTTTCCACTGGCTTACCGGCCCTTCCCCCCCATCCCTATCTTTGATCCAAAGAATTGTGACTAATCTCAGTTTCCTTGGATGAAATCTGATTACTGTCCATTCCCCAAGAGCTGTATGGCCCCTAAAGATCTAGCGCTTCCCCAGGAGTATATAATAATAATAATTATTACCACTTACATCCATCAAAGTATTACTGTGATTTATAGTTTTATGAAGGAAATATCCAGGACTTGTTGCTGCTACAAAGTATTGCAGTTTCCAACGAGATATCCAATGTCTTTAGTGCAGTATCTTATACTGCTTTTACTGCAGTATTTCATATCTTCACTGCGGTATTTTGTACTGTCTTTACTGCAGTATTTTATACCGTCTTCATTGCATTATTTTTATACTGTCTTTATTGCAGTATCTTCAACTCTCTTTATTGTGGTATTTTGTACTATATCGCAGCATCATATACTGTCTTTATTGAAATATTTTTTACTGTCTTTATTGCAGTATTTGTACTGGCTATATTGCCATATGTTCACTTACAAGATGAATGGCTCTGTTCAGTATATCCTTCTCAATAGATAGAAGGGAGGGTGCTCTGATGCCAGTGAACTTCACTGGCATCACTGAAGCGACCCTCCACTTCCCTGATCAAATCTAATTACCTACTATCGCCCAGGTGCTTCATGACTCTTAAAGGAATAACGCTTCCCCATGAATTTACAATAATAGTAATCTGCACCATACATTCACTCTAGAGGACAAATGCAATTAAAACAAAGTATTGAACACATATTTAATTGGAACCTGATACAAGTATTTATCAGGAAAGCAACACTAACAACCAGTCACCCAAGATTGTCTGTTTATTCACTCTGTTAAGATTTCAAAGATACAGAATTAGGAGTGTTGTGTGTTGGTCGTTAGGTTTTTGCCCACAGGTATTATAGACGTACTTGGAGCAGAAACACCCTGGTTGACCAGACGAACGCCAGACGGGTCTGGCTCACGACCGGGCTCTGGGAGTAGAAAACCTCTGGGAACTCATCAAAAATATCATCAAAGGTATATCTAATCATATTAATGAGAAGATATAGGTATTTCTCAGACCGATATGTCAGCTAAAATAAAAATATACTGACAGCATATGTTCTACAACAAGTGTCTTTCAACCACGAATTAGATATCGCACACAATATCTTAATCGGATAAGATCCAAACGTCACATATCCCTATGTCGGAGTAGGCTGGTTCGGTGACGAAGAAGTATCTGCCTACTATGGCCTGCGTGGGCATCAGAACCAGACCGCCGTAAGGAGTTGTCGTATACTGAGTCACAAAGACGGGGTTGTTACCGACGTTCGAATCGTTGCCCAGAAGGAATTCGACGTTGGAGTCGATAAGGTACACAAAGTTTATTATAACGGCGGAGATGCTCAGCGGCCGACCAAAGTCAGCCCTCCACCAGGGGCCGTTTTCAATGATGCTCTCGTAGCAAGCAGGTTCGTTGAAGCAGTAGAAGGATGCATTGAGAGCTGTGTTGGATGTGAATGTCTTGTACACAGAGGAGGAGGCGGTGATCGCGTAACGTCCCACGTCACCAGAGAAAGGGAAGGTGGAGAAACATTGGTCGAAGATGAAGGTTGTTCCCGTCACCCCTGCCCACTGCTCCGTCACCTTGGCACGGAACAAGGAGCATTGGTTTTCTTAAGGGAGAGAAAAAGAGAATCAAGAATTTTACTAGATTGAATTGCAGTTCAGTAGGGTCAGAGACTGGGCCACGATTGGCTGAAGGAGGATCGAGCCTTCACTAATCCCTGCGCTGAATGACCCCACACGGGTTAAGCGATTCAATAACACTGGTCAACAACAACAATAAAACTTTTGTTGCGAAATATATTTGAACGTAATTAGGGCATTTTGGGGTTGCTGAATTCGAAAATGTCAGTAGGTTTTTCAAATTGGCTCTAGTCTGTGAAATATGCATACGTACCCTCAGTTAACAGGGAACTTGGCCATAACTCGTGTATATTTATATGTTGTTAAAATTTTATTTTTATATGATTTAATATTTAACAAAAAGAGTTACATCAACAGCGACTAAGTTACAATATTGTAACCTTTATTTTGTTATTTTTCCAGAGAAACACGAGTCCTTCACGAAGAGCCTGATTAATCAATCTCAATGCATTTTGCTACATTTGTGGCGAATATTCTTTGCAAAAGCAATGAAAAAATTTACCACAGATTTTGTAAAACAAGCTTATCTTCCTTATTCTGGAATGGCGCTTGGAGAACAAGTCTTGGGTTCCCCGTATGGTTTGCAAAACCTGCATAGAATGCTTACGACAATGGAGAAATAGCAAAGAAGTTCTGTGTGCTTATGGTGCGGGGAGAGCCGGAAACCCACCACGACGATTATTTCTGTATGGTGAATGTGAGGGATTTCAGTCGATACATGAATATCAAGTGGGAATATCCTGATCTGTAAGACCTGTGCCACACGGCGAAGATGTTCCCATACCAGTGATTGCAACACTACCTGACCTTCTGTTGTCAGATGTTGAAGAAACTCGTAGTTTAGGATGTAACACAGGTAATAGCAGTGGAAGTGAATATAAAGTAAGTATTTTAACACCCTAGCAGTTCTTCCAAGTAAAACTCAATGATTTGATATGTGACCTCAGTCTGTCAAAGCAAGCATCTGAACTTTTAGCATCTAGACTAAAAGAAAAGAACTGTCTTCAACAAGAAATTAAAATAACAGCTAATCGAACAAGAGAGGTTGAACTCCTTCCTTACTTCAGTTAAGATGGAGACCTTATATACTGCAATAACATACCTGGACTCCTTCGAAAGAGACTTGAATATCGACCAGGAGATTGGTGGGCTTTTATAGACAGCTTCATTAGAAACTTGAAATGTGTCTTATTGCACAATGGTAACCAATATGTATCTCTTCCAATTGCTCACTCAACAAAGAAAACGAAAACATGAAAATGGTGTTGCAGAAGCTTTGCCGTCATGAGCACAAGATGTCTATTTATGTTTTTCTGAAGATAGCAAACTTTTTGCTTGATCTAAAAAAGTAATTTCAATACGATTTGTAAGTTAGCCCCGCCTAATCAATATATTTTTCACATCTTTTATGTTTTTCAATGGAATACCAAATTTATCAAAAACTAGAGACAATCAAGCAAAACCTATAATATATTCGGAAGCAGCACCACGCTTACCCTTAAATCGGTGTAATATCATTGATCAGAAAATGAGTGTTGACCAGTGTAATTTAATAATAATAATAATAATAATAATAATAATTATTATAATAATAATATAGTAGTAGTAGTGGTAGTAGTAGTAGTAGTAGTAGTAGTAATAGTAATAGTAGTAGTAGTAGTAGTAGTAGTAGTAGTAGTAGTAGTAGTAGTAGTAGTAGTAGTAGTAGTAGTAGTAGTAATAATAATAATAATAATAATAATAATAATAATAATAATAATAATAATAATAATAATAATAACAATAATAATTGATATCTTCCCTGTAAAAAATACTAAATATAAAAAACTTTCGTTTTTCTTTCTAAGTCACATTGCCTGGGTGAGTCGGTGGGATGCGGCCGGTGTGTTGAAAATACAACGCAGTCCACCTTCAGACACCCCAACAATCACCATGCTCTCGTTCCTTAGGTAATTAATATTATCATCAAATTCTGGGGAAGCTCTAAACCCATAGGATCATACAACCCTTGAGGAATGGGAGGCAATCTACGATCGGGGGAATGGAAGAGCAGCTCCAATTCCTGTGATGAAGAGGCCTTCAACGGCATCAAGGCACCCCCGCTTCAAAGGTGCTCTTCCAAATACACACCAACACATCAGAAGTACATGACACGGAAAATTGCCCATAATATACCTCACAATCATCTTATTTCACCCTAAGAGTTCTTGCAGTCGTGCAATACATGTAAGATACCACACAATCATTTCCTGTTAATAGAGTACTTTCAGTTGTAGGTTAACCTTTGAGGCAGTAGAGAGTGCAGTAGGGTGTGAGGCTGCAGGCAGCAGCACACTGCATGGTGCTGAACACCTGGTTTCCAAAGGATCTGAGTAGACATGATGCTATACCCGCCGGGAAACTTGGAACTACCTGCAGAGATGGGAAGTGTGTATTATTATTATTATTATTATTATTATTATTATTATTATTATTATTATTATTATTATTATTATTATTATTATTATTATTATTATTATTATTATTAATTGTTATTATTATTATTATTATTATTATTATTATTATTATTATTATTATTATTATTATTATTATTAATTATTATTATTATTATTAATTGTTATTATTATTATTATTATTATTTATAATTATTATACTTATTATTATTATTATTTGTGCATTTGCTCAAGGTATGTATGAACAATGGAACTCTGCCTAATGAGTGGTGTAGAAGCATGAAAAAGTATAAGAATTATCAGGTAATATCAGAAGACTGAGACAGGGTTGGTAACGTTCCTGTATACTGACTCAGATGCTTCTGAAACCCCTGAGTGCCTGAGAATGGTAGACTCACTTGGGAATACTTGATCAGGTTGTCGGCATCTATTACGATAAATAGCACCACAACAGCCATTGCTACTACTCGTCCTAGATGATGCATAGCTTTTCCTGCAATCAAAAAAAAATCTATGTATTCATGCTAAAAAAAACTGGTAACTCTTATGCCTGTGCGGGGTAATGTTTGTATAAGTGTGAATGTGGGACCATTATATGCCAAAAAGATTAGATTCCAGATTCACAAACATGAAGTACTTAATAGTTCCACAGTTTGAGATCGTAATTAGTGGATAATTAAATGGAAGTGTATATATTTATGAAAAGGAAAATAACGGAATGACGTCAAAACAGTCACAGGTAAAGCCGTGAATGGAACAAACTAGAGTGAAAGAGGAAAATTAGAGACTCTGTTTCGTGCTTGGGGAAGCGCTAAGCCCAAGAGGGTCGTGCAACGTCAGAGGAATGGAAGATAATCAGACTTGATCCAAGGAAAGAGAAGGTAGCTCCATTTAATTTAATCAAGAGCTCTTGAACGGCATCAAGGCCTTGAAGAGGAAAAATTAAACAGAAAGTGCGGACATTGACAGTGTGAACGAATGAAAGAGTGAAAGATTAGTGTGATAATAGCAATGGGATGAAAATAGCAGTGAATTAGACGAAATATTTTTTTATCAATATATTTACTGGGAAGCGGTAAATCCGTAGGGAATATACAGCGCCTGGGAAATGCGAGGATATCAAATTTCATCCAAAAAAGTGGGGTAGATCCAATTACTTGAATCAAGAGCTCTTCATTCAACAAGGAAATTCTTATTCGAAGCAAGGTTCTGAGAATCCTGTAGGCTGAAGGAGCGGGAAGCTGAAGTTCAGAGATGGGAAGAAAAACACTGCACTACCATTTGATGACCCATGTTGTGTTGTGGGGAAATTAACATGATATTAAATGAGTGATCAAAAGTACACTCTAGTGGTGTTCATGAAAGTATGACGACTTAGAAGAACAGATCCTACATGGGTTCTCAAATCTTGGGTTGCTAATCCCTATAAAAGATGAAAAATACAGAGCGATTATTTACTAAATGCTTTCTGTAATATTATCCTGTAAGTCAACGGCGATTTGCTTGGGTGATACACAAATAACCAGCACATAAAAGAGAGAAGCTTACGACGACGTTTCGGTCCGACTTGGACCATTGACAAAGTCACTCTTTTATGTGCGGGTTATTTGTGTATCGTTCCAGTCACGGTATTGTGCCTTTTTTTGTTATTTGCTTGGATGCTAAGTAGGTATCATTATAGATGGTCCCAGAGGACAGTGTGAGTGAGACGAAGACAAAAATGTCGGGAAACACTGGTCCTCAGAGACCAGCAACTTAGCCTCTGCTTGAGAGCTGGATCCCTTGGCAAAAGTGATGATCTGCTTGGATCGAGATAGATTGCCTCCTATTACCAAGGCACTATATAACCCCCACGATTTTAGCGGTCCTTATGAACGTAATGATAGAACTCAGAGGTGGACTCACCTGCAGCGCTCAATGCGTTCCTACACGTCCACACGAAGTGACTACCTCAAAGACAGTGACACACTTCCCCTACCCCACATGCTATTCAGATCCCATCTTTAATATTTACACTCTCTCGTTCACTGTCCTTTTTTTCTTTCTTCCTCACTACCGTTTCTTAATTCTTTTTTCTTCTTTCTCTCTCCTTCTATCCTTTGCACATTATTGCCACCATTGTAAGGACATCAATGGAAATGAGCCATCGTTTAACATTAATTGGTTTTCCGTGATTAAATTTCTGTAATGTAGAATTAACATATACATTTTTTGTGAACTGTCGTAGCCGGGCTATTGTGACTTGCTCTTCTTTCTCATTGTACCCTCAAACAATTGCATAAATTTATGCCCTTGTCTGTGATATCACGTCCCCTCATGAGAGGTTCCATGAAAACGATGAGGGACTCTTGATATAAGGAACTGGACCTGTGATCTAATTCCTTGATTTACGTCTGAATGCCTGTCGCTCCCCAGGCGCTGTATGACCCCTACGGCTTAAACGCTCCCCCATGAATGTAATAATAATAATAATAACAATAATAATAATAATAATAATAATAATAATAATAATAATAATAATAATAATAATAATAATTATAATAATAATAATTATGTGTAGGTTTTTAAAATAAAGTTCATTCTTTCTTTAAAACTGTATAATTGTCTGTGAAATCATACATAGTGAACCAACCGAATATTTTTCTGTGGTCTTGGTATTTCCATTCCTTCTTTCTCGTCAGTATTCCTCCTCTTTTCGTATGTGTATTTTTTGCTTTATTTTCTTGAGTCTATCTCATTTTGTTTTAAATTCTTCTCCCTCACTGGATGACTACTGAGATATTAGATAATATGAAATTCAGAGATCAGTTGCTAAAACGCTTTAAAACAGACAGGATATTGCAACACTAAATGAATTCCAAAGGGTGAGGAACAGAGTACAAAGACTTATAAAAGGAGCAAAGGCAAAGCACTATTGCTCAAAAACTGAAGAGTATAAGCATAACCCCCAGAAAGCTCTGGCAACAACTAAAACAGTTGGGGTATAGCCATAAACCAGTAGATACATGTACGTCTAACATAGTACTCACTATCGATAACGAGGTATGCCACGAAACAACTAAGGTGGCAAATTGTTTTAATTCCTACCACGCATCTGTCGCATCAACACTAGTAAGTAAACTACCAGCGGCATCAAATACCTTCAACACAGACTCAGATAAGTTTCAAACATACTATACCAATAAAGGGGTAACCCCAAATAGTTGTCAACTAGTAAGTGTATCTCATGACTTTATTCAAAAAGAACTAAGCAGGTTAAACCGAAGTAAGGACACCAGCCCTGATAACATCCAGTCTAAGTTCCTAAAAGATGGTGCTTCTGAATTGTCAATCCCTATTGCTCACATAATAAATTTATCCATTACCACTAATACCGTACCGGAGGGGTTCAAGGAGGCTCAAGTTACTCCTATCTTCAAGAAAAATAGTAGGTCTGATGTAAGTAACTATTGGCCTGTTAGTATACTCAGTGTAATATCCAAAATTCTAGAGAAGGCGGTGTATTGTCAAATAGTTAAGCACTTTAATGACAATAACATTCTCCATAGCTATCAATCAAGTTTTAGAAGATCTTACTCAACCGACACCTCACTAATTAATCTGATGGATTACAAGAGAACTGAAATGTCAACGGGGAACCTCATAGGTGTGATAACCTTAGACCTGCCAAAGGCCTTCGGTACTGTCAGCCACAACATATTATGTAAGAAACTTCAAGCTATCGGTATAGTTTCTGTAGACTGGTTAAAGTCCTACCTTAACAACCGGAGGCAAATTGTCAAAATCAACAGAACGGAATCAGAACCCCTGCCGATAGCATGTGGAGTTCCCCAAGGTAGTATTCTGGGTCCCTAATTATTCCTATGCTATGTTAACGACATGTCTATCAGTGTCAAGTGCAAACTCCTACTGTACTCACCTAGTTGTACTCACCTAATTGAGGTTGCAGGGGTCGAGTCCAAGCTCCTGACAGTGCTCTGTTAGTGTCAGGTAAAGACCCACAAGATATAGCTAATGTATGAACACTGGAACTAGAGCCCTGCAGCAAATGGTTAGTAGACAACAAACTATCATTACACCTCGGGAAAACTGAAACCATTCTCTTTGGCACGAAACATAAACTGAGATGGGTAAATAATTTTAATGTCCAGTATAATGGGGAGCCCATCACTTCAGTTTCCTCAGCAAGATATCTGGGAATCCCCTTTGACCCATGCATGTCAGGAAAATTGATAGGGAACAGTGTAGTAAAGAAAGCGAATGCCAGACTGAAACTCCTCTATAGACAAGCACAGTGTCTACCTACTGAGGCTCGCAGGACCCTATGTCTAGCCCTTATACAATGTCATATGGACTACGCTTGCTCTTCATGGTACTCTGCCTTGACAAAAAAACTGAGAGACTGCAAATCACCCAGAACAAAATGGTAAGATTCATCCTGGACCTGGGATCAAGAGAACATGTAGGCCAGGATGAATTACAGTTGGATATGCTGAATGTTGAAGACAGAGTAAAACAACTGAAGCTAAATCAAGTTTATAAAATTGCTCACAAACAGTGTCCAGAATATCTTGCTGCCAATTCTGTCAAGGCTGGGGACCAAAGCAATCATAGTACTAGAGGAAGCGCTAAAGAGGATTATACAGCGGGGGGGGGGGATGTGGAACATTCACTTAATTTGGAGCACAGATCCAATTCCCTAAATAGTACCAACATCAGGAACCTTCCTTGAGGGGACTAACTTGGGCCAGAGTCAGTGGCCAGGCTTCAAACACCTTTTATTGTACTGCAATAAAGGAATGGAACAGACTGCCCGCACATGTCAAAGCCAGTCATAACATGAACCAGTTCAAGAAGAGTGCCAAAAGGTGTCTGAAAATGTAGCTACAGAAAGGGAAGGGAATTATTTTTTATTTTTTTAGCTAACACACGTGTAATTTTTACCTTATCCCTAGAAATGACCATCGTATTGTAAATGGCCTTAATGACCCTCGTGTAGTAGTCTTAATGACCCTCGTGTAGTAGTCTTAATGACCCTCGTGTCGTAGATAGTCTCAATAGTATGATAATAAGATATTATCTCCTTTATAGAATAATAATAAGATATTATCACCTTTATATTATAATAAAAAGATAAAAGGACCCCAATGGAAATAAGTCACTCTGACTTTTTTGTGTTATCCCAGGTACTTTACACATATGCTGCTATGTATGATAATCTATGTAACTGTATTTGTGTATACCTGAATAAACTTATTTACTTAGATGTGACCCATACTAGCCGACTAACACCCAGGTACCTACTTGCTTGCTAGGTGAACCGGAAAACAAGTGTAAGGAAACACGCCCAACGTTTTTACTCTTTCCAGGGATCGAACAATGGATACTTATCTTGTGAAGTGAGAGCATTGCCTACCAGGCCACGGGCCACCGAAAGGACCACCAATAGGTCCTGGGCTCGATTCCCAGGCGATGTAATACTTATGAACAATTCTCCTAACACCTGTTGTGTTCCCTGGTGGCTAAAGCTCTCGCTTAACACAGTGAGGGGTCCGGGTTCGATTACTGGCGAAGGGGTGGAAGCATCGGACGTGTTTCCTTACACCAGTTGTGTATGTTCACCCATCAGTAAAATGGGTACCTGGGTGTTAGTCGCCTGGTGTGGGTCGCATCTTATTATTATTATTAGTATTAAAGATTAGCCGGTATTCTCCCGGCCCGGGCCTTTTCCAAGTGGTGGACCGGCCTTGGCTCCCTCTTTAGGGAGTGTCTGAGACCTAAGTCTCCCATGGGAGGAGGCACAAGTACCTCCTCATCTTTGGGACCATCTGTCCCCAGGCCTAGCCACAAGATAGGCCTCTCTGGTCTGCCATCCCCGCCACAAGGGGGCAAATGGGAATGACAGTCTTATTAGCTAAAGGCTCGGGCTCAGGCACCTACCCTACCCTAGAAGGGTTAGGCATGGTAACGATGTGGGTCGCATCCTGGGACAAAACTGACCTAATTTGCCCGAAATGCTCTGCATAACAAGGGGCGTTCTATATACAGTAGTAGTATGTCAGTGATGTCAGCTAGGCCTGTACATGTACTTGTAGAAATAAAGATATTATTATCATTATTATTATTATTATTATTATTATTATTATTATTATTATTATTATTATTATTATTATTATTATTATTATTATTATTATTATTATTATTATTATTATTATTATTATTATTATTATTTTATGAATTTAATCTTTCTTAAGTTAACCATAAATTTGTTTTAAACTATTTTCTGTTACAGATTGTAGAAAATAGTATTTAGACATAAACTATAATAATTCTTTTACTAAACATATACTGCTTTAAGTCGTAGAGAGAGAGAGAGAGAGAGAGAGAGAGAGAGAGAGAGAGAGAGAGAGAGAGGGGAAAGAGAGAGAAAGAGGAGAGAGAGGAAGAGGAGAGAGAGAGAGAGAGAGAGAGAGAGAGAGAGAGAGAGAGAGAGAGAGAGAGAGAGAGAGAGAGAGAGAGAGAGAGAGAGAGAGAGGGGAGAGAGAGAGAGAGAGAGAGAGAGAGAGAGAGAGGTAAGTAAGTTTATTTAGGCACAAATACACATAAGTGCAGTTTTCACACATAGCATAAATTACCTAGGATAATCCCCAAAAAAGTCAGACGAAGTGACTAACTTTCAATGGGGGTCCCTGGACCCCCAGAGAAAGTCAATGAGTGTTGCTTATATCCGCTGGAGTTATTTTGTCCACTTTCCCGAGATGAGAACAGTAGCAGTAAAATAAGACTTCATTGTGATTAAATATTTAATAACCCAGAGTAACCCAAGAAAGCCAATCAGTGATGTTTTTTTTTTCTATTGGAGCCCTTCTGTCCTCTTCCCCAGGGTGTTATCCACAAGAGTCGGCTAATGCTTAGGTACATATTTATTTCTAGGAAAGCATGGGTAATAGGCGTAAGAAAACATGCCACTGCCTCCACTAGCCCAAATTCGAGCCCAAGACCGAAGGTAGTGAAAACGATACAAATTGAAAGGATTAATAATGGACTCTTGCATTTGTGTCTTTTTAACTGATTGTTGGCATATTGCCCTTGTCCTCGTAGCTAAAGGCTGCCCTTGCAGCTGCCTGGCTATTGTCATGTTTCAGGACGTTGAACTTCAGCTGGTGAATATGACACTCAGTCCTATGGATTGCTTAGTTCAAGACTGCTGAAGGGACCCCTCATCAACAGTCTTGACATGCTTTGATATACCTGTAACCGGTGGCCATGCTTTCTCTACCCTTGCAGGTCGGCCTGAGGTCAGATGTCGTTGTTTATCTGGCATTTCTGGAACTAGAAAGCTAATGTGTGCACTAAAATTTATTGAAGTTATTATTTGTAATGATGTGAGTGTGTTAGCTTTTACAATCCGAAGATAATGAAAGACAAGAGACTTTGTAGAATTTTATCGGTGTCTGGTAAGCCAGGTTGTAGTTGCTAGTGCCCTGCAGGCCTACGTAACTACCACAGCCTGCCTTTCTTTCCCCAGTACTTTTGATATCAGCTGATATAATGCTGACCGCAGATTTCTCTAACTCTGCCTATAGCACCATTGCCTTTTCACTGAGTTTATTCTACACATCCTCTCGCATTTCTTCCTATAGTATGTTGTCATATCGTGCAAGTTACGGACTTGATCATTTATATATTAATAAACATCTCTCTCGTGATTCCAGAGAGAGCATTTTAAGTACTTGAAGTCGTTCCAGTAGAAATTTGAAAAAAAAATAATTGACGTGACTTCTCTTGTTTTAAAATTTCTCATTTCAACCTTTTATTTTCCTGGCATTTGACATGTTTGCCTTAGTTTGTTCTCCTAACGATAGGTCATCTAACATGATTATTTCTGTTTTTTTTTTTTTAACGAGTTGTTTTGGTACTGTGGGATAGTCTATCCGCGTTTCATGTCCTATGATCGTTTTCAGATCTTTCTTCTGACTTAAGTCATATGAAAATCTTTTCTGTGGAGATTTTGATCTCTTGACCGAGGCCTTCAGCTGGCTTACCAATCCACCCACGTAAATAATGAAGCATCGAAACACAGGATGTGATCACAATACCACAGTATACGATTTTCTTAATTAATGTATGACAGTCAGCGTTTGTCTTAATCCTTTATCCACATTCATAATTAGTTTTTTCAGAACATTACGAAGAAATAAAAATCAGGGCTCTTATAAAGTAATTACGCCAAAGTTTTTGAAGAAATTTGCATTGCTCGGAAAAGAGGCGATATATGCTTGGCATCAGCTGCCTAGGTGCCAAAAAGCTGGAATATTTCTTGAAAGAAAGAATCCTCGGACTGATTAATGTTTGGCTCAGCCTTAATTACAGTATGAAGATTCAGTCCCGTTTGCAAACCTCTGGTGAGATGTAGAAGCAAGTCTCTCGACACCTGCTGCCTCTGTTCACCTAGCAGTAAATAGGTACCTAGGAGTTAATCGGCCGTAGGTCGCCGCTTGGGGGAAGAGGACCTAGGGACCTCACTTGAAATAGGTCACATTCATTGACAGTCTAGGATTATCCTTGGCTAAATGGCCTCAAGAGTTAATAATCTGAATTATTATTATTATTATTATTATTATTATTATTATTATTATTATTATTATTATTATTATTATTATTATTATTATTATTATTATTATTATTATTATTATTATTATTATTTCTGTTATTATTATTATTCATAGGGAAATCATAAACCCGTAAGTCACATCAAGACATGGGAATTGGAGGTAATCCGAGTGTAAATCTAATTCCTTACACTGTGGAGAGGGTAATATACACGGTGAAAAGGGTAATTTACACGGTGGAGAGGGTAATTTACACGGTGGAGAGGGTAATTTACACGGTGGAGAGGGTAATTTACACGGTGGAGAGGGTAATTTACACGGTGGAGAGGGTAATTTACACGGTGGAGAGGGTAATTTACACGGTGGAGAGGGTAATTTACACAGTAAACAAATATTATTCTATGTATAAGATCAAACACAGACACTTATAGTGACAAACGGAGAGACAGACACACACAAGTGTTCTATACACTTAAACCTGCACATGTACACACTACACCTTCACATACACATGTACACACTACACCTTCGCATACAAACACATATACACACCACGTGTACAAAGACACACATGTACACACTACACTTGCGCAGTGATAAAAACATTCAACTCATATGCTTACACTCACTACAAATAAACCTTGTTTAACTAGTTACAGTTCTGTTAAATCTCTAATTATTTGTACAAAATAACAACTTTATTTATTTATTCATAAGGTCTTAAAATAGCAAAATACTTTTTTTTATAAACGATGTAAGGTCTTAGAGTTATATTGTTATAATATAACGTATAACGTAACGCAAAAAACTGAGACAGAGGCATCAGCGTTTCCCAGTTATCATTTTTTCTTTGTAATAATACTGATGTTGATAATAATAATAATAATAATAATAATAATAATAATAATTATTATTATTATTATTATTATTATTATTATTATTATTATTATTATTATTAAAGAATATTATAATTATTATATAACGTAATAATATTATTATTATTATTATTATTATTATTATTATTATTATTATTATTATTATTATTATTATTATTATTATTATTACAATATAACGTGATTTTATTATTATTATTATTATTGTTATTATTATTGCTGTTGTTATTGAAAGTGTGATTCATTCACTTCTTTGTTTGTCTCTTTTAAAGTCATCATTAATGTCATGTGACACTGTAAAAGTTATATGCCCAGTTCTGGGAAAGAGAGTGACAGCGTGGGGCAGAGATGTTCTCATGGCAACCAGGCCAGGCATTCCCCAGGCCAGGCATCTACCAGTGAGAGGGTAGCAACTCACTCCCCCCTTCACCATCACCAACACCACTACCACAGCCATCACCACCCATCATTGTAATCAAAACTGATCCTTGTTGAACGTCACGTTTGCTTGATTACTGGGATTTAAAGCCTATCGACTACACGATGATCAATAAGGCTAAATTAAATCGTAACATTTTTACAACCAGACAAGAATACTTAAAGCTCTAAAACAGGGATTAAGTAAACTTTCAACACATATTCACTGAGAGAAATATACCTCTCAGTGTATACATATCCTGTGCCACATGTGGCTTCTTTTCCTTCTGATTTCAATCCATTGGTAAATACAGTGATAGACTATACCAACGACATGTAAATAAAACACAATGTTCGGGTTATAGTCTTTTGTTATTGCAAACTCTGCTGCCTATTTGTCAGCCATGCCTCGGTACATAAAGTAATTTATCTCCTATACGATGTGCTGTCACTTTCTTTTAACAGTCGTATGTGTGGGACTCAATCAAAAATCTTACTTAAGTAGACGACTTCGTATTGTTTCTTGTGGTCAAGTTCCTCACTAAAAAATGTATGTAAATTTGTTAGGCAAGAACGGCCTCTTGGGAATCCGTGTTGAGACAGATTAATCAAATTTTCCTCATCAAGGTTTCTTCTAACCAAACCCACTGTTATAGATTTCATAATTTGCCCTCCAATAAAGTCAGTCTAACTGGGGCGGCAATTCCATGGTAGGGATTTATCTACCATTTTGCAGAGTCACATTAGCTATGTTCCAAACGATGTCCGTTTTCTGTGATATATTGAAATGACTAGTTAGCAGATTACCAAGTTCCATCATAATTTTTTTTTTTAACTCTTGAAAACAAGTTCGTTGGTGATACCAAAGGACATGTTATAATCAATCAACTTGTTTAATAACTTCTCTCTAGCGCCTATAAGGTTGTGTAATTTGTTTTCTTTAGGATCTCTAAAATTATTAGTTACTGGTAAAAAGTGTTAAAAATTAGCGCTTTTCTTTCTCATTATCAGTAAGGTGCCGCAGGGTTAGTTTAAGTGGACAACTTCTCCCTAATCTTTGTCCTGTTCACTTGAAAAATACTTTCAGATTTGTTTTGGATTCCCTTGGAACTATATTATCATAGTCTTTGTTTTAGCTTTAATTCTTTCTTTTTTTTTAATCTCTCTTTAATTTGAACATATTGCTCAGTAAGGCGAGTGTCTTGTCTTTTAAGTTGTTGATAAATTCTTCTTTTCTCCCATAAGTGATATTTTAATCATTCGTTCATTCGTTTTATTTAATATAATTTAATTGTGGGGGAATAAATGCTCTTCGGAAATTGTCATAAGTGTCTCTAAGTTCACCATTGATAGAATCACTCAACAAGTTATCTCATTCTACATAAGCCAAGTATTTCATGAGTCTATTGAAATCTCCCGAGCGAAAATTTGAAACCTAGTGCTTCATTATTCTTAATATCATATTTCCCTAGCATTAGTAAAAGTTAGAGACTTGTGATCATTTGGAAACTGCTATTCTGTGATCTCTAGATTATTTATGAATCTTCTTATTTGTTATAATTAGGTGCAGCAAGTTATTACCTGAAGATGGTTCTGTCAAGGACTTCTATAGGAAATAATCCCCGACAACTTATAGGAAGTCGCTAGATTCTAGATTCCCTATCAAAGGGTTCCGGTCAGTTGAACTGCTATTAAAATCTCCTAGGAATACTACATTTTCATGTCTTGAAGCCTTAACGATCTCGTCCCAGGGCAGTCTGTCTTAGCTGCTTTCAAATTACCGAGAAAGATTCTGTCTGGTGGAGACAATAGGAAGCTGCTGAATATCGATAACAAAAATACGACTGCGGTGAAGACCATTTCTCGTAATACGTTTCACCCAACGTTAGGCTTTTTTAAAGTGCGATATACTTAAAGCTGCGTGAGCCGTTGTACAGATAAAGGCCTTCACTGTAGTCGTATCTTTGTTATCATGTTCTGTGTCTGTTCCTGCAGCATTTCAAGTTTCCCCTGATATACATCACCCCCTCTTTCCTCTCCTTCTTTCTTTCAGAATGAAATAATTTAAGCCTTTGCCAGTGGCTTTCAGTAGGTGTGTCCTAGCTTTAAAAATTAAACAAAGTCTGAGTTATTGCAATATATTTTCTCATGAATAAATTGGTCCAGGAATCATGGACCTCGTTGCCCATCACACAATTTAGTTGTTTATTTAGAAATAACTAAACGTATAATTATTTAGTATTCAGAATAGAATAATATTATTACAAAATGTAATACAAATAATGGTAGAATTATCAGTAATATATTAGGTAAAAAAGTATGAAATGGAGGCTACGTTTTGCTCGACACAGGTAAGATAACCGCAATAAAATATCTTATTAGTTGTGTGTGCATTCTATTAGCTAACAAGTTAACACATTCTTGATGCTCATTAAAGAATACATAAGTTATCATTTAATTTTGATTTTCCAGCAATTCATAAAAATACTCAATTCTTATACCTTCTGGTTGCAACATTCTATTACTATTATATTTATATGACTCGCTAAACCCTTGTAGGTCATCCACGGCAAGAAGCGCTGGAGGCTCGATCCTCCATCCTCTAACCCAGTGGTTCCCAAACTTTTTCAGCTTGTTACCCAATTTAACATGCCACATAAAGCATGTTACCCCTTTCACAAAATGTTGTTATTATTGATATATATGGCTAAATTAAAACACTTGAGATATTTTCTTTTATTTATTGTATTTGAACATTGTGCATCTCTAATGACTTTTACCAAAGATGTCAAGAACATCAGTGGGATGGATGGAGTTGCATACTTGAAGCTAGTTTAGGAATTCTTGGCTTCATACCAGCTTATGTCTACCTCGGCTGATGCTCACAGATAAACTGACAGTGTGAAATAGAGGCAGCCTCAGGAAGTGAGTGACGCATACTGGACAGGTCGATCTGGGCTACTGAGTGACTTTTGTCCTGAAGCATACTTGTCAAAATACTTTTGGGTTTCCACACACTTAGCTATATATTTCTTCTTTTCTAATACTGTATATTAGTTTTTGATGTTTATTGTTATTTGGTTTAACTTTATTACTTACTTATAATAGGTTTACTTTACAACTTTATATACTAAGACAAAGTTAACAATAAGCCTCATACCGGGTACCGCATTGTTTTCTTGATTTTCAGAATTCATAACTTTTTTTCTGTCACCCCTCCATTACCCCCAAAAATGGTTAAATTACCCCCAGGGGGTAATTTACCCCCAGTTTGGGAAACACTGCTCTAACCGGAAATTGTACCAAGATCATAATGGCTATGTATATTATTCCGTTAATGTTTAAACCTAATTGTGTACTTTTTAATATAGGAGTGTACGTTTTCACATGTCCGTGTACTTTATTACGACGTATCAGACACATACGCAACATCTGGGTATCTTTATTTGTAGACGTTTCGCTATCCAGTGGTTTTATCAATACACATTGAAGGATATAAATGGGTAGACTAAGGAACTATATACAGAAGACGAGGTAATCAGTCCCTCAACCTTGGAGTTGGTGAGGTCTTTTGTATATAGTTCAACAGTCTTCCCATTATGTCCTTGAATTTGTATTGATAAAGCCACTGGATGGCGAAACGTCTACAAATAAACATACCAAGATGTTGCACTTGTGTCTAATTTTTCATCTTGTCGGTACTGTATACCATACATTTCTACAAGTACATGTACAAGGTATACAGGTCTAGCTGACATCAATGACATACTACTATATAGAAAGCCGCTTGTTATGCAGAATATTTTGGTCACTTTAGGTCAATTTTGTCCCAGGATGCGACCCACACCAGTCGACTAACACCCAGGTACCCATTTTATTGATGGGGGACATAGACAACTGGTGTAAAGGGACACGCTCAATGTTTCTACCCTCGCCGGGAATCGAACCCGGCCGCTCTCCGTGTAAAACAAGACCTTTAGCCACCAGGCCAGGGGCCACATGCACTACTTTGTTACGTGGTCATGTACGTTTACATTTCTTTAGAAGTCAACTGGAGTCGTTAAAGCACAGGGAACCAATATCTCTGATGCTGGTGATGGCCTCTTCATCCAGTTAATTGTAGCTACTTCTCCCCTTCCTAGGGATAAACATGACTACCTCCCATTCCTTATTGGTTGTACGATCCCTGCGGGTTTAACGTTTGTTCATGAATGTAATTATATAAATCTCCTCCAAAGCTCTCTCTCTCTCTCTCTCTCTCTCTCTCTCTCTCTCTCTCTCTCTCTCTCTCTCTCTCTCTCTCTCTCTCTCTCTCTCTCCTCTCTCTCTCTCTCTCTCTCTCCTCTCTCTCTCTCTCTCTCTCTCTCTCTCTCTCTCTCTCTCTCTCTTCCTTCACTGTCTTTCCACAGCCCCCAATTCCTTCCCTCTCTCTTTTTCTCTCACCCCCGTCCTCCTTCACCTCCTCCCTAACTACAAACACGACGCCCAGAACATAGAGCCTCACTGTGTATGCTTAATCTCCAGTGTAATAGAGAGAGCATCACCCAAAGTTCAAGTTCAAGGCTACCAGACGTATATACAGAGAGATGTTCATTTAATCATAGTGGAAATTTTATATATATATATATATATATATATATATATATATATATATATATATATATATATATATATATATATATATATATATATATATATATATATATATATATATATATATATATATATATATATATATATATATATACATACATACATACATATATATATATATATATATATATATATATATATATATATATATATATATATATATTTATATATACATATATATATATTTATTTATATATATATATATATAAATATATATATATATATATATATATATATATATATATATTTATATATATATATATATTCTTTCTTTCTTTCAACACACCAGCCGTATCCCACCGAGGCGGGGTGGCCCAAAAGGAAAAACAAAAGCTTCTCCTTTTACATTTAGTAATATATACAGCAGAAGGGGTTACTAGCCCCTTGCTCCCGGCATTTTAGTCGCCTCCTACAACACGCATGGCTCACGGAGGAAGAATTCTGTTCCACTTCCCCATGGAGATAAGAAGAAATAAACAAAAACAAGAACTAGAAACAAAATAGAAGAAAACCCAGAGGGGTGTGTATATATATGCTTGTACATGTATGTGTAGTGTTACCTAAGTGTAAGTAGAAGTAGCAAGACATACCTGAAATCTTGCATGTTCATGAGACAGAAAAATAGACACCAGCAATCCTACCATCATGTAAAACAATTACAGGCTTTCGTTTTACACTCACTTGGCAGGACGGTAGTACCTCCCTGGGAGGAGGTTGCTGTCTACCAACCTACTACCTAGGATATATATATATATATATATATATATATATATATATATATATATATATATATATATATATATATATATATATATATATATATATATATATCCACTTCTCCGAGGCTATGGGTCCCACAATTTACACCAGAGGTGGACCCCATCCTATATATATATTTATATATATATATATATATATATATATATATATATATATATATATATATATATATATATATATATTTTTTTTTTTTATTATCACACTGGCCGATTCCCACCAAGGCAGGGTGGCCCGAAAAAGAAAAACTTTCACCATCATTCACTCCATCACTGTCTTGCCAGAAGGGTGCTTTACACTACAGTTTTTAAACTGCAACATTAACACCCCTCCTTCAGAGTGCAGGCACTGTACTTCCCATCTCCAGGACTCAAGTCCGGCCTGCCGGTTTCCCTGAATCCCTTCATAAATGTTACTTTGCTCACACTCCAACAGCACGTCAAGTATTAAAAACCATTTGTCTCCATTCACTCCTATCAAACACGCTCACGCATGCCTGCTGGAAGTCCAAGCCCCTCGCACACAAAACCTCCTTTACCCCCTCCCTCCACCCCTTCCTAGGGCCGACCCCTACCCCCGCCTTCCTTCCACTACAGACTGATACACTCTTGAAGTTATTCTGTTTCGCTCCATTCTCTCTACATGTCCGAACCACCTCAACAACCCTTCCTCAGCCCTCTGGACAACAGTTTTGGTAATCCCGCACCTCCTCCTAACTTCCAAACTACGAATTCTCTGCATTATATTCACACCACACATTGCCCTCAGACATGACATCTCCACTGCCTCCAGCCTTCTCCTCGCTGCAACATTCATCACCCATGCTTCACACCCATATAAGAGCGTTGGTAAAACTATACTCTCATACATTCCCCTCTTTGCCTCCAAGGACAAAGTTCTCTGTCTCCACAGACTCCTAAGTGCACCACTCACTCTTTTTCCCCTAGTCAATTCTATGATTCACCTCATCTTTCATAGACCCATCCGCTGACACATCCACTCCCAAATATCTGAATACGTTCACCTCCTCCATACTCTCTCCCTCCAATCTGATATTCAATCTTTCATCACCTAATCTTTTTGTTATCCTCATAACCTTACTCTTTCCTGTATTCACCTTTAATTTTCTTCTTTTGCACACCCTACCAAATTCATCCACCAATCTCTGCAGCTTCTCTTCAGAATCTCCCAAGAGCACAGTGTCATCAGCAAAAAGCAGCTGTGACAACTCCCACCCTGTGTGTGATTCTTTATCTTTTAACTCCACGCCTCTTGCCAAGACCCTCGCATTTACTTCTCTTACAACCCCATCTATAAATATATTAAACAACCACGGTGACATCACACATCCTTGTCTAAGGCCTACTTTTACTGGGAAAAAATTTCCCTCTTTTCTACATACTCTAACTTGAGCTTCACTATCCTCGTAAAAAACTCTTCACTGCTTTCAGTAACCTACCTCCTACACCATACACTTGCAACATCTGCCACATTGCCCCCCTATCCACCCTGTCATACGCCTTTTCCAAATCCATAAATGCCACAAAGACCTCTTTAGCCTTATCTAAATACTGTTCACTTATATGTTTCACTGTAAACACCTGGTCCACACACCCCCTACCTTTCCTAAAGCCTCCTTGTTCATCTGCTATCCTATTCTCCGTCTTACTCTTAATTCTTTCAATTATAACTCTACCATACACTTTACCAGGTACACTCAACAGACTTATCCCCCTATAATTTTTGCACTCTCTTTTATCCCCTTTGCCTTTATACAAAGGAACTATGCATGCTCTCTGCCAATCCCTAGGTACCTTACCCTCTTCCATACATTTATTAAATAATTGCACCAACCACTCCAAAACTATATCCCCACCTGCTTTTAACATTTCTATCTTTATCCCATCAATCCCGGCTGCCTTACCCCCTTTCATTTTACCTACTGCCTCACGAACTTCCCCCACACTCACAACTGGCTCTTCCTCACTCCTACAAGATGTTATTCCTCCTTGCCCTATACACGAAATCACAGCTTCCCTATCTTCATCAACATTTAACAATTCCTCAAAATATTCCCTCCATCTTCCCAATACCTCTAACTCTCCATTTAATAACTCTCCTCTCCTATTTTTAACTGACATATCCATTTGTTCTCTAGGCTTCCTTAACTTGTTAATCTCACTCCAAAACTTTTTCTTATTTTCAACAAAATTTGTTGATAACAGCTCACCCACTCTCTCATTTGCTCTCTTTTTACATTGCTTCACCACTCTCTTAACCTCTCTCTTTTTCTCCATATACTCTTCCCTCCTTGCATCACTTCTACTTTGTAAAAAACTTCTCATATGCTAACTTTTTCTCCCTTACTACTCTCTTTACATCATCATTCCACCAATCGCTCCTCTTCCCTCCTGCACCCACTTTCCTGTAACCACAAACTTCTGCTGAACACTCTAACACTACATTTTTAAACCTACCCCATACCTCTTCGACCCCATTGCCTATGCTCTCATTAGCCCATCTATCCTCCAATAGCTGTTTATATCTTACCCTAACTGCCTCCTCTTTTAGTTTATAAACCTTCACCTCTCTCTTCCCTGATGCTTCTATTCTCCTTGTATCCCATCTACCTTTTACTCTCAGTGTAGCTACAACTAGAAAGTGATCTGATATATCTGTGGCCCCTCTATAAACATGTACATCCTGAAGTCTACTCAACAGTCTTTTATCTACCAATACATAATCCAACAAACTACTGTCATTTCGCCCTACATCATATCGTGTATACTTATTTATCCTCTTTTTCTTAAAATATGTATTACCTATAACTAAACCCCTTTCTATACAAAGTTCAATCAAAGGGCTCCCATTATCATTTACACCTGGCACCCCAAACTTACCTACCACACCCTCTCTAAAAGTTTCTCCTACTTTAGCATTCAAGTCCCCTACCACAATTACTCTCTCACTTGGTTCAAAGGCTCCTATACATTCACTTAACATCTCCCAAAATCTCTCTCTCTCCTCTGCATTCCTCTCTTCTCCAGGTGCATACACGCTTATTATGACCCACTTCTCGCATCCAACCTTTACTTTAATCCACATAATTCTTGAATTTACACATTCATATTCTCTTTTCTCCTTCCATATATATATATATATATATATATATATATATATATATATATATATATATATATATATATATAAAATTGCCTACGATAACCTCAAAAAAAGTCAGACGAAGTGACTTATTTTCACTGGGGGTCCCCGGACCCCCAGTGAAAATAAGGAACGGGAGATGGAGTGAGGGGGGAGTTCAACAGGAGGTTTATTTGCGTAGGAGGATAGGAAAGGGGGATTACAGGCGTGTGAGGAAGGTAGTGGGAGAGAGGTAGAGTGGATAGACAGGAGGACGGGAGGGATGTTGGGCGAGGAAGGGAGGGAGGGATGGAGGGAGGAAAGGGAAGGGTGGGAGAAGATATCATTGAATAACAGCTGAGGTCACAGGAAAAGGTCATGGAGCTGCACATGACTGCTCTTCATGCATGTCTCATATCTTTTTAAGAGACGACGAGACAGCTGGACAGAGAGAGAGAGAGAGAGAGAGAGAGAGAGAAAGAAAGAGAAAGATTCTCAGATATCCTGTGCTTGTTCATGCGTCTCCCTTCTCCTACACAGACGACCTTGTCTAGCTAGTGTCATATGAACGACCTTGAGCTTGAGATTCAACGTCTACTGCTCAAGCACAGACTCAGCGTCTCCGTTAATTTAGTAACATTTACAGTAGCACAGGTGTCCAAAATGCATTAATTTTGCCCAAGTAACTGGCCCAATTAAGAGGCAAAATGAAAAGGGGGAGAGTGGAGAGTACAGCAACAGATAGAAAATACAGGCAGTATAGATTATTGTTTTTAAACACATCAATATCGATTATTGTATTTAAGTGCAGTGTTAGACCCGTTTGAGCCATTCAGTTTATACCATGGTAGAGGCTCAATCCTGCGTCCTCTAATCGTTCGATCTTGTGTCTTCTAATCGCTAGTCAGACATGCTACTCTCACGACCAGTCTTTCCTAGGGACAGATGGAGCACGCAGGCACAGGATCTCAGGAAAATATGAAATTGATTACCGGATCAGAGAAACATTACAGTTTGATTATAGTGAAAATGTGAATGTAATATCTAGATTCATCCGAAAATTTTAATGAGACGCATCGACATGATAATTGTGTAAAATACAGACAAACTGATGAATGCAACACGTGTGCAACACCAGGGTATCTTCCTTTTCGAAACGTTTCTCATCTACAGCAGGCTTCTTCAGTCGAAGACTACTGTTTAGGCGAAACGTTTCGGAAATGAAGGCACATGTGTCCGTATTCATCATTAATAAGACGTGTTAAGAAACGGTAAATCAGTACATTATTCCAATAGGGATAAGTCAGACGCATTAAGCCTAGCAACAGCTAGGCTTAAGTTGCCTCTTACAGGAGGACGGTGTAATAACTACAGGTGACGTACAGAGTGTGTGGAAAGAACACACAGGCTCAGCAGAAACTATTTTAGAATGAAACAGATTACAGGATTTGGACATTTCTTGTAGATAAATAGTTCAGGGAACCGACAAATTGATAGATTAGACATAAAAGGAATACTCGGGTATCTTTATTGTGGAAACGCTTCGCCACACAGTGGCTTCATCAGTCTAATACGAAGAAGAATAGTGAAGATCAGAAGGAGATTGAGGTAACCAGTCCCTCAGCCTGGAGTCGATGTAATGTTGTACTCACATACTTGTCGGTGTTTAACACTACGACATTAGTGTTACTGATAAAATTGGAGCAAAGACAAGAAGACTGGCGGTTATATAGGCGTCAGTGGATAGGGACGGGCAGCAGACGAGGGCAGTCACTGGTAGGCGGGATTCCCCAGTGGAAGTAGGTCCTTCCCAAAGAGATGGGTTAGTTGCAGCAGCCGTGAAGGTCTTGTAGATGTCCTCCGAACCAAGATTCCATGATGTTGCAGTGTCTGACAAGTTGTGCAAGAAAGGTATAAAATACCGACAATATATTGTCGGTATTTTATACCTTTCTTGCACAACTTGTCGGACACTGCAACATCATGGAATCTTGGTTCAGAGGACATCTACAAGACCTTCTTCACGGCTGCTGCAACTAACCCATCTCTTTGGGAAGGACCTACTTCCACTGGGGAATCCCGCCTACCAGTGACTGCCCTCGTCTGCTGCCCGTCCCTATCCACTGACGCCTATATAACCTACTGATAAAATTGTTGACATCTAGAGAGTGAATCTAACTAGTACATTAATTACACAGGTAACATGTATATACCATTAGTGAAGGTGTGGAGGGAGTGAGGTGTGGGGGTTGAGCAGATGGGTTAGGTAGCGAGGGTAGTGACAGTGTGGGGGTAGTGACAGCGTTGGGTGGGGTAGTGACAGTGTGAGGGTAATGACAATCTGGGGCTGGTGACAGTGTAGGAATAATGGCGGTGTGGGGGTAGTGACAGTGTGGGAGTAGTGACAGTGTGGGAGTAGTGACAGTGTAGGAGTAATGACAGTGTGGGGGTAGTGACAGTGTGGGGGTAGTGACAGTGTAGGAGTAGTGATAGTGTGGGGGTAGTGACAGTGTAGGAGTAATGACAGTGTGGGGGTAGTGACAGTGTGGGGGTAGTGACAGTGTGGGGGTAGTGACAGTGTGGGGGTAGTGACAGTGTGGGGGTAGTGACAGTGTGGGGGTAGTGACAGTGTGGGGGGTAGTGACAGTGTGGGGGTAGTGACAGTGTGGGGGTAGTGACAGTGTGGGGGTAGTGACAGTGTGGGGGTAGTGACAGTGTGGGGGTAGTGACAGTGTGGGGTAGTGACAGTGTGGGGGTAGTGACAGTGTGGGGGTAGTGACAGTGTGGGGGTAGTGACAGTGTGGGGGGTAGTGACAGTGTGGGGGTAGTGACTGAGGGGGTAGTGACAGTGTGGGGGTAGTGACAGTGTGGGGGGTAGTGACAGTGTGGGGGTAGTGACAGTGTGGGGGTAGTGACAGTGTGGGGGTAGTGACAGTGTGGGGGGTAGTGACAGTGTGGGGGTAGTGACTGAGGGGGTAGTGACAGTGTGGGGGTAGTGACAGTGTGGGGGTTAGTTACAGTGTGGGGGTAGTGACAGTGTGGGGGTAGTACCACAGATAACCCACACATAGGAGACAGACTTACGTGCGGGTCATTTGCGTATTTTTCGACTCACAGTATGATGCCTTTATATTCTCCCAAGATGACGTGCGTGTTGACGGTGTGTTGGGGGGGGGGGTAGTGAGAATGTAGGGGGTAGAGAAAATAGGGAAGGGGAGTGAAGGTGGCAGGATTAGTGACGGTGTAAGGGAAATGAAAATTTGGTCATTGGGAAAAAAGTCGCAGGAAAAAGAAGTCACAGAAAATAAGTCACAATTTTGTTTAGGAAAAAAAGGTCACTGGAAAAAGTCACATTTTATTTAGGATATTTAAAGCTGTGACTTTTTTCTGTCTTTTTCTGTGATTTTTTTCTGTGACTTTTCCTGTGACTTATTTTTCTGGATCCAAGATTTTGAGTTTTTTTTTAATGACGGTTTGTAGCCTAGGAGGAGTTAGTGAAGGTGCGGGAGAGTAGTGAAGATGAGGAGGATAGGTTAGTGAAGGTGAGGGAGAGTAGTGAAAACGAGGAGGATAGGTTAGTGAAGGTGCGGGAGAGTAGTGAAGACGAGGAGGATAGGTTAGTGAAGGTGCGGGAGAGTAGTGAAGACGAGGAGGATAGGTTAGTGAAGGTGCGGGAGAGTAGTGAAGACAAGGAGGATAGGTTAGTGAAGGTGCGGGAGAGTAGTGAAGACGAGGAGGATAGGTTAGTGAAGGTGCGGGAGAGTAGTGAAGACGAGGAGGATAGGTTAGTGAAGGTGCGGGAGAGTAGTGAAGACGAGGAGGATAGGTTAGTGAAGGTGCGGGAGAGTAGTGAAGACGAGGAGGATAGGTTAGTGAAGGTGCGGGAGAGTAGTGAAGACGAGGAGGATAGGTTAGTGAAGGTGCGGGAGAGTAGTGAAGACGAGGAGGATAGGTTAGTGAAGGTGAGGGAGAGTAGTGAAGACGAGGAGGATAGGTTAGTGAAGGTGCGGGAGAGTAGTGAAGACAAGGAGGATAGGTTAATGAAGGTGAGGGAGAGTAGTGAAGACGAGGAGGATAGGTTAGTGAAGGTGAGGGAGAGTAGTGAAGACTAGGAGGATAGGTTAGTGAAGGTGCGGGAGAGTAGTGAAGACAAGGAGGATAGGTTAGTGAAGGTGAGGGAGAGTAGTGAAGACGAGGAGGATAGGTTAGTGAAGGTGCGGGAGAGTAGTGAAGACGAGGAGGATAGGTTACTGAAGGTGAGGGAGAGTAGTGAAGACGAGGAGGATAGGTTAGTGAAGGTGCGGGAGAGTAGTGAAGACGAGGAGGATAGGTTAGTGAAGGTGCGGGAGAGTAGTGAAGATGAGGAGGATAGGTTAGTGAAGGTGCGGGAGAGTAGTGAAGACGAGGAGGATAGGTTAGTGAAGGTGCGGGAGAGTAGTGAAGACGAGGAGGATAGGTTAGTGAAGGTGCGGGAGAGTAGTGAAGACGAGGAGGATAGGTTAGTGAAGGTGAGGGAGAGTAGTGAAGACGAGGAGGATAGGTTAGTGAAGGTGCGGGAGAGTAGTGAAGACGAGGAGGATAGGTTAGTGAAGGTGCGGGAGAATAATGAAGATGAGGAGAAGGGGTTAGTGAAGGTGCGGGAGAATAATGAAGATGAGGAGGATAGGTTAGTGAAGGTGCGGGAGAGTAGTGAAGACGAGGAGGATAGGTTAGTGAAGGTGCGGGAGAGTAGTGAAGACGAGGAGGATAGGTTAGTGAAGGTGCGGGAGAGTAGTGAAGATGAGGAGGATAGGTTAGTGAAGGTGCGGGAGAGTAGTGAAGACGAGGAGGATAGGTTAGTGAAGGTGCGGAAGAGTAGTGAAGACGAGGAGGATAGGTTAGTGAAGGTGCGGGAGAGTAGTGAAGATGAGGAGGATAGGTTAGTGAAGGTGCGGGAGAGTAGTGAAGACGAGGAGGATAGGTTAGTGAAGGTGAGGGAGAGTAGTGAAGACGAGGAGGATAGGTTAGTGAAGGTGCGGGAGAGTAGTGAAGATGAGGAGGATAGGTTAGTGAAGGTGCGGGAGAGTAGTGAAGACGAGGAGGATAGGTTAGTGAAGGTGCGGGAGAGTAGTGAAGATGAGGAGGATAGGTTAGTGAAGGTGCGGGAGAGTAGTGAAGACGAGGAGGATAGGTTAGTGAAGGTGCGGGAGAGTAGTGAAGATGAGGAGGATAGGTTAGTGAAGGTGCGGGAGAGTAGTGAAGACGAGGAGGATAGGTTAGTGAAGGTGCGGGAGAGTAGTCAAGATGAGAAGCATAGGTTAGTGAAGGTGCGTGAGAGTAGTGAAGACGAGGAGGATAGGTTAGTGAAGGTGCGGGAGAGTAGTGAAGACGAGGAGGATAGGTTAGTGAAGGTGCGGGAGAGTAGTCAAGATGAGAAGCATAGGTTAGTGAAGGTGCGTGAGAGTAGTGAAGACGAGGAGGATAGGTTAGTGAAGGTGCGGGAGAGTAGTGAATTCGAGGAAGATAGGTTAGTGAAGGTGCGGGAGAGTAGTGAAGACGAGGAGGATAGGTTAGTGAAGGTGCGGGAGAGTAGTGAATTCGAGGAAGATAGGTTAGTGAAGGTGCGGGAGAGTAGTGAAGGTGTGTTGGCAGAGTGAGGCGTGTCAGCCTGGGCGTGAAGCAGTGAATGTGAAATAAAAGTCATTTTATCAGTACAAACGCCACCACCAGGAATGATACGACTGGACTGTTGCACTAGTTGTACCAGAGTCACTAATATCGTTGTACAGTGAAAGGCACTGCTGTTCACCCTCCTCTGCCTCCTGTTGTACACCACCCAGGGGCATCGTAAGGGGGTGGGGGGGGGGGCGGGGGGGCGGGGGGGGCGGAGGGCGGATGGGCGGGGCGCCCCGGATGACACCATTTAGGGGGTGACACCATAGAGCTTCTGAAGAAGGTAACAATAATGACCAAAACCATGCTGCAGGAACCTAAGAGAAAAATCCTTCGTTTCTAAATAGCCTATTATACGATTACAGAGTACAAATAGGCCTATATAGGGAAAATCATCGATTTTGATGATGTGATAGATGATTTTGCAAGACTGAAGTCAAGGAAGCGTAATATCAGATTCTTTGATATGTTACCTGTACTCAAGGTTAAATCGATACTAGTGTTTTTCTTTATTTTTCAAGATTTTTTTTTTTTTTTCATTGTTGAAGATGAATAAATGTAGGATCTGTTGTCTGTACTCAAAGTGGTATTTGAGTTTATCTTTCCTCAATATTACAACGATTATTTATTCTATCATTAATAAAGTTCGGTTTATGGCCTTTAAACGTTCTCATTGCTAAACATTAGTCACGGTCATGCAGCAGTGATGAAACTGGAGTTTACTACCCTTATCCCCCCGCCCTTAGATTTCATGGGGGTGACACCAAAGCTGCCACCCCGGGTGACACTAAAGATGTCACCCCGGGTGATACCAAAGCTGCCACCCCGGGTGACACTAAAGCTGCCACCCCGGGTGACACCAAAGCTGCCACCCCGGGTGACACTAAAGATGTCACCCCGGGTGATACCAAAGCTGCCACCCCGGGTGACACTAAAGATGTCACCCCGGGTGATACCAAAGCTGCCACCCCGGGTGACACTAAAGCTGCCACCCCGGGTGACACCAAAGCTGCCACCCCGGGTGACACTAAAGATGTCACCCCGGGTGATACCAAAGCTGCCACCCCGGGTGACACCAAAGCTGCCACCCCGGGTGACACCAAAGATGTCACCCCGGGTGACACCAAAGATTCCGCACCGGGTGGCACCAACCTTAGCGACGCCTCTGAGTCACCACCACAATGAAGGAGCTTCATGTGCACTAATCATTATTTTTATTATTAGTATTATTATTAGCAGTAGTGATAGTAGTAATAGTAGTAGTAGCAGTAATAGTAGTAGTAGTAGTAATAGTGATAGTAGTAGTAGTAGTAGTAATATTAGTATGTATTAATATTATATTAATGGGGAAACGCTAAATCCGTAGTGGTCATATAACACCTGGGGAATGGGAGATAGTTCTGATCTAAAAAAGAGGAGAGTAGCTCCAGTTCCTTGAATCAAGAGCTCTTAACCAGCATGAAGGCACACCTCTTGAAGGGAGCGCCTTAGGGAGAAACATGACGTCATACGATAAAGCATCTGCTGTAAGGTAGGCATACTGTACTCCTTTGAACACAGGCGAGAAAAATACATCATAACCTACACCTGGAATACACTAGAGGGATTAGTCCCAAACCTGCACACTGAAATTACCAATTATTATAACAAGAGGCTTGACAGACGGTGCAGGATCCCTCCAGACGGTGCAGGATGCCCTCAGACGGTCCAGGATCCCCTCAGAAGGTGCAAGATCCCTTAATTCGTTTTTAACGAACAACGACGCTTCAATACCTTCCCTTCGTGTGAATAAATGGTAAACAAAACTGATAAACTGATAAATGAGACACTTGCGCAATAGTTGGGTATCTTCAGTCTAAGGCAGAGAAAGGTGGAAGATGATAAGTCTGCGGTAATCAGGAGTCGATGTGTTCAGTTCATTAATCTTAACAAAAGGACACTGTTGTCAAGATCTTAAACATTGCAGCGAAGACGAGGCTGGGGAGTTGACAACTTATTTGATATCCATGTATTTCGTGCAAAGAATACGTACTCATAAACCCTTGTCAGAAATCTGAGGTAGAAGGAGCGTTTAGAACTTTAGATGAGAACTAAGGAAGCGTTAGGAGGATGTGAAAGAAGTATTGAGGTGTAGGGATTTGAACAGCCATCCGGCAGATGTGAGCGTCTAGATCGGAAAGAAAGCCAGTGTTTTTTTTTTTATGGAATTTAAGGTGTTGCTGGAGTGCGAGCATTTTTGTAACTGTGAAGGGATTCATGGAACCAATTAGGAGAACTTGAGTTTTGGAAGCTGGAAGTAAGGCTCCTGAACTTGAAAAGTTGAGGTGGTATGTTATTTACTGGATTATAGTTGAATCGTAATGTCTGTTTCCTTTTTGAGAGTACTGGTGTATGGCTCGCTGTGTGGGAAATGAAACGGCTGATGTGTCTGAAGTGAATATACCGAAGCAAACAAATGAAAGATAGTCAATTAAACAAGAAATAAATTAGGTGCTGAAAATGTTAAACTATCAATGTAACAAAACTAGAAGAAATCAGATGTAGAAAAATATAGAAAAGCCTGTAGTTTAACAGGAGCTGAGTTGTAAAACAATCAGAGGAGTGGAACAAACGGCCACTTAAGGTCATTAAAACATGTACTTCGGGCAGCTTTAAAGATAGGCTCGACAAGCAGATAAGTGGAACTGATTTGGTTAATGTGTATGACCTGTCAAGTGTGTGTCACTAGGCCTACTGCAGTGGTTTTGATCTCAAGTTATTATAGGAACATTTTCGCCTTTCTTGAAGAAGAAAACGTATTTTTTTCTATATCATCAACTCCGAGGAACCGAAACACAGTGAGATCACTGTTGAAGGGATGGGGTGAGGCGGGTGGCTGACGGAAAAACATACAATCCCACTGTCAAGAGTGGAGTTGTGAGTGCTCATGGTACGTTGGTTCTGCCTGGCGACAACACTCACTGTTACCACCCGCCTCTACAGGATGACACTGATGCATTGGCGTTGTTTGCTTGTTTCATAAATATATTTTTTTAATCACGTACTATGTGTACCTCGAAAAGGTATGTATATTTCAGTGTATATACACCGAGAAGTGTATATCTTAGTTTATATACACTGAGAGGTGAATCTACTTGACACATTTGCGATGGATCTATATGTTCCTATTAGCAAATTAATTTGCTAGTTCATCCTTTGAATAGGCGTTGTCTTGTTGTTAGTGAAAAGCTCTTGATCCAGGGAAGTTAAGCTATCTTCTCCTTGTTCGCATCAAACCAGAGCACCAACTACCCCTCTTATTCCCAGGCGTTATTCAAACCTTTTGGGTTCTGCGCTTCCCCATGAATTTATAAACAATATTTTAGTTCTGTTCTTATAATAAACTCTAATATTTTTTTTTTGTTTATCTTTTTCCCCTTTTAACGATAATTTAGTCAAGGCTAAACTAATTAGAGTTTATCTGGAGAAAGAGAAAGAGTGCATGATTATGCCCACAGGACACCAGAAAGGATAAAAGAATTCTGTTAGAAAGTTGGTAAGAATTATGAATGTCTTCTGGAGGCGCGCTGGCATTAACATGTTCCTGGAGCGGTCAAGTAAGCGTGTTATAAATTGAATAAATAACCAAAGTGTAACGAATACTTCTCAGTGCTCAGTAACCCACACGAGGACAGAAACCTAGAAGATTAATTGGTCTGTATATTTCGACCCCTTCTGGGGTTCTCTTCAGCAGAAAAGGTCCCCAGCATTGGGTCGAAATCTAGATCAATTAATTTTCCGATTTTCTGTCTCCTTGTGGGTTATTACTGAGCACGTTACAAATTCTTTAGAATAATATTTTATGAATTGAGAGTCGATTATAGAGGTGTCACGTTCTGACGTCTGGAAATGTTTGAGGACAGGACTCATCGTATATACACCTTTCGGTGTATATACGATGAGAGGTTATTTTAATTGATTTTTTTAAGGCAATAAAGTATTCTTGACTGGTGGTGAACAGGTTATGTACAACCTTAATGACCCTTGTGTAGGCGATAGTGTAAACCTCAATGACCAACCAACCTAGTATCTTTACCTTCCTGTAAAAGTTTACTGAGTTTCCTAATTAAGGGAAGCTGTGAGTAGCATGTGTAACACTACTAAAACACAAGGAGCTTACACAGCTTCCGCAGTTAACATTGCACAGCATTCATCTGGCAGCTGGTGAACTACAGATCCTTCATGCACGGATATCAACGTATTTTCAGCGTGTCTTTGTCTTGAAGAACTGAAGGTACTTGCAACACGCACTTTTATTCACATGTATTTTGTACTCAGATGCCGTCCAGGAAATATAACTCACAGCAACTTAAGTAAATCATGTTTTATCTATCTTAAAATGCTTAGCATTCGCCGGTGACGAGACATCTGTTCTTATTCATGCCTCTCTTATAAATCATTTACATTAATTTATTTAGAAGATTCTTAACCATTTCCAAGTATTTCAGTAGGCGAGTACTTTGTTTTAACTAACGATGACATAGTAAAGGGGAAAAAATAATTACGGTTTAGAATGATTAGTAAATAAACGTTTTGTGGACTGGAGGTGGCACACTTGACCTTAGTGCCAGCTATCTCTGGTACGAGCGTCCTCGACCTTGGCACTAGAAGGTTATATAAGAACTGGCTGAGAACCCAGCCTCACTCCGCTGCACCGGCCGGGCCTCTCACCACACCGGCCGTTCATCTCACTACACCCGCTTTCCGTCTCTCAAAATCGGCCGACCACCAGAACATCATCACTGCTTCCAGTGTCACCATGAAAGGAGTGATCCTCCTTATGCTCTTAGGTAAGTGATCCAAGAATCTACTCGATTTTTTATTCAGAATTCACATTCCCGGAGGTCTCTTCCGGGAATGAGTGTAATTTAATCAATGAGGTGACTTGTAGCTCATTAGCAGTGCTTTCGGTTGCCAATCGAAAGCGTCCGGGATAGAGTTGAGGTTATTGCCCAACTTTGCATAAACCTACTGCACCTGTTGCCCTAGCAGTAAATAAGTACGTAGGCGTAAGTTGACTGTTGTGACTGGTATGTACGTAAGGAAAGAGAACAGAAGGAAATATAAGAACATAAGAACATAAGAAAGAAGGGACACTGCAACAGGCCTACTGACCCATGCGGAGCAGGTCCATGTCCCCCCCCCCGGATTAGCCCAATGACCCACCCCCTTGGGTTAGCCCAATGACCCACCCAGTCTGGCCACCTCCACTCAAGGAAGGAGCACGGCACCAGACCCAGCAGCATAAGTTAGTCAGGTCTAACTCACACCCACCCACACCAACTCATGCATTTATCTAACCTATTTTTAATAGGTTAGATAACTGTACTCGGGAGTTTGTTCCACTCATCCACAACTCTATTACCAAACCAGTGCTTTCCTATATCCTTCCTGAATCTGAATTTTTCCAACTTGAAACCATTGCTGCGAGTCCTGTCTTGGCTGGAAATTTTCAGCACGCTATTTACATCCCCTTTATTTATTCCTGTTTTCCATTTATACACCTCGATCATTTTTTTTATTATCATCAGACTGGCCGATTCCCACCAAGGCAGGGTGGCCCGAAAAAGAAAAACTTTCACCATCATTCACTCCATCACTGTCTTGCCAGAAGGGTGCTTTACACTACAGTTTTTAAACTGCAACATTAACACCCCTCCTTCAGAGTGCAGGCACTGTACTTCCTATCTCCAGGACTCAAGTCCGGCCTGCCGGTTTCCCTGAATCCCTTCATAAATGTTACTTTGCTCACACTCCAACAGCACGTCAAGTATTATAAACCATTTGTCTCCATTCACTCCTATCAAACACGCTAACGCATGCCTGCTGGAAGTCCAAGCCCCTCGCACACGAAACCTCCTTTACCCCCTCCCTCCAACCTTTCCTAGGCCGACCCCTACCCCGCCCTCCTTCCACTACAGACTGATACACTCTTGAAGTCATTCTGTTTCGCTCCATTCTCTCTACATGTCCGAACCACCTCAACAACCCTTCCTCAGCCCTCTGGACAACAGTTTTGGTAATCCCGCACCTCCTCCTAACTTCCAAACTACGAATTCTCTGCATTATATTCACACCACACATTGCCCTCAGACATGACATCTCCACTGCCTCCAGCCTTCTCCTCGCTGCAACATTCATCACCCATGCTTCACACCCATATAAGAGCGTTGGTAAAACTATACTCTCATACATTCCCCTCTTTGCCTCCAAGGACAAAGTTCTTTGTCTCCAGAGACTCCTAAGTGCACCACTCACCCTTTTCCCCTCATCAATTCTATGATTCACCTCATCTTTCATAGACCCATCCGCTGACACGTCCACTCCCAAATATCTGAATACATTCACCTCCTCCATACTTTCTCCCTCCAATCTGATATCCAATCTTTCATCACCTAATCTTTTTGTTATCCTCATAACCTTACTCTTCCCTGTATTCACTTTCAATTTTCTTCTTTTGCACACCCTACCAAATTCATCCACCAATCTCTGCAACTTCTCTTCAGAATCTCCCAAGAGCACAGTGTCATCAGCAAAGAGCAACTGTGACAACTCCCACTTTATGTGTGATTCTTTATCTTTTAACTTCACGCCTGTTGCCAAGACCCTCGCATTTACTTCTCTTTCAACCCCAACTATAAATATATTAAACAACCACGGTGACATCACACATCCTTGTCTAAGGCCTACTTTTACTGGGAAATAATTTCCCTCTTTCCTACATACTCTAACTTGAGCCTCACTATCCTCGTAAAAACTTCACTGCTTTCAGTAACCTACCTCGTACACCATACACCTGCAACATCTGCCACATTGCCCCCCTATCCATCCTGTCATACGCCTTTTCCAAATCCATAAATGCCACAAAAACCTCTTTAGCCTTATCTAAATACTGTTCACTTATATGTTTCACTGTAAACACCTGGTCCACACACCCCCTACCTTTCCTAAAGCCTCCTTGTTCATCTGCTATCCTATTCTCCGTCTTACTCTTAATTCTTTCAATAATAACTCTACCATACACTTTACCATATCCCCCCTAATTTTACGCCTTTCGAGAGAGTGCAGATTCAGGGCCTCAGTCTATCCTCATAGGGAAGATTTCTGATACATGGAATCATCTTTGTCATCCTCCTCTGTACGTTTTCCAGAGCATTTGTATCCATTATGTAATACGGTGACCAGAACTGAGCAGCATAGTCTAAATGAGGCCAAACCAAGGATATATAGAGTTGAAGAACAACCTGAGGACTCTATTATTTATACTTCTAGATATGAAGCCAAGAATTCTGTTAGCTTTACTACGAATACTAACGCACTGTTGTCTTGGTTTCAGATTACTGCTAACCAGAACTCCTAAATCCTTTTCGCAATCAGTAGTATTAAGATCTACATTATTTAGTTTATATGTGGCATGGTTATTTACCTGTCCAACATTTAGAACTTTGCATTTGTCAATATTAAACTACATCTGTCACTTCTCCGTCCATTGCATCAGTCTATTCGAATCATCCTGGAGTGCTCTAGTGTCCTCATTAGAATTAATTGGACGACCTGTTTTGGTATCATCAGCAAATTTTCTGATATCGCTATTTATTCCCTCATCTATGTCGTTTATGTAAATTGTGAACAACAACGGGACCAACACTGACCCCTGAGGAACACCGCTTGTGACGTGCCCCCATTCTGATTTCTCCCCATTTATGCAAACTCTCTGCTGTCTATTTGTCAGCCATGCCTCTACCGAGGAAAAAAATTCTCCTCCTATTTCGTGTGCCTTAAGTTTCCTCAATAGCCTCTGGTGTGGAACTTTATCGAAAGCCTTACTGAAGTCCATATACACAATATCATATTCATTATCATGATCTACCTCCTCAAACGCCTTAGTGAAAAAAGTTAGTAAATTCGTAAGACAGAAATGCCCTTTTGTAAAACCGTGTTGAGATTCATTAATCAATCTGTGCCTATCAAGATGGCTACGAATTGCTTCGGCAATTATTGATTCCATAAATTTTCCCACTATGGAGGTAAGGCTTATTGGTCTATAGTTCGAAGCCAAGGACCTGTCACCTGCCTTGTAAATAGGTATTACATTTGCCATTTTCCACTTTTCAGGCACTATGCCAGTTTGTAGTGATATGTTAAAAAGATTAGCCAAAAGTATGCTAAGTTCCTCTTTACATTCCTTTAACACCCTTGCAAACAGTTCATCAGGACCTGGGGATTTGTTAGGTTTTAGTTTCTCTATTTGTCTGAGGACCATATCACTAGTTACCGCAATCGTGCATAGTTTATTATCATCCTGCTCTACATAATCTATTATTTCAGGAATATCGCTAGTAATTTCCTGGGTGAAAACTGAGAGAAAGTAGGTACTGAGAATTTCACACATATCCTTATCACTGTCAATGATCTGACCAGAGTTACTCTTAAGTGGGCCAATCTTGTCCCTAATCTTACTTCTGTATACCTGAAAGAAGCCTTTTGGGTTAGTCTTTGAATCCCTTGCGACATTAGCCTCATAATTCCTTTTTGCTTTTCTTATTCCTTTTTTTTTTATTTCTCTCTTTAATTGAATATATTGATTTCTTAACTGCCCATCCCCTCTTTGGATACGTCTATATATGCCTCTCTTTTGACTAATGAGATGTTTTAATCTATTGTTCATCAATATGGTATCATTTTTGTTAGATCTAATTTCCCTACTTGGAACAAAAGTTGTCTGGGCAGCTAGAACTATGCTCTGAAAAACGTCATATTGGCAACCAAGATCACCTACCTGACCCACAGTCAGGACATCCCAATTTAGCCCACCCATGTAATTTTTCATTCCCATGAAGTCGGCCAAGCGAAAATGTGGGACAGAGATTTGATTGCAGTTATCTGGGTAATTCCATTAAACTAAGTGATTTGTGATCACTTTCCCCAAGCTCATCATTAACCTCAAGATTATTAATTAGCGAATTTTTTTTGGCAAGAACCAAGTCAAGCAGATTGTTTCCTCTAGTTGGTTCTGTCACAACCTGTTCTAAAAAGTAATCCTGAACCATATCAAGAAAGTCACTAGACTCAAGATTTTCTGTCATATTGTTCCAATCAATTTGTCTAAAGTTAAAATCTCCCATTATCACAACACTTTCATATCTAGATGCTTTATGAATTTCGTCGCATAACAGCTTACTGCACTCCCTCTCAAGGTTTGGGGGCCTGTAAATCACACCCAAAATTAATTTGTCACGTCCCTCGAGAAACTGTAGCCAAACAGATTCTGTGTTCGATGTTTCAAATCTTATATCATGTCTAAGACAACAATTTAAATTTTCTCTGACATCGCCACTCCACCACCCTTCCTGTTGAGCCTATCAGTGTGGAAGTTTATAACCCTGTATGTTGCATTCAGAAAGCATTTCTCTATCTTTCAGGTTGAACCAGGTCTCTGTTACACCAATAATATCTATATTACCTACACTTGCAAGTAATCTTAGCTCATCTATCTTATTTCTTAGACTCCTACTATTTGTATAGTAAACCTTAAGGGAGTTAGTCACTCGTTGCCCTCTACTATCTCTCTTTGTTTGTTGATCAATTGATTTGCCATTACTAGCAACTTTATTTTGAATATTGTCTTTTAAACACATCCCTGAGGTATCCCGGTAATAACTGCTGATTTTAACCCTAATGCTGCAGCCTGATTGTTTCCCACAAACACCCATACCTCTATAATCTACATGGAAAGAGAGGGTATATATATAGGCTTAGAGTGAGGTGTAATACTAGTGGTAGTAGTAGCGCTCTCTTGAAGACAACCAGGGATTATTGGTAATCTCCCTTATGTATGTTGGGAGGCAGCTGAACAGTCTTGGGCCCCTGACACTTAATGTGTTGTGGTATCAGATGCAGTGACGATGAAAAGGAGACGCATATCCGGTTACACTGATTTTTTTGGACAACGTATCGCTCGCACAATGGTCATTATCAAGGCACAAACAGATTAACCTGGTAAGAGAAGAGTAGCAATATAGAAACTGAACAGCAGTGAGGTAAAGGGCAGGTATCACACTGACACCGAGCATCCTAGTAATTTTCTGGCAAGAGGTTTACCTAAGTTGTAAAAACCGTTGCTCTGGTTGAAAATATCAGCGGCATTGATAAGTTCTGACTCAAAAAAACAAAAACGTTTTGGGTGTCCCACTTCTTTAGCAACAAGTGGTGCTCCTCTCCAGTTTATGTAGTTGTTAAGTACCAAAAAACCGTAATTCCAATAATCACTCGATAAACCGGATTCGCGGACGACTTGTTACCAAAGAATGGACTCCTGGAGGAGGAATACTCATTGAATCAACACTCATCACTAAAAAAACTTACCAAGTTTATTTTTGGGGGGATGAAACTGGAGGCAAAATCGTCCAAACACAAAATGGAGGTTGCTTTATCCGTAGATACTGACCAAGACAATTTGACCCCGGGCAAATTGGCCATAATTGTTGTCAAATCAAAATTTTCGTATTTTATTTTTTATTCATTTATTTTTTCTAGAATGTCTACCAATGTTTTATTAACATACAATAGACATACCTAAATCTACAAAAAAAAAAAAATTAAATTGGACAAAAAAAAAAAAAAAGTCCGATGTACCCCTTAGGCCCATTAGCTCTCAGCTCATCTGTCCGTGGCTGCGCCGCTGACAGTATAAACATCGATTCAAAATCTCGAAAAAAATGATGCTCATATTGCCTACAGATCTAAATGTTCTCTCACGAGTGTGTTAGCCGTTTTACTAATTTTTTTCATGATTATTGATAAAGATGTCAGCGTGTTAAGATATCCGTTGTGTACACTGACAGGAGCTTGCTGGGGCTTGCGTGCTAACCTGGAGTACAAGTACCGGTACAGCGGAAGGGTTGCCTCCGGTATTCCAAGCCTTTTGCACCAGTTCGCTGGAGCAGGTTTGCAGGCTGATGTTACCGTCCAGGTGACCGGAGATCACAAGATATTTTTCAAGGTGAGTAACAAATGAGAGGCAGTCCGTAAAGATTGAGCAATTGATGTGATACATTCTACCAAGAAGAAAAATGATGGGATACCTTCTTCCAACTAGGGAAGTAAAAAGACAATCTTGCAGATGGGTAGATCGTGGCAGACATTCTTTCAAATGGCTATGGGAGTATGACTGTTCCAGCTGATGGGAGACATTCTTACAAGGGATTTAACGAGTTGATACTT
Source organism: Cherax quadricarinatus (assembly GCF_038502225.1). Lineage (NCBI taxonomy): Eukaryota > Metazoa > Arthropoda > Malacostraca > Decapoda > Parastacidae > Cherax > Cherax quadricarinatus. The sequence continues at coordinate 24,503,053 of NC_091313.1, forward strand.
TCTTTCAGACAGGTAGAGAGGCATTTTTCTATGGGGCAGGAAGTGTGGAACGCTATCATAATATAACTGGTGATGAAACATGTCGAGAAAGTGAGAGGGTTGTGAGAATGTTGTCAGGCATCTTTAGAAAGGTGAGAGGGTTGTCATTGTTGCCAGGCATCTTTAGAAAGGTGAGAAGATTGTCAGAGTGTTGTCAGGCATCTTTAGAAAGGTGAGAGGGTTTTCAGAGTGTTGTCAGGTGAGATATTTTCCTGCAAAAAAATGGCAGAGGATGTGACGCATTTTTCCTAGAGAAGATAACTGGGGAGATAAAAAATTCACTGGGGAGACGTACATCAATGTGTGTACGGGGAGGAAATGTGAGACAATCTTCCACGAAAAGACTGTTTGTGACAATCTTCCAGGTAAAGACTGAAACAATCTTCTAGAAAAAAACTGTTTGAGACAATCTTGCAGGGACAGACTGTTTGAGACAATCTTCCAGAGAAAGACTGTTTGAAATAATCTTCCAGGAGCAGACTGTGTGAGACAATCTTAATGGGAAAGACTGAGACAATCTTCCGGGTGACCAGATAGCGTGACTCCTGGGAGGTATGAACACAGAGCAATAATTTCTTGTCTTTACAGCTGGACAACATCGAAGTCGGAGAATACCACGACGTACTGGAATGTGACGACACTCAAGCTCCTCTCCCCATACATTACCATCCTCTGGTGGAGGGCAAAGAACTCCTGGAGAAACCCTTTGAGTACCATGGTGTTGACAGTCCGGTGGGTGGAGAGAGGGAGAGAGAGAGAGAGAGAGAGAGAGAGAGAGAGAGAGAGAGAGAGAGAGAGAGAGAGAGAGAGAGAGAGAGAGAGAGAGAGAGAGAGAGAGAGAGACACACACACACACACACACACACACACACACACACACACACACACACACACACACACACACACACACACACACACACACACACACACACACACACACACACACACACACACACACACACACACACACACACACACACACACACACACACACACACACACACACACACTGCTCATTAAAAACCAGTGGGGTTTTGAGAAAATGGAAGGAATGGATGGCATGGGCGAAAGGGACTACTTAGTAGGAACAATCCAGTCTGAGGGACATAAGGTGATAATTGCAGTAATGTACAACCCACCACAGAACTGCAGGAGGCCAAGAGAAGAATACGATGAGAGCAACAGAGCAATGATCAACACACTAGCCGAGGTGGCCAGGAGAGCACACATGGGGGGAGCAAAGTTACTAGTTATGGGTGATTTCAATCACAAGGAGATTGACTGGGAAAACCTGGAGCCCCATGGGGGTCCCGAAACATGGAGAGCCAAGATGATGGATGTGGTACTGGAGAACCTCATGCATCAACATGTTAGAGACACTACCAGAGAGAGAGGAGAGGATGAACCAGCAAGGTTGGACCTTGTATTCACCATGAGTAGTTCGGACATCGAGGGTATCATGTATGAAAGGCCCCTGGGAGCTAGTGATCATGTGGTTCTGTGCTTCGACTACATAGTTGAGCTCCAAGTGGAGAGAGTAGCAGGAATAGGCTGGGAAAAACCAAACTACAAAAGGGGGAACTACTCAGGCATGAGGAACTTCCTTCAAGACATTCAGTGGGAGAGGGAACTGACAGGAAAACCAGTACAAGAAATGATGGACTATGTAGCAACAAAATGCAAGGAGGCAGAGGAGAGGTTTGTTCCCAAGGGAAACAGAAATAATGGGAAGAACAGAACGAGTCCTTGGTTCACCCAAAGGTGTAGGGAGGCAAAAACTAGGTGTACTAGAGAATGGAAAAGGTACAGAAGACAGAGAACTCAGGAGAATAGAGAAATCAGCCGAAGAGCCAGAAACGAATATGCACAGATAAGAAGGGAGGCTCAGAGACAATATGAAAATGACATAGCATCAAAAGTAAAGACTGACCCGAAGCTGTTGTACAGCCACATCAGGAGGAAAACAACAGTCAAGGACCAGGTAATCAGACTGAGGAAGGGTGATGGGGAATTCACAAGAAACGACCGAGAGGTATGTCAGGAGCTCAACACAAGATTTAAAGAGGTATTTACAGTGGAAACCAGTAGGACTCCAAGAAATCAGAACAGGGGGGCACACCAGCAAGTGCTGGATGAGGTACATATAACCAAGGAGGAGGTGAAGAAGCTGCTATGCGAACTTGACACCTCAAAGGCGGTGGGACCAGACAACATCTCTCCATGGGTCCTTAAAGAGGGAGCAGAGATATTGTGTGAGCCATTAACAAAGATCTTCAACACATCATTTGAAACTGGGCAACTCCCTGAGGTATGGAAAATGGCAAATGTAGTCCCAATTTTTAAAAAGGGAGACAGACATGAGGCACTAAACTACAGACCTGTATCTCTAACGTGTATAGTATGCAAGGTCATGGAGAAGATCATCAGGAGGAGAGTGGTGGGGCACCTGGAAAGAAACAAGTGTATAATTGACAACCAGCATGGTTTCAGGGAAGGAAAATCCTGTGTCACAAACCTACTAGAGTTTTATGACAAGGTGACAGAAGTAAGACAAGAGAGAGAGGGGTGGATCGACTGCGTATTTTTGGACTGCAAGAAGGCTTTCGACACAGTTCCTCACAAGAGGTTACTGCAAAAGCTAGAGGACCAGGCACACATAACAGGAAAGGCACTGCAATGGATCAGAGAATACCTGACAGGGAGGAAACAACGAGTCATGGTACGCGACGAGGTGTCAGAGTGGGCGCCTGTGACAAGCGGGGTTCCACAGGGGTCAGTCCTAGGACCTGTGCTGTTCTTGGTATACGTAAACGACATAACGGAAGGGATAGACTCAGAAGTGTCCTTGTTTGCAGACGATGTGAAGTTAATGAGAAGAATCGAATCGGACGAGGATCAGGCAGGACTACAAAGAGATCTGGACAGGCTACAAGCCTGGTCCAGCAACTGGCTCCTTGAATTTAACCCTGCCAAATGCAAAGTCATGAAGATTGGGGAAGGGCAAAGAAGACCGCAGACACAATATAGTTTAGATGGCCAAAGACTGCAAACCTCACTAAAGGAAAAAGATCTGGGGGTGAGTATAACACCGAGCATATCTCCTGAGGCGCACATCAATCAGATAACTGCTGCAGCATACGGGCGCCTGGCAAACCTACGGATAGCATTCCGATACCTCAGTAAGGATTCGTTTAAGACTCTGTACACCATCTACGTCAGGCCCATACTGGAGTATGCAGCACCAGTTTGGAATCCACACCTAGTCAAGCACGTCAAGAAATTAGAGAAAGTGCAAAGGTTTGCAACAAGACTAGTCCCAGAGCTACGGGGATTGTCCTATGAAGAAAGGTTGAGGGAAATCGGCCTGACGACACTGGAGGCCAGGAGGGTCAGGGGAGACATGATAACGACATATAAAATACTGCGCGGAATAGACGAGGTGGACAAAGACGGGATGTTCCAGAGATGGGACACAGACACAAGAGGTCACAATTGGAAGTTGAAGACTCAGATGAATCAAAGGGATGTTAGGAAGTATTTCTTCAGTCATAGAGTAGTCAGGCCGTGGAATAGCCTAGAAAGTGATGTGGTGGAGGCAGGAACCATACATAGTTTTAAGACGAGGTATGATAGAGCTCATGGGGCAGGGAGAGAGAGGACCTAGTAGCAATCAGCGAAGAGGCGGGGCCAGGAGCTGTGACTCGACCCCTGCAACCACAAATAGGTGAGTACAAATAGGTGAGTACACACACACACCTAATAATAGACACACAAATTTTAATTGTTTTTATAGTACAACTATGTATATATATATATATATATATATATATATATATATATATATATATATATATACATATATTATATATATATATATATATATATATATATATATATATATATATATATATATATATATATATATATATATATATGTCGTGCAGAATATGTAAAACTGTCAATTAGCAAAACTCATTTAAAATTAAGTCCTTTCTAAAACTTTCTCTTATACGTTTAAAGATATATTTTTCATTAATGTTAATGTAAAAATTTTTAATTTTGCTCCAAAAGAATCTTAGAAAACTTACCTAACCTTATTACAACAAGAACAATTTATTTTAGCCTAACCCAACCAAATATATTTTAGATTTGTTTATAATAATTTAATACTAAACAAACAAAGTGAAATATATTTTTTTCGTTAGGTTCAGAATGATTTTGGCGAAATTATTGCATACACAAATTTTCGCTTGTCCTATATGGCAAGATGAGTGTTGCTATTTAAGCCAAGATGGCAAGTTCTGCCTATTCGGCACGACATATATATATATATATATATATATATATATATATATATATATATATATATATATATATATATATATATATATATATATATATATATATATATATATATATATATATATATATATATATATATATATATATATATATATATATATATATATATATATATATATATATATATGCAATAAGATCACAATAAACAGATGATTTTAAAATACTCACATTGACAATGTGAGTAGTCACGAATGCAAATTCTGAAATCACCTGTTTACTGTGATCTTATTGCATATATATATATATATATATATATATATATATATATATATATATATATATATATATATATATATATATATATATATATATATATATATATATATATATATGAACATTTAGAGAGGGTGTGGTAGGTAAGTTTGTGGTGCCAGGTGTAAATAATAATGGGAGCCCTTTGATTGAACTTTGTATAGAAAGGGGTTTAGTTATAAGAAATACGTATTTTAGGAAAAAGTGGATAAATAAGTATACAAGATATGATGTAGGGCGTAATGGCAGAAGTTTGTTGGACTTTGTACTGGTAGATAAAGGACTTTTGAGTAGACTTCAGGATGTACATGTGTATAGAGGAGCCACAGATATATCAGATTACTTTCTAGTTGTAGCTACAGTGAGAGTAAATGGTAGATGGGTTACAAGGAAAATAGAAGCAGCAAGTAAGAGAGAGGTGAAGGTTTATAAACTAAAAGAAAGGCAGTTAGAGTAAGATGTAAACAACTATTGGAGGATAGATGGGTTAGTGAGAGTATAGGTAATGGGGTCGAAGATATATGGGGTAGGCTTAAGCATGTAGTGTTAGAGTGTTCAGCAGAAGTTTGTGGTTACAGGAAAGTGGGTGCAGGAGGGAAGAAGAGCTATTGGTGGAATGATGATGTAAAGAGAGTAGTAAGGGAGAAAAAGTTAGCACACGAGAGGTTTATACAAAGTAGAAGAGATGCAAGGAGGGAAGAGTATATGAAAAGAAAAAGAGAGGTTAAGAGAGTGGTGAAGCAATGTAAAAAGATAGCAAATGAGAGAGTAGGTGCGATGTTATCAACAACTTTTTTTTGAAAATAAGAAGTTTTGGAGTGAGATTAATAAGTTGAGGAAGCCTAGGGAACGATTGGATTTGATAGTTAAAAATAGGAGAGGAGAGTTATTAAGTGGAGAGTTAAAGGTATCATGAAGATGGGAGGAATATTTTGAGGAATTGTTAAATGTTGATGAAGATAGGGAAGCTGTGATTTCGTGTATAGGGTAAGGAGAAATAACATCTTGTAAAAGGGAGGAAGAGCCAGTTGTGAGTGTGGGGGAGCTCGTAAGGCAGTGGGTAGAATGAAAGGGGGTAAGGCAGCTGGGATTGAGGGGATACAGATAGAAATGTTAAAAGTAGGTGGGGATGTAGTTTTGGAGTGGTTGGTGCTTTTATTTAATAAATGAATGGAAGAGGGTAACTTATATAGGGATTGGCAGAAAGCATGCATAGTTCCTTTGTATAAAGGCAAAGGGGACAAAAGAGTGTAAAAATTATAGGGGAATAAGTATGTTGAGTATACCTGGTAAAGTGTATGGTGAAGTTATTATTGAAAGAATTAAGAGTAAGACGGAGAGTAGGATAGCAGATGAGCAAGGAGGCTTTAGGAAAGGTAGCGGGTTTGTAGATCAAGTGTTTACAGTGAAACATATAGGTGAACAGTATATAGATAAAGGCAAAAAGGATTTTGTGGCATTTATGGATTTGGAAAAGGCGTATGACAGGGTGGATAGGGGGGCTATGTGGCAGATGTTGCAAATGTATGGAATAGGAGGTAGGTTCTGAAAGTAGTAGAGTTTTTACGAGGATAGTGAGGCTCAAGTTGCAGTATGTAGGAGAGAGGGAGATTATTTCCTAAGTAAAAGTAGGCCTTAGACAAGATGTATGATGTCACCATGGTTGTTCAATATATATATAGATGGGGTTGTAAGTGAAGTGAATGTTCGGGTGTTGGCAAGAGGTGTGGGATTAAAGGATAAAGAATCTAACACAAAGTTGGAGTTGTTACACTCTTTGCTGATGACACTGTGCTTTTGGGAGATTCTGAAGAGAAGTTGCAGAGGTTGGTGGATGAGTTTGGTAGGGTGTGTAAAAAAAAGAAAATTAAAAGTGAATATAGGAATGAGTAAGATGATGAGGATAACAAGAAAATTAGGTAACGAAAGACTGGATATCAGATTGGAGGGAGAGAATATGAACGAGGTGAAATGCATTCAGATATTTAGGAGTGGACGTGTCATCAGATGGGTCTATGAAAGATGAGGTGAATCATAGAATTGATGAGGGAAAAAAGGTGAGTGGTGCACTTAGGAATCTGTGGAGACAAAGAACTTCGTGAATGAATGCAAAGAGGGAAATGTATGAGAGTATAGTTATGCCAACACTCTTATATGGGTATGAAGCATGGGTGGTGAATGTTGTAACAAGCAGAATGCTGGAGGCAGTGGAGATATCATGTCTGAGGGCAATGTGTGGTGTGAATATAATGCAGAGAATTGTTAGTTTGGAAATTAAAAGGAGCTGCAGGATTGCCAGAGGGCTGAGGAGGAGTTTTTGACATGGTTCGGACATGTAGAGAGGCTTCAACGAAATAGAATGACTTTGAGAGAGTATAAATCTGTAGTGGAGGGAAGACCGGGTAGGGTCGGCCTAGAAAAGATCGGAGCAAGGGGGTAAAGAAGGTTTAGTTTGAGAGGGGTTTGGACATCCAGCAAGCATGCGTGAGTGTGTTAGAAAGGAGCAAATGGAGCCAAATGGTTTTTAGAACTTGATGTGCTGTTGGAGTGTGAGCAAGTAACATTTATGAAGGGATTCAAGGAAACCAGCAGGCTGGACTTGAGTCCTGGAGAAGGGAAGTGTCGTGTAAAGCACCCTTCTGGCAAGACAGTGATGGAGTGGATGATGGTGAAAGTTTTTCTTTTTTAGGCCACACTGCCTTGGTGGGAGACGGCTGATGTGTTAATAAAAAAATGAGCTATGTTTAACAGGTCCTTGACCATCTCACCCACATAATCATAAAGAGAAGAGTGAGGTGTCGTATGTTGACCACGAGGTGTAATCTCGCCCTTATATACCGTCTGCTGTTCTATTATTTTTACAGTTTCCTGATAAAATCAGAAATTATGAAAGTGCTTGAGCGTTCACTATGTTTTTCACAGCTGTTGGTCTGCATATTGTGATACAACCTGTTTACTTACTGTCATCTTATTGCATATATATATATATATATATATATATATATATATATATATATATATATATATATATATATATATATATATATATATATATATATATATATATATATATATATATATATATATACACACGAAAGCGCTTGGATTTTCCCTATTCTTTCACAGTGGTTGTTTTGCATATTCTGAAATCGCCTGTTTACTGTGATTTTATTGCATATATATATATATATATATATATATATATATATATATATATATATATATATATATATATATATATATATATATATATATATATATATATATATATATACATATATATATATCTTTCTTCTTTCAACACACCGGCTGTATCCCACCAAGGCAGGGTGGCCCAAAAGGAAAAACGAAAGTTTCTCCTTTTACATTTAGTATTATATACAGGAGAAGGGGTTACTAGCCCCTTGCTCCCGGCATTTTAGTCGCCTCTTACAACACGCATGGCTTACGGAGGAAGAATTCTGTTCCACTTCCCCATGGAGATAAGAGGAAATAAACAAGAACAAGAACTAGAAAGAAAATAGCAGAAAACCCAGAGGGGTGTGTATATATATGCTTGTACATGTTTGTGTAGTGTGACCTAAGTGTAAGTAGAAGTAGCAAGACATACCTGAAATCTTGCGTGTTTATGAGACAGACAAAAGACACCAGCAATCCTACCATCATGCAAAACAATTACAGGCTTTCGTTTTACACTCACTTGGCAGGACGGTAGTACCTCCCTGGGCGGTTGCTGTCTACCAACCTACTACCTATATATATATATATATATATATATATATATATATATATATATATATATATATATATATATATATATATATATATATATATATATATATATATGTGTGTGTGTGTGTGTGTGTGTGTGTGTGTGTGTTTGTGTGTGTGTGTGTGTACTCACCTAGTTGAGGTTGCAGGGGTCGAGTCCAAGCTCCTGGCCCTGCCTCTTCACTGGTCGCTGCTAGGTCACTCTCCCTGAACCGTGAGCTTTATCATACCTCTGCTTAAAGCTATGTATGGATCCTGCCTCCACTACATCGCTTCCCAAACTATTCCACTTACTGACTACTCTGTGGCTGAAGAAATATTTCCTAACATCCCTGTGATTCATCTGTGTCTTCAACTTCCAACTGTGCCCCCTTGTTGCTGTGTCCCCTTGTTGCTGTGTCCCCTTGTTGCTGTGTCCCCTTGTTGCTGTGTCCCATCTCTGGAACATCCTGTCTTTCTCCACCTTGTCAATTCCTCTCAGTATTTTATATGTCGTTATCATGTCCCCCCTATCTCTCCTGTCCTCCAGTGTCGTCAGGTCGAGTTCCCTTAACCTCTCCTCGTAGGACATACCCCTTAGCTCTGGGACTAGTCTTGTTGCAAACCTTTGTACTCACCTAGTTGAACTCACCTAGCTGAGGTTGCAGGGATCGAGTCCAAGCTCCTGGCCCCGCCTCTTCACTGATCGCTACTAGGTCACTCTCCCTGAGCCGTGAGATTTATCATACCTCTGCTTAAAGCTATGTATGGATCCTGCGTCCACTACATCGCTTCCCAAACTATTCCACTTACTGACTACTCTGTGGCTGAAGAAATATTTCCTAACATCCCTGTGATTTATCTGTGTCTTCAGCTTCCAACTGTGTCCCCTTGTTACTGTGTCCAATCTCTGGAACATCCTGTCTTTGTCCACCTTGTCGATTCCTCTCAGTATTTTGTATGTCGTTATCATGTCCCCCCTATCTCTCCTGTCCTCCAGTGTCGTCAGGTTGATTTCCCTTAACCTCTCCTCGTAGGACATACCTCTTAGCTCTGGGACTAGTCTTGTTGCAAACCTTTGCACTTTCTCTAGTTTCTTTACGTGCTTGGCTAGGTGTGGGTTCCAAACTGGTGCCGCATACTCCAATATGGGCCTAACGTACACGGTGTACAGGGTCCTGAATGATTCCTTATTAAGATGTCGGAATGCTGTTCTGAGGTTTGCTAGGCGCCCATATGCTGCAGCAGTTATTTGGTTGATGTGCGCTTCAGGAGATGTGCCTGGTGTTATACTCACCCCAAGATCTTTTTCCTTGAGTGAGGTTTGTAGTCTCTGGCCCCCTAGACTGTACTCCGTCTGCGGTCTTCTTTGCCCTTCCCCAATCTTCATGACTTTGCACTTGGTGGGATTGAACTCCAGGAGCCAATTGCTGGACCAGGTCTGCAGCCTGTCCAGATCCCTTTGTAGTTCTGCCTGGTCTTCGATCGAGTGAATTCTTCTCATCAACTTCACGTCATCTGCAAACAGGGACACCTCAGAGTCTATTCCTTCCGTCATGTCGTTCACAAATACCAGAAACAGCACTGGTCCTAGGACTGACCCCTGCGGGATCCCGCTGGTCACAGGTACCCACTCTGACACCTCGCCACGTACCATGACTCGCTGCTGTCTTCCTGACAAGTATTCCCTGATCCATTGTAGTGCCTTCCCTGTTATCCCTGCTTGGTCCTCCAGTTTTTGCACCAATCTCTTGTGTGGAACTGTGTCAAACGCCTTCTTGCAGTCCAAGAAAATGCAATCCACCCACCCCTCTCTCTCTTGTCTTACTGCTGTCACCATGTCATAGAACTCCAGTAGGTTTGTGACACAGGATTTCCCGTCCCTGAAACCATGTTGGCTGCTGTTGATGAGATCGTTCCTTTCTAGGTGTTCCACCACTCTTCTCCTGATAATCTTCTCCATGATTTTGCATACTATACATGTCAGTGACACTGGTCTGTAGTTTAATGCTTCATCTCTGTCTCCTTTTTTAAAGATTGGGACTACATTTGCTGTCTTCCATGCAATCTCCCTGTTTCGATAGATGTATTGAATATTGTTGTTAGGGGTACACATAGCGCCTCTGCTCCCTCTCTCAATACCCATGGGGAGATGTTATCTGGCCCCATTGCCTTTGAGGTATCTAGCTCACTCAGAAGCCTCTTCACTTCTTCCTCGGTTTTGTGCACTGTGTCCAGCACATGGTGGTGTGCCCCACCTCTCCGTCTTTCTGGAGCCCCTTCTGTCTCCTCTGTGAACACTTCTTTGAATCTCTTGTTGAGTTCCTCACATACTTCACGGTCATTTCTTGTTGTCTCTCCTCCTTCCTTCCTTAGCCTGATTACCTGGTCCTTGACTGTTGTTTTCCTCCTGATGTGGCTGTACAACAGTTTCGGGTCAGATTTGGCTTTCGCTGCTATGTCGTTTTCATATTGTCTTTGGGCCTCCCTTCTTATCTGTGCATATTCGTTTCTGGCTCTACGACTGCTCTCCTTATTCTCCTGGGTCCTTTGCCTTCTATATTTCTTCCATTCCCTAGCACACTTGGTTTTTGCGTGTGTGTGTGTGTGTGTGTGTGTGTGTGTGTGTGTGTGTGTGTGTGTGTGTGTGTGTGTGTGTGTGTGTGTGTGTGTGTGTGTGTGTTTGTGTGTGTGTGTGTGTGCGTGTGTGTGTGTGTGTGTGTGTGTGTGTGTGTGTGTGTGTGTGTGTGTGTGTGTGTTTATGTGTGTGTGTGTGTGTGTGTGTGTGTGTGTGTGTGTGTGTGTGTGTGTGTGTGTGTGTGTGTGAAGGGAAATATCATTAATTATGGTGTTGTCTTTCAGGGCACCTTTCGAAGGAATCCTAACATCTTTGCGAAGTCAACTTTTAGTGTGAAGGAAGACAGCTTACATGGAGACTGTTTCAGTTGGTAAGTTACCACTACTACTACTACTACTACAACAACAACCATTACTACTACTATTACTACTATTATTATTACTACTACTATTACTACTATTATTATTATTACTACTACAACTACTACTACTACTACTGTACTAACACTGATGCTGCTACTGTTACTATTACTGTACTACTGCTATCACTCTTGTTGCTGATGCTACTACTACTACTAGTATTACTACTACTAATACTAGCACTACTGTTTCTGGTACTACCACTATTATTACTACCACTAATACTAGCACTACTATTGCTGCAGCTATTACTACCACTATTACTACTTCTAGTACTCGCATTTGTGTTGCTGCTGCTACTACTACTATTAATACCACTACTAATATTACTACTACGACTATGACTACTGATTTTCCCACTGTTACTAGTACTGTTACTACTACTACTATTTCTAATAATAATAATAATAGTAATAATAATAATAATAATAATAATAATAATAATAATAATAATAATAATAATAATAATAATAATTATTATTATTATTATTATTTTGTTTTGAGGAACGAGGGATGAATTTTCAGCAGATAACTACTGGAATACATATTGACATATATGCCTCATGAATTCTTGTATCTACACCACCAGGTACTCTCTTTTCCGTGTGCCTGAGGAAGAGGCGGCTAGGGAGAACAGGGAGAGGGATACAGTGGTAGAGCAAGACGTCCAGCGAGATGAACAAGATTTGGGAAGGTGAGATTCATACAGTAGAACTTCTTCCTCATTAAGATAATCTGCAAGTAGTGATCAATCCTCTGATATTGTTAACATTGACTCAAGCAATTTAGAATGCAATAAAATTCCCTTTGTTGAAATGTTTACCTCGGACTCTTAGGTGAGTGTTGGCATTAATCGAATCCCAGATTCATTGAGTAAACTGAGCTGGTGAGTGTCCTCTTTTCCTGATGTGACAATTAACCAACTTTAATTTTTTTTTTTTTTAAAGTTATACATCATCAAAGGTTCCTTCCAAGACCACTTCTAAAACCACAAAGACGACAGGCACCAAGACGACAGGCACCAAGACGACAGGCACAAAAACAGGCACAAAGACGCCATCGCCTGAAAAGTTAACAGCGCCTGATCGAATCGACAACACCCTCTGGTACCTGTCGAGAACTGTCGATTTCGATTCCTGTGAAGATCTTGTCAAATGGGAGGTAAGGATCTCCTTCAGTACTTCGAGAGGTGAAGCAGATATGAATGCACACTTTTAAGACATCTTTGCTGGAACCTTGTTTAGGGTCCCACGGTCGAAACGTCGTCAGTAAAGGTGTTCTAAGTGTATGCATTCGTGTCTCCTACCCCTTTAGTTTGTCGACATTTACTGTCATCTTATAATAATTATTCGGTATTTCCTTTACAATGCAGTAGGTTGAGTTACTACTGAGTCCGTTCATTTTTATTCCTCATCATCGTTGTAGATTCAGTCAATTACAGATTCTTTTGACTATCTATATCACGGTAGGAGGATCAGCGGTAGTTTTGCTGTAATAGTAGCGGCAGTAACAGCAGGATTATTATTGTATTATTATTATTAATGTTATTGAGTTTAATATTTTCATTTGCAGATCCACGGTAACACGAATACTGACCACAGCATCCGTCGTACCTCCATCGCCACCTACCTTCTCCGTGGTAATCACAGAGACATACGTATCGAGTACGCCCTCATCGAGGGTTCTGTTAGTGCGTTCACAAGCAGTGTTTCTGAAGAACATATCACAACCTTCACCAACCAGGTAATGTGGCTCTCTCTTACCCTGTCTCTCTAGTCGATAATTTTATATAATGCGCCTTATTGCATAATGCGTCAGCATCACCTCACACAACAACTTTGCGTCTTGCAGACGCTGGAGTTGAGAGCAGTACGACGCATCTCTCGAGTGTTTGCCATCGACTACCCGTCGGTGAACCACAACTCCTTCCATTATGAAGTTGATCATCTTCTCACCGACTTACAGGTATTTTTTCACTACTAATATTTTTTTTTTGTCTTCAAGATACAAAAGGGTAATATAAATAAGTAAATCGTGAAGTCACGTGTGCAGCAAATAGTCATATGTGCTACATTTGTACAAAAAAAACAAAGTCAAATGTGCAACACGTGGAAAAAAAAAGTCAAATGTACATATGGAAAGCCATGTATGCGTCAGTAGCTGTATGACCCTAGTGGGCTTAGCGCTTCATTTTCTTTATAATAATAATAGCATGCATCAGTAAAGCTACTTTCGCATCATTAATAAAAATAAGGAGTGCAGCATCACTACAGTCATGTATGTTTCCTCTACCAGGAACCAGGTCATGAGTTACATCCCAGCCTGGAACAGCTGGTCACTGGAGTCCCCATCGACGGTCATGGCATTACTGAAATCAAGGTGAGTGGGAACACTGATGTGTGTCCACTCGGGAAGAGATATACATGAAACCCAGGCATTGTGTACATAACATCCAGATTTGATGTACATGTATGGTGAGGTATGTACGCGATCTATGTAAGGTGTACGTGTCCAGGTGAAATGTACGTGAATCCTAGATGAGGTGCACATGCAACTCTGTTGTGGTGCATGTTACATTCTATCATTTTGGGTAAGTGGGGAGCAGAGAGAGAGAGAGAGAGAGAGAGAGAGAGAGAGAGAGAGAGAGAGAGAGAGAGAGAGAGAGAGAGAGAGAGAGAGAGAGATAGATAGAGAGAGAGAGAGAGAGAGAGAGAGAAGTATAAATTAATCATTCGTCGACTGACTCATGTTTGGACCATGTTTTCATAGCAAATCTTTTTATGAAATCAAGACACCTGAGAAAATCAGGGTCTCTGACTGGCTTGAAGCACAAACTTTTTGTTCACAGTATGTTTGCTGCTCTAAAATAAAGGAAATGTAAACCAGTAAATTAGTTCTGCAACGGATACATTTTTCTGGCCGGGTTTTGATGAGAACAGAGGTGTAGTAACAGCTCTTAACTAATTAAAATGCAAGCAGATAAGAGTAATCCTTATTAATTCAATCATTCCAGAACCTTGTCATCAGTCATCTTGACTTGTTAGCCAAACGAACAACAACATTCCCATACAGCAAAGACCCACTGGTGAAGGATCTGAAACTCTTGGTTGAAGCCGCAGGCTTTCTCAGTCGACCAGAGATCGAGTCCGTGTTTTCCCAGATTGGACAGGGTGAACATCAAGATAGGAAACAGTAAGTAAATCTCTGATGAATCTCTAGTGTAATGGGGGGAAGAGCTCATTAGGAATGAAGTTTAAGCCACCCTCACCTTTCCTTAATCCCCAGGTTCGGTGAGACCCATAATGTTTTAGCAATTCCCCGTGATGATAAAAATAATCTGATCGAATATTATGCAATGACCCTCTGCAAGAAGTTACGTAGAATGAGTCCTGCTTTAGTTCTTTTCACTGTCGGGGCCATTAGTTACGTTTCGTCAATTCTCTTGATTCTAAATTAGCTGATTTTAGAATTAAGAGATACATGGTTGTCGCATTACTGATACTGCTTTAATTAATATCAATCATTAGGTTTTCATCTCAGAATAATTGCTCACTGGTAATGAAATACCAAGAGAACAAGAGAATAAAAACACTGATCATCGAGTAGGTAAATCCCACATGGAAGCAAAAGTTCTCGCTCCACACAGTGAGTGTCCGGGTTCGATTCCCGGCAAAGGGGCGGAAACATTGGGTGTGTTTCTTTACACCGGTTGTCCATATTCAACCATCAGTAATAATGGGTACCTGGGTGTTAGTCGACTGTTATGGGTCGCATCCTAGGAAAAAACTGACCTAATTTGCCCGAAATGCTCTGCATAACAAGCAGCTGGACCTGTATACCTTGTACATGTACTTGTAGTAAATAAATATATTATTATTATTATTATTATTATTATTATTATTATTATTATTATTATTATTATTATTATTAACAACAACTTGTCAGGGAGGTTCTAGTCTCCTGTCATGTAGGCTGGTAGACAACCATCCAGGGAGGCAGTAGACTGGTAAACAACAATATTCGGTTGGTGGACATCAACCATCTAGGGGAAAAAAACATTTTTACGAATTAATGGTTTTCTAAATAAAAATATCTTTACTTTGAGTGTCTTTTTACTACTAGGTATTAATGCTAAACGTTTTGCACTCTGGCAAGACTACTGGCCTTTATTTTCTGATACCTGAACAAAATAGTAAGTAAACTTTACCCTAAATACCGACGGCGAAATACCATGAGATTAGCTTTGCTCTTGTAGCTACAAATAGGCAATAACTAAAAGGTAATTAAACTTAACATTTAGAATTACGTTACAAACTCCTGGAGATTAGAAAGTAAGAGAAAGATGGCCAGATTTCATTTTCTTTTAGAGTGTACGAAAGCCTTCGACACTGCCACGAAAGACTGATAATTCTGATGCGAACTACTTGTAATGAGCCTCTGTCTTTTTAATTGGGTGGAAAACCTACTATCACAATATATGAAGTGAATTTTTTTTACGGGGATAACTAGTGTGCCAGCTGAAAGCTTTTGTGAAATGACCCAAATATCCATTGAGCAGGTCATCGTATGACTAGGATCAGCGTCAGCAAAAATTTATACATTTCTACTTACCCAAAACGAATAATACTCCTGATGCGCAAATTAGTAAATTATTCTTAAGTAACAGGGAAAGTACTACAATAAATATCATTTAATGAAGATGTCTGGCTGTTAGTGAATCCTAGAAAACTGAACAACCTTCCTCTTTCTTGACTTAAACCTGATAACTTCGGATATCCGAAGAGTTTTTCAGGTTTAATTGTTTAGTGCTCCCCTGAATGTAATAAAAACTTAAACGTGGATTAAGGACGAAAGAATAATAATAATTTACTTGGTTTATTCAGTAGCGCATGTGTCTGCTGGTGGAATGGAGTGAAATTAGCGCAAACCATACGAGAGTATGTACCTGGCACCTCAGCCAGGTACCTACACTCACATCTCCCTTGTCAAACTTCATAGGTTCGAACCTAAGAACTTTACACACTTAAAACGACTCTCCAGACCCACATATTCTGCTATTTATTTACAACAAGATAATTATACAAAAACACTTATGCAGATATTCAGATGAACTTACAGACACATAAATGATAAGCAAATTTATATATCTGCAATTTTAATGTTTTATTTATAGGA
Organism: Cherax quadricarinatus; assembly: GCF_038502225.1. Taxonomy (NCBI): domain Eukaryota; kingdom Metazoa; phylum Arthropoda; class Malacostraca; order Decapoda; family Parastacidae; genus Cherax; species Cherax quadricarinatus. The sequence continues at coordinate 24,519,628 of NC_091313.1, forward strand.
ACATCTTCTACGAGTGTTGATCGCAGCTGGAACTGAACCAGCCATCAGCTACATCTTGGAAAAGATCAGCGACTTAAATTTCAGAAAAGCGCATGATCCAATTGCGCAAAATTTCTTCGACACTATTCATCTAAGCGTCAAGAATCCGCTGCTTGTTCCCAAAATCTTAGTAAGTTTCAGCTGAGGTTTGAAGGTGTTTTGAAGTGATAAATCTGTCTGCTATAACTACAGTTGAAATTGTCGAATGTTGCAAAGCGGATTCAAATTGCAATCTCATTTTGCATGTCTTTTCAAGGATGTTGTAAAAGAACTTTCTTGGGAAGAGGATGACCAGGTGCTCGTAAGTACCGCCCTGCTGAACTTCGCTACGCTAGCCTACGAGCTGTGTCTTTCCTCTGACAAGCGGAAGGTGTTTAGTGACAATACTTGTGACTCGCAGCATACCTGTAACCCAGATATCGTCTTCGACAGCTACCTTCCAGCGTTGACACAAGGTGTACAGGTGAGCTATTTAGCATCTAAACCTCTTTGCTGCTCATTGGCAGTGAATGATAACTTTGTACATAAAAAATGATAAATGCTCATGATCTGGTGAGCTGTCACTCATTTTTCTTGCTCGTCAACGTCTTATTCTGAAAAAAAAATTTTTTGTTCCAATATTTTTAATTATTAGACTAATGAAAGACGTTTTTCTTTTCTTTTTCAAGTTTCTAACATATTTCTTATTTCCAGGATGAGGAATTCCCTGTGTGGATAAGACTCGTGTACCTCCAAGCTCTTATAAATCTACGCACTCCTCAGACAATAGACGTTCTGAAGCCTATCGCCCTTGGAACCAAAAACGAGAACATTATCCTAAGGGTAAATGCTATCGTGGGCCTGAGTGGTGTCTACGTTCCCAGAACTGCTTATAATGTGGTAAGACATACCTCCTTCTTAGATAAAATGAATACTGAATTGTTTCATACTGTTTATTATAATTAATCATCTAGAAGCATATGATGCAAGCCTCTTTCTCACCTGATAAAATAAATTGCATAATATTGTTCTAAAACATTAAATGAATTTTCATTTCGTTAATATTTGATGGAGGATATAATTAAGATGTCTCACTCAGGCATTCGACATCCTGATGCCAGTATTTGAGAATATTGGAGAAAACACTGAAGTTCGCATAGCTGCCTTCATAGCCTTGTCATACATGGAACCCAGCATTGGTTGGTGGACACGAGTAGCGGTCTCTACCTGGCACGAACCATCCTCCCAAGTGGCCAATTACGTCTCTGCTACCATTACCGCTCGTGCTCATGGTACCTCTCCCGTGTAAGTGCCCAGAGCTATGGATTACAGTCCTATTATTAAAAACAAAGCCCAGTTATGCACTAAATGAATATAATCAAATGCAGTTTACGAAGAGGTTCAATGGTTTCACTAAAAGTTCCAAGAACTATTAATAGTCGCCTCCTAGTCGTGTCATGACCTAAATCTCGCATCAGTAAATAGTAATATCAGTCAGTCTCTGATTCGTGGCTTAGCTTTTTAATCTATCCTTAACAGTTTCTGATTATCTTTTAATATACCAATGAAGATCAAAATTATTATGAATCATTGTTATTGTTGTCATTTACTATGAACCGAGGATGAAGTAACAGATGGCTATGTTTGTTACCACAAATTTTCAGGCGTCTATAAAGATGTGAGTTACAGCACTAAATTTGAATAGTGAGTATATATGAAAGAAAACCATTTCAATGTCTGAGTTAATATAAAAACTTATAATTTTATTGAAGTCTCAAAGATTAAATTGTCGGTGTTCGAGTGGCTCTTGATTTTGGCCTCCAGATGTAACTATTTCTGTGGATGCAAATGGTTTATTACCCCTTCCCAGTGAAAAGACTGCATAACATTAAAAGCAATTAGAGTTTTTTTTACTGTGCCCTGAAAAAATATCGGTACATACGGATTATACAATATCTAAGTGCTGCTGATGTTTATTTTTCAGGGTCTCAGATTCTACATTTGTTTCTTAGTTTCAAAAAATTTTCATTTATAGTATTCCACATGTTTACCAATGTTGCATTTATGGTACTTTGTATGTCCACAAGCAATGCATTTATAGTTCTTCTAAAGGCCCAGAAATGACTCAATAAATCGTAATGACACGATTGCAAACAAACCATACCACGGGTGGGGTTTGAACCCGCGGTCAGAGAGTCTCAAATCTCCAGACCGTCGCGTAAGCCACTGGGCCAGCTAGCTTCAATAAGATTCATCCAACTAGGTATATTTCTACACCATAGGAAGGTTAGCATAGGCACCACTGTGTCCACAAATGCAAGTTTTTTACAAATGAATCTCCCGGTAGCATGGCTGTGACGAACTCTAGCTCAGGTCCCGTCAAAGCCGTCAACATGACGGCCCAGAAATGTTACAGCTTTGGTACTTCTCATGTCCAGAAACGTTGTAGTTATGATGCTTCACTGGCTCAGAAATGTTACATTTATGGTACTTCCGACGTCCAGGAAGATTGTATTCATTACGCTTCAAAGGTCCAACAACAACAACAACAACAACAATAGATACTGTCATTTCTCAGTGTCTGAATCATTGTACTTTACCCTCAGGTCCAAGAATGCTGCTCGTGTGGTTCACCTGATCAAACCTCCAGTCACTCTCTCCCTCAGTCACTCTGCTAGTATTTTCTTCCAAGACATTCTCAGCAATTGTGAGGTAAGAAAAAAAAATTTTCAAAAATATTCAGATTTCATGAATAGAAAGATACGATAAGTCATTAACAGTAATAAGTGAATGCAAATATATTCAAATCTCATAAATAGAAAGATATGAAAATCCATTTACAGTCATGGTGAATAATTATTTAAATATAAATTATATAAATATTTATAGTCAGTGTTTGTTCTACTTGTGATACTAGAATGCTTAAAGAAAGATTTTTATAATGGATACAACGTTGAATATACACACACACACACACACACACACACACACACACACATATGTATATATATATATATATATATATATATATATATATATATATATATATATATATATATATATATATATATATATATATATATATATATATATATATATATATATATATATATATATGAGGTAGTAGGTTGGTAGACAGCAACCACCCAGGGAAGTACTACCGTCTATTGTCCATGGGGAAGAGGAAAAGAATCTTTCGTCCGTTAGCCATGCGTGTCGTATGAGGCGGCGACTAAAATGCCGGGAGCAATGGGCTAGTAACCCCTTCTCCTGTAGACATTTACTAAAAAAGAGAAGAAGAAAAACTTTATAAAACTGGGATGCTTGAATGTGCGTGGATGTAGTGCACATGACAAGAAACAGATGATTGCTGATGTTATGAATGAAAAGAAGTTGGATGTCCTGGCCCTAAGCGAAACAAAGCTGAAGGGGGTAGGGGAGTTTCGGTGGGCGGAAATAAATGGGATTAAATCTGGGGTATCTGAGAGAGTTAGAGCAAAGGAAGGGGTAGCAGTAATGTTGAATGATCAGTTATGGAAGGAGAAAAGAGAATATGAATGTGGAAATGCAAGAATTATGTGGATTAAAGTAAAGGTTGGATGCGAGAAGTGGGTCATAATAAGCGTGTATGCACCTGGAGAAGACAGGAATGCAGAGGAGAGAGAGAGATTTTGGGAGATGTTAAGTGAATGTATAGGAGCCTTTGAACCAAGTGAGAGAGTAATTGTGGTAGGGGACCTGAATGCTAAAGTAGGAGAAACTTTTAGAGAGGGTGTGGTAGGTAAGTTTGGGGTGCCAGGTGTAAATGATAATGGGAGCCCTTTGATTGAACTTTGTATAGAAAGGGGTTTAGTTATAGGTAATACATATTTTAAGAAAAAGAGGATAAATAAATATACAAGATATGATGTAGGGCGAAATGACAGTAGTTTGTTGGATTATGTATTGGTAGATAAAAGACTGTTGAGTAGACTTCAGGATGTACATGTTTATAGAGGGGCCACAGATATATCAGATCACTTTCTAGTTGTAGCTACACTGAGAGTAAAAGGTAGATGGGATACAAGGAGAATAGAAGCATCAGGGAAGAGAGCGGTGAAGGTTTATAAACTAAAAGAGGAGGCAGTTAGGGAAAGATATAAACAGCTATTGGAGGATAGATGAGCTAATGAGAGCATAGGCAATGGGGTCGAAGAGGTATGGGGTAGGTTTAAAAATGTAGTGTTAGAGTGTTCAGCAGAAGTTTGTGGTTACAGGAAAGTGGGTGCGGGAGGGAAGAGGAGCGATTGGTGGAATGATGATGTAAAGAGAGTAGTATGGGAGAAAAAGTTAGCATTTGAGAAGTTTTTACAAAGTAGAAGTGATGCAAGGAGGGAAGAGTATATGGAGAAAAAGAGAGAGGTTAAGAGAGTGGTGAAGCAATGTAAAAAGAGAGCAAATGAGAGAGTGGGTGAGATGTTATCAACAAATTTTGTTGAAAATAAGAAAAAGTTTTGGAGTGAGATTAACAAGTTAAGGAAGCCTGGAGAACAAATGGATTTGTCAGTTAAAAATAGGAGAGGAGAGTTATTAAATGGAGAGTTAGAGGTATTGGGAAGATGGAGGGAATATTTTGAGGAATTGTTAAATGTTGATGAAGATAGGGAAGCTGTGATTTCGTGTATAGGGCAAGGAGGAATAACATCTTGTAGGAGTGAGGAAGAGCCAGTTGTGAGTGGGGGGGAAGTTCGTGAGGCAGTAGGTAAAATGAAAGGGGGTAAGGCAGCCGGGATTGATGGGATAAAGATAGAAATGTTAAAAGCAGGTGGGGATATAGTTTTAGAGTGGTTGGTGCAATTATTTAATAAATGTATGGAAGAGGGTAAGGTACCTAGGGATTGGCAGAGAGCATGCATAGTTCCTTTGTATAAAGGCAAAGGGGATAAAAGAGAGTGCAAAAATTATAGGGGGATAAGTCTGCTGAGTATACCTGGTAAAGTGTATGGTAGAGTTATTATTGAAAGAATTAAGATTAAGACGGAGAATAGGATAGCAGATGAACAAGGAGGCTTTAGGAAAGGTAGGGGGTGTGAAGACCAGGTGTTTACAGTGAAACATATAAGTGAACAGTATTTAGATAATGCGAAAGAGGTCTTTGTGGCATTTATGGATTTGGAAAAGGCGTATGACAGGGTGGATAGGGGGGCAATGTGGCAGATGTTGCAGGTGTATGGTGTAGGAGGTAGGTTACTGAAAGCAGTGAAGAGTTTTTACAAGGATAGTGAGGCTCAAGTTAGAGTACATAGGAAAGAGGGAAATTATTTCCCAGTAAAAGTAGGCCTTAGACAAGGATGTGTGTTGTCACCGTGGTTGTTTAATATATTTATAGATGGGGTTGTAAGAGAAGTAAATGCGAGGGTCTTGACAAGAGGCGTGGAGTTAAAAGATAAAGAATCACACATAAAGTGGAAGTTGTCACAGTTGCTCTTTGCTGATGACACTGTGCTCTTAGGAGATTCTGAAGAGAAGTTGCAGAGATTGGTGGATGAATTTGGTAGGGTGTGCAAAAGAAGAAAATTAAAAGTGAATACAGGAAAGACTAAGGTTATGAGGATAACAAAAATATTAGGCAATGAAAGATTGGATATCAGATTGGAGGGAGAGAGTATGGAGGAAGTGAATGTATTCAGATATTTGGGAGTGGACGTGTCAGTGGATGGGTCTATGAAGGATGAGGTGAATCATAGAATTGATGAGGGGAAAAGGGTGAGTGGTGCACTTAGGAGTCTGTGGAGACAAAGAACTTTGTCCTTGGAGGCAAAGAGGGGAATGTATGAGAGTATTGTTTTACCAACACTCTTATATGGGTGTGAAGCATGGGTGATGAATGTTGCAGCGAGGAGAAGGCTGGAGGCAGTGGAGATGTCATGTCTGAGGGCAATGTGTGGT
>NC_091313.1:24530573-24630573 GCF_038502225.1 Cherax quadricarinatus
ACACTGTAAAACAACAACCCTGTTGATCCGGATCACAATGGCATTCATACTGATGATCTCATTAAAAAATGCTCTTCTTTAGTTTGTTAGAACTGATTTGTGTAAGCAAAAAAAAAATAAAAATAAAAAAAATACGTAAATCAAATTATTATATAAACTTGCAAATTATTTTAAGGTTCCCCGAAATGCTCTGCATAACAATGAACTTTCCATAAAGCAATTTATACCTGTTAATTAATCCAGTGACAGTTTTATACTATATTGTATACTATATGCTATATTATATTCTATACTATATTGTATACTATATTGGATAGAAATAAAGTGGTCACTGTCATCAATATAAGAGCAAAAGGGACATTTGTGACAAGATCCTGAAGTGTGAGAGACCACAGTAATATATTTAAAAAAATGTAAAGTAAGAAATAAAATGTTATTATTTTGAAATGAATTTAGGAAAAAGCATATAATGAATTATTATGAATAATTAGAAGTATGAGCAGATTTTAAAGCATAAATATAATACAGACGCTGTGAATATCACTTTTTTTTTTAATTCCTCACCGAATCTAAATTATTTTTTCTCCTCACAGAGGTCATTCAAGCGGCAGTAACGTCGGTGAAAGACAGCTTCCCTCACACGGGGAGAGAAACTGACTTCTCCCTGGTAGTGCCTACCGACCTTGGTCTACCTTTCATAATCGAGGTGAGCACTTCTCTGATTTTTCTGGTAAAAAATGGTTACAAAGGGTCTTGACTGACACCATGGCCTTTGCCAGATGTTTTTTTTTTTTTTTGCTCCAGGGTCTTGACTGCCGTTGTACTTCTAACAGATATTCGTGACTCAGTCTCGACCAGCAGTTTATAGTACAAGTGGCAGAAGTTGGGTAGTATTACAACATCCTTATACTTCACTGTGTCAGTTTTCTTCCCTTACAAACAGTTTATATTTAGAACACAATATACAAATCGTTATATAACAGACCTTGTTCCTTTTCATGGAGGATTTCAAGGCAATGTTTTTTTTATTCTTTGGCTGTCCCATCAAGAGAGCTACATTTATGTCAGGGAGGAGCTCTTGATGCAAGGAACGGGATCTGTCCTTCCCTTCTGTGATCGAACCTCATTGCTGCCTATTTTCACAGGCGCTGCATGATTACTGCTGGTTCAGCCCATCCCCTTAAATATATTAATATAAAAATAATATTTCTTGACTTGTGCCTCTGATAAGGTCATAGTACAGCACTGAAATCTAGTTATATTTTTGCTAATGGAAAAGACATTTTTCATGATTTGGTTTTCTCTCGTTTATTTACAGTACACTTCAGATTATTCGTACTGGATTGACGGAACGTCAACGGGTACCCAGTTACGTCCTGCTAAGACTAAAAGTACCTTCACATTTATATTCGAGTAAGTTAAATCTATTTTAAGTGTATCTCAGTTGCATGTTTCACTGGTATATTAATTGTCTCTACCTGAAATTAAACATGAAATGAGGTTATTACATTATATAATCTTTATTAGCCATTATTTAACATTCGGTTAGTTACGTATTTTCATCTTGTGTACAGTGAGCCGATATTAACATTTTTCTATAGCAATGCATGCAAATTTAACACATATATATATATATATATATATATATATATATATATATATATATATATATATATATATATATATATATATATATATATATATATATATACATGTGTGTGTGTGTGTGTTAGTTACCATTTTGTCCTAGGCACATGTCGATTAGACACTAGGCCTGTTGTATATGCGTGTGTGTTGTATATGTTGTATATGCGTGTGTGTGTACTCACCTATTTGTACTCACCTATTTGCGATTGCAGGGGTCGAGACTCAGCTCCTGGCCCCGCCTCTTCACGGACCGCTACTAGGTCCTGTCTCTCCCTGCTCCATGAGCTTTATCATACCTCTTCTTAAAACTACACTACATCCACTACTTAACTTGCCAGACTTTTCCACTTCCTTAAACTCTACGGCTGAAGAAATGTGTGTGTGTACATTATATATATATATATATATATATATATATATATATATATATATATATGTGTGTGTGTGTGTGTGTGTGTGTGTGTGTGTGTGTGTGTGTGTGTGTGTGTGTGTGTGTGTGTGTGTGTGTGTGTGTGTGTGTGTGTGTAAAACACCCATGCAAATACTGTACATAATTTAAAGTTGCGTTACTCTTTCGTTTCATTAGAGTGAGCGTAGACAAAACCCTTCTCACCAAGACGCTTCTCCCGTGGTCAAATAAATTCGCCGTCGGGGCTGGAGTGCACAATGCACACGCCGTGATTTTACCTCTTAAGGGTTACTTTGTACTTGATACTCAAAAACATGAGATCAAATTGTCTATCGAGGCGCAGCACAGCAGCAAGGTATGATATGAATGCACTACAGATGCTCGGTTATAGAAAACTAAGTTCTCGACACCCTAGAATAAGTTATTTATAATTTAAAATATATTTCCTATCTCCAGTAAGGAGTTTTGCTCTCTGGAATAAATTCTCTGCTTCCAAGAATAAATTTTCGTTTACTTAGATTAAGCCTCTTGCATGGTATAATAAGCTTCTTATTCTCTTGAATTAGCCGGTTTACATTGGAGGAAATTAGGAAACCACTACAGCAGTTTTTTGAGTTCATTGGAATTTTAATATTAATTATAAGCAATGTTAAACTCCGTAATACTCACTCTGGTAAGTGCTGCGTCCATTCCTAGCTAAGTAGATGTATAACTGTATAAAGTGCTTTCTTAAATTCTTTCTCCACTACAGTAAATGAGACTTCACATTTCATAAATAGCTTTGATAACTGATTTTCAGGTACACAAAAATTTAGATGACAGGTGAGAAATCACTGTGACAGAAAAATGAAACACTGTTAAAAGAACCAGTCCTCTGGGGCACTGACCCCGGGAACACCCTCCAGGTAGGCAAATAAGTACTTGTATATGACAAAGTCAATCAGACACCCCTCTTCAGCCAAAATATACATACATCTATGTGTTTCATTTTTCTGTCGAAATACTTTTATCACTTCATCGTTCACTGCTTGACTCCTTAATCTAGGCAAAAATTAAGATATTCATCCTGTTTTGTTTTCCAGGTTCTATTGAAAAATTCTCACAACTTCCCATACACTGTGGTGACCGGGCCCTTCCCCACTGCTCTACACCCTCAACAAAGTGATTACAAGAAGATCAGGATTACTAAAGAGGAGACCTTCCAGGTGAGAACCATTACTGGGAATTCTCAGAATATCTCAACAACAAATGAATATGCCCTAGGCCCTGTAACTCCATACATATATAATTAAAATAAGAAAATATCCACTTCATGTTCCTGATTGTGTCTGCATGCAGTAACGTTGTTTACTTATTGGGGAAAATGAAGATTTAAAGAAGTACGAAGTGTGAAAAGGTTATGGGCAGATAGATGGAGGAAGTTGAAAAAAACTTTAAGCGTTGACATTCCCGGTGCGGCTCTCATCTCGTACAGTGTTCAGTTTTTGAGGGGGCCCCAAGTCGAGGTATTCCAGTTGGTTTTTGAATCCCTTCCCTTTCTTAGGTCTGCTGAAGTATTTGTATTCAATTCACTGTTATTTTGTGTAATCTATCATGGAGGTCTTATACATTCAGTGTTTGGTACTGGGCGATGGGTGGTAGTAATGGTCGTCTCACTGTTATGTTCATCCTGTTGGAGGCTGTTGCTGTGGGTAGTTTGCTGGAGGTTGCCTCTGTTGTTGACGAGACTTCAGGAGCCAGTTGATTGCTTAGTTTGTGGCACTGTAATTTCTGGGAGATTGTTTAAGAGGAATTCCTCTTTGGCTGTAGTGTTGAAGGATCCTGGGCCAGTTACAATATGTCCATTAGTTTCCTTTTGGAGTTTGGGCTGCTTTTTGATGACTTGTAAGATCTTCTGCTTATTATTGTAAAATTAGGTTCTTTTTGCAGTGGTGAAGTTTCTGGTCATGTTGAGATATTTCTTGGTTTCTTCTTTTTCTTCCTGTTCGCGAAGTCTTCACTTATGGAACACTTAGCTGCTAGTGTACCGTAGCCACCTGTACAGTTACGTCCTATTCATGAGGCTTTGCTTTTTTGCAATAATTGAAGGTATAATATTCCTCTGCACATTTAGAGAAGAATTTCCTGCTTTTTTTCCGGATTACATAGTGTAGTAGTTCTAGCAAGGGTTAAGTTGTAATGTTCGTCTTTTCTTTGGTCCTTTGGATGTATGTGGCAGTGGGAGATTTTGACTCCATCTTGCGAGATTGGTAAACCTTGAATATTTCCTTTAACATGATCATCATAACACAAGGTACTTTGCATAACATTATAATTTTCTCTACTTTGGCCTATGAATTTTGATTTTCAGTGTCAGATTAAAGGTTTTATTTCATTTGTTTGCCGAGGTCTGCATCCAAACTTGTCAAGATCGTTTTCTCGGGTTTCAGTGAAGGTGACAGTATAACTTCATGTTCTTGTTTTATAGTAGCTTCATATCAGGAGATACAATGATTAGAACGATATAAGCATTGCGAGCATTGCTGAAACAATTAGCAATGAATGAGCCATTGACAGGTTGAAGGTTATTGGGTAAAGTGGTGGCCAGTGTTTGGATTATTACTACTATTACAATCAAAACTAAGCTGTAAACTACCATGTCATACAGCTCTGTGTGTTTGTATTAATCTCCTGTTGCTTGCTCCACTTATCGGTTTGATTCTAACTTTGTGTGCTTGCATGGTGCTGGTATCTCCGGCCACACGGGAATGGCAAAGAGAACATTTCTAATAGGAGGATATATGGCTAAACTGTGAAATGGGAAGATATATGGCAACACTGTCAAGTCTGTTTGATTGTAATGGTGATGAAAAATCAACCAATTTTATTATCTTATGTTACATGACTTTCTCAGCCATATGACATGGATTAACGATGCTGGTTCTCTGTCTTCTCAGTGTTTTTTATTCTATCTCTTCTGTTTCCGTTTTCGCAGCGACATACTCAGGCGCTTCCAGATATTTATGGCATCTCCGTTGAGTCTTCATGGTCAGGAGACTTCGAGTTCCCATTAAATCTGCACAGTCTCAGGTAATTTCTGATTATTTTTACTGGGCATATTATACAATATATATATATATATATATATATATATATATATATATATATATAATATATATATATATATATATATATATATATATATATATATATATATATATATATATATATGTATATGTATATCAATATCAGCTCATTATTTCAGTGATATCAATTATATTTAGTTTTATGGAAAATATTCATACCTAATTTTTGTATAGAAAACCATTTATTTTTTATCAAATATATTATTTTCAGTCAAGATTTAGATCCGTTCACTCCATCTTACAAGAGCTGGGATTACCGTCTTGAATGGGACCCTCAAGCTTCCACTACCAAGAGTATCACAATTACCCTAACATATGGTAAGTATTTTAAGTAATTTACGTAAACTTTTGCTGATGTTTCGAAAACTCTAACATGTGGGGTATATAATATATATATATATATATATATATATATATATATATATATATATATATATATATATATATATATATATATATATATATATTCTTTCTTTCAACACACCGGCTGTATCCCACCGAGGCGGGGTGGCCCAAAAGGAAAAACAAAAGTTTCTCCTTTTACATTTAGTAATATATAGAGGAGAAGAGGTTACTAGCCCCTTGCTCCCGGCATTTTAGTCGCCTCTTACAACACGCATGGCTTACGGAGGAAAAATTTTGTTCCACTTTCCCATGGAGGTAAGAGGAAATAAACAAGAATAAGAACTAGAAAGAAAATAGAAGAAAACCCAGAGGGGTGTGTATATACGTATATGCTTGTACATGTATGTGTAGTGTAACCTAAGTGTAAGTAGAAGTAGCAAGACGTACCGGAAATCTTGCATGTTTATGAGACAGAAAAAAGGACACCAGCAATCCTACCTTCATGTAAAACAATTACAGGCTTTCATTTTACACTCACTTGGCAGGACGGTATATATATATATATATATATATATATATATATATATATATATATATATATATATATATATATATATATATATATGCATATAATATTGTAACCACGAACGAGTGGTATTTAATCAAACTATAACACGGGTGGGGTTTGAACCCGCGGCCAGAGAGTCTCAAAACTCCAGACCGACACGGTCTGGACTTTTGAGACTCTCTGACCGCGGGTTCAAACCCCACCCGTGGTATGGTTTGTTTGCAATCGCGTTATTACGATTTCGTGAGTCATGGTATTTAATCAATAGCAAAATTGCGAATAGCCGGGGGATCGAACTCGTGTTGTTTTAGCCCTCCTCATGGCGATCGAAAATTCCACGACGCTTTAACCCACGGAACCATACAATCGTGCAAGAATCACACACCCAGCAGAACTAGGTGTTGTACCGTGATCCAAGGACATACGATGGTCAGGGTGCATCAGATCTAATTTCATTCTACTCCCCGTTTGGTGTACTAGCCTCCACAAGCAGTATATATAGTACTGTAACCACTAACGAATGGTATTTGATCAATAACAATTACCTCTGAAGCACCCATACAATCGTATGTCCTCGGATCACGATACAACACCTAGCTCTGCTGGGTGCGTGATTCATGTAGGATTGTTTGGTCCTGTGGGTTGGAGCATCGTGAATTTTCGCTCACAATGAGGCAGGCGATAACAACATGGGTTCGATACCCGGCTGGTCGCAGTGTTGTTAATGATTAAATACCACTCGTTCGTGGTTACAGTACTATATATACTGCTTGTGGAGGCTAGTACGCCAAACGGGGAGTAGAATGAAATTAACTCTGAGGCACCCACACCATTGTATGTCCTTGGATCACGGTACAACACCTAGATCTGCTGGGTGCATGACTCTTGTAGGATTGTATGGTCCCGTGGGTTAGAGCATTGCGGAAATTTCAATCACAATGAGGCGGGCGAAAACAACACGAGTTCGATCCTCCGGCTAGTCGCAGTGTTGATATTGATAATATATATATATATATATATATATATATATATATATATAATATATATATATATATATATGTCGTGCCGAATATGTAAAACTGGTCAATTAGCAAGAACTCATTTAAAATTAAGCCCTTTCTAAAATTTTCTCTAATACGTTTAAAGATATATTTTTTTCATTAATGTTGATATAAAAATTTATAATTTTGCACCAAAAGGAACTTAGAAAACTTACCTAACCTTATTATAACAAGAACAAATCAGTTTAGCCTTACCCAACTAAATATATTTTAAATTTGTTTACAATAATTTAATATTAAACAAACACAGTGAAATATATTTTTTTTCGTTGGGTTCAGAATGATTTTGGCGAAATTATTGCATACACAAATTTTCACTTGTCCTATATGGCAAGATGAGCGTTGCTATTTAAGCCAAGATCGCAAATTCTGCCTATTCGGCACGACATATATATATATATATATATATATATATATATATATATATATATATATATATATATATATATATATATATATATATATATATATATATATATATATAATGTCGTGCCGAATAGGCAGAACTTGCAAACTTGGCTTAAATAGCAAAGCTCATCTTGCCATACAGGACAAGTGAAAATTTGTGTATGCAATAATTTCGCCAAAATCATTCTGAACTTAACGAAAAAAATATATTTCACTGTTTGTTTAGTATTAAATTATTGTAAACAAATCTAAAATATATTTAGCTGGGATAGGCTAAAATAAATTGTGCTTGTTACAATAAGGTTAGGTAAGTTTTCTAAGTTCCTTTTGGTGCAAAATTATAATTTTTTACATCAACATTAATGAAAAAATATATCTTTAAACGTATAAGAGAAAATTTAAGAAAGGACATAATTTTAAATGAGTTATTGCTAATTGACCAGTTTTTACATATTCGGCACGACATATATATATATATATATATATATATATATATATATATATATATATATATATATATATATATATATATATATATATACATAATGTCGTGCCGAATAGGTAAAGCTGGTCAATTAGTAAGAACTCATTTAAAATCAAGTCCTTTCTAAAATTTTCTCTTATACTTTTAAAGATATATTGTTTAATTTATGTTAATGTAAAAATTAATAATTTTGTATCCAAAGAATCTTAGAAAACTTACCTAACCATATTATACCAAGAGCAATTTGATTTAGCCTAATCCAACTAAATATATTTTAGATAAGTTTACATAATTTAATAATAAATAAACACGATGAAATATATTTTTTTCGTTAGGCTGATAAACTAATGTAATAAAAATATATAATAATTATAATAATAATAATAATAATATTAATAATAATAATAATAATAATAATAATAATAATAATAATAATAATAATAATAATAATAATAATAGCATTCTATATAACTCTTAACTACTTCTATTACCTTCCAGTGACTTCGGAGAGCTCAGGAGAATCAGAAGAGTTAGTGCAGGTGGGCCAAGAAACACAGGGAGCTGCCGACTTTGGTGACTTCTCACAGGTTTCTAATGGAGGAGAACAAGAGTTCCAGGAAGGATCTCGGGACTTCCAGGTAGGATCTCAAGACTTCCATATTGGATTGCATGACTTCCAGGTTTGGTCTGAAAGCTTCCATATAGGATTGCATGATTTCCAGGTAGGATCTCAAGATTTCCATATAGGATTGCATGACTTCCAGGTATGATCTCAAGACTTCAATATAGGATTGCATGACTTCCAGGTATGATCTCAACACGGTTTTACAAAGGGGCGTTTCTGTCTTATGAATTTACTAACTTTTTTCACTAAGGTGTTTGAGGAGGTATATCATGGTAATGAATATGATATTGTGTATATGGACTTCAGTAAGGCTTTCGATAGAGTTCCACATCAGAAGCTATTGTGGAAACTTAAGGCACACTGAATAGGAGGAGAAATTTTTTCCTGGGTAGAGGCATGGTTGGCAAAAAGGCAGCAGAGAGTTTGCATAAATGGGGAGAAATCAGAATGGGGGCACGTCACAAGCGGTGTTCCTCAGGGGTCAGTGTTGGGTCCGTTGTTGCTCACAATTTACATAAACGACATAGATGAGGGAATAAACAGCTACATAAGCAAATTTGCTGATGACACCAAAATAGGCCGTCCAATTCCTTCTAATGAGGACATTAGAGCACTCCAGGATGATTTGAATAGACTGATGCAATAATTGGAGAAGTGGCAGATGCAGTTTAATATTGACAAATGCAAAGTTCTAAATGTTGGACAGGAAAATACCCATGCCACATTTAAACTAAATAATGTAGATCTTAATACTACTGATTGCGAAAAAGATTTAGGAGTTCTGGTTAGCAGTAATCTAAAACCAAGACAACAGTGCATTAGTGTTCGCAATAAAGCTAACAGAATCCATGGCTTCATATCAAAAAGTGTAAATAATAGGTTGTTCTTCAACTCTATATATCCTTGGTTAGGCCTCATTTAGATTATGCTGCACAGTTCTGGTCACCGTATTACAGAATGGATATAAACGCTCTGGAAAACGTACAGAGGAGGATGACAAAGTTGATTCCATTTATCAGAAATCTTCCCTATGAGGATAGACTGAGGCCCTGAATCTGCACTCTCTAGAAAGGCGTAGAATTAGGGGGGATATGACTGAGGTGTATAAATGAAAAACAGGAATAAATAAAAGGGATATAAATAGCGTGCTGAAAATTTCTAACAAAGACAGGACTCGCAGCAATGGTTTCAAGTTGGAAAAATTCAGAGTCAGGTAAGATATAGGAAAGCACTGGTTTGGTAATAGAGTTGTGGATGAGTAGAACAAACTCCCGAGTACCGTCATAGAAGCGAAAATGGTGTGTAGTTTTAAAGATAAGTTAGATAAATATACATGAGTGGTTATGGGTGGGCGTGAGTTGGACCTGACTAGTTTGTGCTGCTAGGTCTGATGCCGTGCTCCATTCTTAAGTGTAAGTGACTTGACTAGGTGGGTGACATGGACCTGCTTCGCATGGGTCAATGGGCCTGCTGCCGTGATCCTTCTTTCTTATGTTCTTTTATAGGATTGCATGACTTCCAGGTAGGATCTCAAGACTTCCTTGATGAATCAAAGAAATTCAAACTAGTTTCTTAATTCCTCAAGGTAGGATCTCAAGGCCTCTAAGTAGAATCCTAAGACTTCCCGAGAGGATTTCGAAAGAGGATTTCAAAACTTCCAGATAGGCTTTACAAACAGATTCAAAAAGCAAATGCTGTGTATTGAAGCTTGATCACTTCGGCTTTTAGAAACTTCAGAGTCTGGCTCAGGAGTTGGAACGTAGCCTACCACAAACTAAGCCAGGTAAATGTACACACACACACACACACACACACACACACACACACACACACACACACACACACACACACACATATTGCGTATCAGTATTTAATAAAGATTTATAAATGTTCTCCCAACAGGAGATTGGTGACCTCGAGCTGGAAACGTTTGGACAGCAACAACAGCAGACAAACTATCGGCAGCGTATTGAAAAACTGCAGGAGGAAGTTATGCCTAGTAAGTAACTCTGCACTTTCTGACTTTTTACGTGTATTGCTTTAAGGCACATTTATTTCCCGATATGGTTCATTGTTTATCCAGCTGGGTTAATGCTCCTTCCTTCTGAGTGATTATTTTTTTCTTGTGTGTGGCTCCTTTTCTCTTCCTGATTTAACTTTTTTTATTACAGTTTTTTTTCTGTTGTGTCATTTTTTAATACCATTGTGAACCTAATTTCTTGCTGTACCTAATGACTTGTCACTTACCTTATCATATATATATATATATATATATATATATATATATATATATATATATATATATATATATATATATATATATATATATATATATATATATATATATATTATTTCCAACAAACCGGTCGTATCCCACCAAGGCAGGGTGGCCCAAAAAGAAAAATGAAAGTTTCTCTTTTTAAATTTAGTAATTTATACAGGAAGGTGTTACTAGCCCCTTGCTCCCGGCATTTTATTCGCCTCTTACAACACGCATGGCTTAAGGAGGAAGAATTCTGTTCCACTTCCTCATGGAGATAAGAGGAAATAAACAAGAACTAGAAAAAAAATGGAAGAAAATCCAGAGGGGTGTGTATATATATGTTTGTACATGTATGTGTGGTGTGACTTAAGTGTAAGAAGTAGCAAGATGTACCTGAAATCTTGCATGTTTATGAGACAGAGAAAAGGACACCAGCAATCCTACCATCATGTAAAACAATTACAGGATTTCGTTTTACACTCACTTGGCAGGACGGTAGTACCTCCCTGGGCGGTTGCTGTCTACCAACCTACTACCTAGAATATATATATATGTCGGGCCGAATATGTAAAACTCGTCAATTAGCAAGAACTCATCTAAAATTAAGTCCTTTCTGAAAATTTCATTTATACGTTTAAAGATATATTTTTTTCATTAATGTTAATGTAAAAAATTTTATTTTTGGAATAAAAGAATCATAGAAAACCTACCTAACCTTATTATAACAAGCTCAATTTATTTTAACCTAATCCCACTAAATATGTTTTAAATACGTTTTCAGTAATTTAATATTAAACAAACACAATGAAATATATTTTTTTTCGTTAGGTTCAGAATGAATTTTTGCGAAATTATTGCATACACAAATTTTCGCTTGTCCTATATGGCAAGATGAGCGTTGCTATTTAAACCAAGATCGCAAGTTCTGCCTGTTCGGCGTGACATATATATATATATATATATATATATATATATATATATATATATATATATATATATATATATATATATATATATATATGTCGTGCCGAATAGGCAGAACTTTCGATCTTGGCTTAAATAGCAACGCTCAATTTGCCATATAGGAAAAGCGAAAATTTGTGTATGCAATAATTTCGCCAGAATCATTCTGAACCTAACGAAAAAAATATATTTCACTGTGTTTGTTTGGTATTAAATTACTGTAAACAAATCTAAAATATATTTAGTTGAGTTACGCTAAAATAAATTGCTCTTGTCATAATAAGGTTAGGTAAGTTTTCTAAGTTCCTTTTGGTGCAAAATTATAAATTTTTACATCAACACTAATGAAAAAAATATATCTTTAAACGTATAAGAGAAAATTTTAGAATGGGCATAATTTTAAACGAGTTCTTGCTAATTGACCAGTTTTACATATTCGGCACGACATATATATATATATATATATATATATATATATATATATATATATATATATATATATATATATATATATATATATATATATACATACATATACATACATATATATGGATATATATATATCATATATAGCATTTTGGGGGGAATTCTTAATCAAAAGTTTTTTTACTGTATCAAGATTTTTGAATACAACTTTAATATTAAAAGTCTTAAGAAGAGAAGGCATATCAACCAAGTTTTCATGGTAAGGGAGAACCAACATATTTTTAGTTGAATAAGGCTGGTTGCCCTTTTTTGGATTATAAAAAGTGTTCCTAGCAACTTTAAAAGATTTATCAATTACATTTCTTGGGTATTTTAAATCATTACCTATTTCATAAATTTTGGATATTTCCTCATCTATGAACTCAGGACTACAAATTCGTAAAGCTCTCAAAAACATTGATGAGAAAACAGACAGTTTGACTCTATCTTGATGCGAGGAATAATAGTGGACATAGGAACAGTTATTTGTAGGTTTTCTGTAAATTTTAAATTTGAATTCATTATTACCCTTAATAATTAAAACATCTAGAAAAGGCAATGAGTTATTTTCTTCAAACTCAACAGTAAAGTTTATAGAATGGGCTAAGCTATTTAATTTTCCAGAAAATGGTGTATATCTACATTTTTGGGCATAAGACACAAAATATCATCAACATATCTGAACCATTTAGCTCTATTAGGGAGGATTGTGTTAAGCAACCTTGTTTCAAAAAATTCCATGTATAGGTTACTAAGAACAGGTGAAAGAGGATTTCCCATTGCCATACCAAACTTCTGAGTGTAAAACTTATCATTAAATACAAATTTTGCATCAACAATGCAAAGTTTAATAAGTTTAATGATAGTAGGAACTGGCAATGGTAAATCATAGTTAACGAGTTCTTCAGATAAGAAACTTAATAAATCATCAACAGGAACTTTCGTAAACAAGGAAGTAACATCAAAACTAACCATGTTAAAATCATTTAAGTCAGTCAAGGAGTTTAATTTATCAACCAAGTCTATGTTGTTTTTAACATTAAAGTTAGAAATTTTGCCAACAATAGGGCTCAAAATATCGACAAGCCATTTGGATAATTTATATGAAACTGACCCTATGGAGCTAATAATTGGTCTGACTGGATTCCCTGGTTTGTGTGTTTTTATTAGTCCATACATGTAAGGTAAAGATGGATTAGTGGAAGTAAATTGTTTGACTAATTCATCTTTGCCTTTCAGTAGAAGTTTTATTGTTTTATTGAAATTGCTGTTAACGGTTTCTAAGTTTAGAATAGGTTTCAGTATCATCTAAGAGATTATTCATTTTTTCTTGGTAATCATTTTCTTTCATAATTACTATTGCATTTATTTTGTCTGCTTTAGTAAGGCGCAAATTTTTATTGTTATTAAGTGTATCATAAGACTTAAGTGTATCATAAGACAATAAAACTTCTACTGAAAGGCAAAGATGAATTAGTCAAACAATTTACTTCCACTAATCCATCTTTACCTTACATGTATGGACTAATAAAAACACACAAACCAGGGAATCCAGTCAGACCAATTATTAGCTCCATAGGGTCAGTTTCATATAAATTATCCAAATGGCTTGTCGATATTTTGAGCCCTATTGGAAAATTAAATAGCTTAGCCCATTCTATAAACTTTACTGTTGAGTTTGAAGAAAATAACTCATTGCCTTTTCTAGATGTTTTAATTATTAAGGGTAATAATGAATTCAAATTTAAAATTTACAGAAAACCTACAAATAACTGTTCCTATGTCCACTATTATTCCTCGCATCAAGATAGAGTCAAACTGTCTGTTTTCTCATCAATGTTTTTGAGAGCTTTACGAATTTGTAGTCCTGAGTTCATAGATGAGGAAATATCCAAAAATTTATGAAATAGGTAATGATTTAAAATACCCAAGAAATGTAATTGATAAATCTTTTAAAGTTGCTAGGAACACTTTTTATAATCCAAAAAAGGGCAACCAGCCTTATTCAACTAAAAATATGTTGGTTCTCCCTTACCATGAAAACTTGGTTGATATGCCTTCTCTTCTTAAGACTTTTAATATTAAAGTTGTATTATACATACATATATATATATATATATATATATATATATATATATATATACATATATATATATATATATATATATATATATATATATATATATATATATATATATACATATATATATATATATATATATATATATATATATATATATATATATATATATATATATATATATATGTCGTGCCGAATATGTAAAACTGGTCAATTAGCAAGAACTAATTTAAAATTAAGTCCTTTCCGAAATTTTCTTTCATATGTTTAAAGATATATTTTTTTCATTAACGTTAATGTAAAAATTTATAATTTTGCACCAAAAGAATCTTAGAAAACTTACCTAACCTTATTATAAAAAGAGCAATTTATTTTAGCCTAACCCAACTAAATATATTTTAGATTTGATTACTGTAATTTAATACTAAACAAACACAGTGAAATATATTTTTTTCGTTAGGTTCAGAATGATTTTGGCGAAATTACTGCATACACAAATTTTCACTTGTCCTATATGGCAAGATGAGCGTTGCTATTTAAGCCAAGATCGCAAGTTCTGCCTATTCGGCACGACATTTATATATAAGATATATATATATATATATATATATATATATATATATATATATATATATATATATATATATATATATATCTGTGTCTATATATATATACACGTGTGTGTGTATGTGTGTACGTGTATGTGTGTGTGTGTGTGTGCGTGTGTGTGTGTGTGTATGTGTATGTGTGTGTGTGTGTGTGTGTGTGTGTGTGTGTGTGCGTGTGTGTGCGTGTGTGTGTGTGTGTTTGTATGTGTATGTGTGTGTACTCACCTAGTTGTACTCACCTAGTTGAGGTTGCAATGGTCGAGTCCAAGCTCCTGGCCCCCGCCTCTTCACTGGTCGCTACTAGGTCACTCTCCCTGAACCATAAGCTTTATCGTACCTCTGCTTAAAGCTATGTATGGATCCTGCCTCCACTACATCGCTTCCCAAACTATTCCACTTCCTGACTACTCTGTGGCTGAAGAAATACTTCCTAACATCCCTTTGATTCATCTGTCTTCAGCTTCCAACTGTGTCCCCGTGTTGCTGTGTCCAGTCTCTGGAACATCCTGTCTTTGTCCACCTTGTCAATTCCTCTCAGTATTTTGTAAGTCGTTATCATGTCCCCCCTATCTCTCCTGTCCTCCAGTGTCGTCAGGTTGATTTCCCTTAACCTCTCCTCATAGCACATACCTCTTAACTCTGGGACCAGTCTTGTTGCAAACCTTTGCACTTTCTCTAGTTTCTTTACATGCTTGGCTAGGTGTGGGTTCCAAACTGGTGCCGCATACTCCAATATGGGCCTAACGTACACGGTGTACAGGGTCCTGAACGATTCCTTATTAAGATGTCGGAATGCTGTTCTGAGGTTTGCCAGGCGCCCATATGCTGCAGCAGTTATTTGGTTGATGTGCGCTTCAGGAGATGTGCCTGGTGTTATACTCACCCCAAGATCTTTTTCCTTGAGTGATGTTTGTAGTCTCTGGCCCCCTAGACTGTACTCTGTCTGCGGTCTTCTTTGCCCTTACCCAATTCTCATGACTTTGCACTTGGTGGGATTGAACTCCAGGAGCCAGTTGCTGGACCAGGTCTGCAGCCTATCCAGATCCCTTTGTAGTTCTGCCTGGTTTGTGTGTGTGTGTGTGTGTGTGTGTGTGTGTGTGTGTGTGTGTGTGTGTGTGTGTGTGTGTGTGTGTATGTGTGTGTATTTGTGTTTGTGTATGTGAGGGTATGATACTAATGTTGATATTTTTTAAGAGCACATGTAATATTAATATTTTAAAAACTATCGGCTGGTATCGGCCGTTTTTCAACCCATATCGATAACGTAAAAATGTAAAGTAAAAGGACATAAGTGCAACTAATGTGACATTTTATTGTGGCAACGTTTCGCTCTCCAGGAGCTTTGTCAAGCCGCTCTTGGAGAGCGAAACGTTGCCACAATAAAATGCCACATTAGTTGCACTTGTGTCCTTTTACTTTACATATTGTCGGTAATTCTACCAACATTATTACAACGTAAAAATAGTCGATACCGATACTTTGGCGCGGTAAATGATGCTCGGCTTCAGTTTCAGGAGGGTATGTGAAGAGCATCAGCATTGGGCTGGATCTTCAGGGCTCCACCAGCAGAAGCTACGAGACGGTGTTAACGTGGGCCGTCGGTTCTTCTGCAGGTCAGCATTCCACCAAGATCCACTTCACCATAATTTCCAACCCCCCAGAAGGCACCTTCGAAGACCCTCATGCTGTAAGTCCCTTTGCACAGTTTCTTTTTCAGCTACAACAGAACAGAAGACGCACAGTTTATTTGGCATTATTTACTGGGTCCCTAAATCTTATTGAACAGACACAAGAATGCTTCATATAATCAGGTGTAGTAAGAATCTTTACACTCATACATAACAGAAGGTACATTAGCTGATCCTCACAAGCATAAGAAGACCTTAATAACGTTCTCCAGATAAGTTAATATTGCCCGTACTAGTAATATAAATTGCCCAATTATCGTAAACATTCAAGTTTTGTTGATCTTGCTTGAGGGCCAGCTGCAAGTCTGGTATCAGTAAGCAGGTCATATCGAAACAATATACACTCTGAAACGTCTATACCTGAATATATATTGCTTTTATGCAGCCCGGATGGGATGAGTCACACGCACTTTACAGGCTGAGCTTGGAATGGCTTGTATTTAGCGGGGATTTTGGTTAGCATATTAATAAATTAATCTGTGTCTGTCAGGTGAAAAACCCTTCTAGACAAATTTCTCTCCTCATAGTCACAGTTGTTTACAGTAATCCGGCCTTCTCATATTTGTTTTTCTCTACCGCAATCTACACTTATTATGGTCTTTTGTCCCTTATTTACTCAGCGGCATAAGGCGTTCGTAAAGATTCAGAAATCTGTCTCACTGAAACCAGAATCTCATGACTTCAGTTACAAAACTTTTATAAATATTTTGCACCTCTACACAATGTATTTAACAATATAAGGCATATACATTTCTTCCAGATTTGCTTTGACGTTTTGGTGCTTAAGCCTAAATTTACGCCCCTGACCACTGTTGAAGACTTGTTGACTTCCAACTTACAAACCATCATCGAGGCTCAAATTTATGATGGAGTATCATGTAAAGGATCACCTGTACTTGAAGGCCAGGTAACGTTGTGTGTAATTAACTAAGCTATGAGAAGTATCTATCTACATATATGTCTTTGTATACGTACACACACACACACACACACACACACACACACACACACACACACACACACACACACACACACACACACACACACACACACACACACACACACACACACACACACACACACATATATATATATTGGCAAGGTGACCCAAAAGCAGAAACACTTTCATCATCCTTCACACTATCAGTCTTTGCAGAGGCGCCCAGATACGACAGTTTGGATGACACTCGAAACAGCAGATATCTCAACCCCCTCTTTTAAAGTGCAGGAATTGTACGGTACAACTCCAGGACTCAAGTCCGGCTAACCGGTTTCCTTAAATCCCTTCACAAAACATTACCCTGCTCACACTCCAACTGTTCGTAATGTCCCAAATACCATTCGTCTCCAATCACTCCTATCTAACACGCTCACATATGCCTGCTGTATGTCCAAGCCCTTGCACACAAAACCTCTTTTACTCCCCCTATCCTTTCCTAGGACGGCCCCTACCCCACCGCCCCTCCACTACAGAATTATACATCATTCAGGTCATCCTATTTTCCTCCTTCGTCTATAAACAACCCCTTCTCAGCCATCTCAATAATACTTCTAGTTACTCCACAATTCCTAATTTCCACACTACGAATTCTTTGCAGCTTATATATTACATAATATGTGTGTGTGTGTGTGTGTGTGTGTGTGTGTGTGTGTGTGTGTGTGTGTGTGTGTGTGTGTGTGTGTGTGTGTGAGTGTGTGTGTCATGCCGAATAGGTAGAACTGGTCAATTAGCAAGAACTCATTTAAAATTAAGTCTTTTCTAAAATTTTCTTTTATACGTTTAAAGATATATTTTTTTCATTTATGTTAATGTAAAAGTTAATAACTTTGTTCCCATAAGAACCTTGGAAAACTTACCTAATCTTATTATAACAAGAGCAATTTATTTTAGCCTAATTCAACTAAATATATTTTACATAAGCTTACATTAATTTAATAATAAACGAACAGAAATATATTTTTTCGTTAGGTTCAAAATGATTTTTTGTGAAATTATTGCATACACAAAATTTCACTTGCCTTGTTCGGCAAGAAGAGATTTTATATTTTAGACAAAATCACACACACACACACACACACACACACACACACACACACACACACACACACACACACACACACACACACACACACCAATTATATACATAACCAATTATATATATATATATATATATATATATATATAAATATATATATATATATATATATATATATATATATATATATATATATATATATATATATATATATATATATATATATATATATATATGCATGCATGCGTGTATATGAACTTTCTTATACTTAGTTTTCTCAAAATGCTTCCCATAACAAGAGGCTTTTATTATAATATACAACATGATGTATTCTCATAACTGGAACAAATGCTTAAGCAAACTGGCTGCAAAGTCATTCTTCGTAACTTCCATATATATTCTGGTGAAATAATTGTTTTAATGTGATTGAAATGTAAGGAATGTTTTTTCTTCTAGAAGAGATATTTCATTACAGCTGTAATTTAAATGTAACTTGTATTTTGATTACTTCTGGGTCTCTCAGACTACGTGGGATTCAAACCCATGACAAACCACTCCTAAAATCGCTTCATAACAGTTTTACTCGCCACTGATGCTTCTACACGTTGTCATCAGTATATTCGAAAGTTATATTACGAGTAGGCAGAATGATATATAATTCTCCTAGTAACTGCATTTATGTGATCTGGCGATGTGTGTGTTTTGTGTAGCCCTCCATGTCTATTATTAATATTTTAGCCTGTATCTTACCTGTATCATCATTCAGGGTTACTTGGACGCGAGCGAGGCAGTCATAAATCACTTGAAGGAGGAACTGGCCAAGGAATGTGACCCCGACACCTCTCATCTTAGGTTAATTGACATCATCACCTCGTCTCTCTACGACCACGCCAACTTCAAAGCACAATGGACAGAGGTACAGAATATATAAGTATGATTTATTTACTAATTGGTTGTTTTCCAATAAGACTGACCCAAAGACGAAACATACTACTTCTTTTGTCTTTTATGGCAGAGGGGTACCAGCCCCATGCCGCCAGAAGTGTATATATGAAATTCAATGTTATATATTTAACGATTGTTACGATAAGCATCACTGAACCCTTTTCGAATATTACACGACCTGCGCACCTTGAACATAATAATGATTTTTCTTAATTCCTTGTATATATATTAACCTTCACCGTATGTGTTTTTTTTCTGACACAGGACTACCCATTGGTCCTGAGGAACCTAAGTAATCACTTGAATGACTACTTTGAGGGTATTCTCTTCCCACTTGTTTCCTACGACCACACCGCCACCAACCCCGAGCACGCCAGGGAGATCGATGCTACTAAGTAAGTACTTGGTAGCTATGAATATACCAATTTACTTCTTAGTTTAGACAAATATACTTACATTATGATTGATATCATAATGCCTAATTCATATGTCATTTCTACAGACGACTGAAAGCATAAAAGGGGAAAAAGTATATATCAGATAAGATATGTCCCCGCCTTATCAAAGAAAAATACAGAGATAAGAATTTATAAGGAAGAATTATTAGAACGTATTTCTAGTGGGGACACCAGTGGCCATACAGTTGGTAGAATAATGGTACAGAATAAAAGAAGAGATAGCACAGGCTGCATTAAATGACAATTTAAAAATATTAAATTAAATCCTGAAATCGTGACACCATGAACTTAGCTCTGCTCTTACATCTGGAAATAAATATTTTAAATCGGTACATTACTATGATTACAGCGATTAAAAAAAATGAGAATCTTCTAGATTTTCTAAAAAAAAAAAAAATTGCAATCTAAAGTTGAACCACTTTCTTAGAGAATAAAAGATGTCTTTTCAATATCTTTGGAGGAAATTTAAAAAAAAAAGAATATTTGTGTACTTAAGGTGCGATAAAAGGTGAACTGAGACAGGGGAAAAAATGTATTGCAAATAAATAACATATTTCATCCCTTGGATCGAGTGTTTACACAAGTGTCTACAAAGATCCTCTGTTAAAGTGTAAACAACTGGAAGGATCAATAGTTTTTAGTATTACTCTTGCAGGACCTTGGACACCAACCACTGGACAATAAGAGACGTTAGACCACATCTCGTGGCAGTCACCCATGACCTGAAACTCCCTGCATTGATCGAGGAATTCCTTGGCCCAGCACAGATGTATAAAACTTTCATCTACAACTATATTCAGGGACGTACGCCTTCCAAATGCAATATTGAAACAACAAAGGTGAGAATATTTACTGAGGTTAAAACTTTTAGTATCCTCCACCCGTTTTAACATTACTCTGATTTAGCCACAACATAAGACACTTTTAATAAAATTAATTTTGTTCGTTATTTTTTGGCAAATTGTATATATATTTATTTAGCCCGGTACATTTTTTATTGTTTCAGGTGAGGACGTATGACGGTGTGAGTTTCCCATATCAGGCTGACAGCTGTTGGGTAACCGCTGTCCTGAGTCATTCAGGAGCAGAAGAGACACAGTCCTATGATTATGTTATCTCAGTTCGCTTCACAGAAGAGTGGGAAGTTCGGGTTCTGTGGCCCTGGGCTGGATTTAACTACGATATCACCAAATCCGTACTGCTGGTAGGTCCACTTTTCAGTAATCGCTTAGTTCATCCTGCTAGTAAGTTCAGTCTGAAAAAATCTCTGCCGCACTGTTTCAGATGCATGAAATTTTATAATAATTGTAATATGAATATCAAAATTGAACATCCTGGAATGTCCTACACCTTCCATTCACCCCAGATTTATACACCCTCTGAATCAACCGATCTTGCTCCACTCATTCAAAATGGCCAAACCATCTGGACAACTTCTCCATTCTGTGGACTATACCTTTCTTCACTTCTCATTCAAATCATATATTAATCACAAGCACGACATGTCTGCTGCGTCCAGCAATAACACACAGAATTTCAAGATTTTGTGACCAGAAATTTTTGCTTCATGAGATAGAGCAGTGTAGTTGCTGTAACAAAATGAGTATAAATAGTTTCTGCTTTTATCAACAGGTGAACGGTGAGGAACTCAAGAAAGGAGACAAGTTTGTTAATTTCATTCAGCAAGAGACGGGCAGTCTGGTCATTTTCAAGCGCCTTGGATTTTTGATCGTAATCTCTGACAAGCTTACAATTGGGGTAAGTGTTTAATGACTATACAAAACATTTTTATAGGTAATTATACTAGAAGAGCAGTTGTGTTGAGCTGCAAGACATGAGGGAATGTTAGAATTTAAAATGTCGAAAACAAGAGTGGATATATTCAGCAGGTGTTCTAAAT
Source organism: Cherax quadricarinatus (assembly GCF_038502225.1). Lineage (NCBI taxonomy): Eukaryota > Metazoa > Arthropoda > Malacostraca > Decapoda > Parastacidae > Cherax > Cherax quadricarinatus. The sequence goes on from NC_091313.1 coordinate 24,552,652, forward strand.
TAACCCCATAGTTTGACTTACGTAACAAAAAAGGCACAATACCGTAACTGGAACGATACACAAATAACCCCCAAATAGAAGAGAGGAGCTTAGGACGGCGTTTCGGTCCGACTTGGACCATTTACAAAGTCGTAAGCTCTTCTCTTCTATGTGCGGATTGTGTATAGTTTGACTTGCCATGCTCTTTTATCTACTTGGTGGAATCTTTCTATTAATGTCTCATCATTGACACCTTTGCACTCCCATAAGCCAGATTCTGGCTTATGGGATTGCAAAGAATCTCCAGGAATGGTTCCACCCATGTTCTGAGCTCTTCACAAGAATACTAATTTTCTTTAAATTACAGAATACACCTCACGGTCAACTTACAACACCTGGCCGTGAGATGTAATCTCGTCCTATATACCTTTCTGTCGGTCTTTCATTTTTTACAGTTCCTTGATGTGAGAAATCATGAAAGCGCTTGAAAGGTCACTATTCTTTTCATAGTGGTTGTTTTTCATATATATATATATATATATATATATTGTTTCGTTCACATGTAGTGAAGTTTGTCATGTGAATGTAGCGTCGTGTTTTTTCTATAGATAAAAGTTCTTTAATATTCTTAAGTCTTTTTACAAGTCTATTGTTTCGTTCAAAAGTTGGTGCCTTCTGTAATACCATTTGTCAGTTCTGGTATTAGTGTTATAAACAAGTACCCGACACTACTCTTGCCAGAATAGAAGCTTACAACCAATTTTCTTTCTTCCTTCTAGAGCATATCAGATATTACCCATGGTTCCATAGACTAGGTTCTATTACAGCGGTCGAACAGCAGGATAAGTTTCTCAGCTCCAGTCATCAATTTCTACTAGTAGTTATTATGTATCAATGCCAGAAATTATGAAAGTGTCTGCCTTTCTAGCCTCTAATCATAAGTTACTTAAAAATAAGTAACGTAGTGTACAGTGAAGTACATTTCTATTTATTTTTTCCTTTCTGTCTTTTGTGAAAAGTAAAATATATTCTGTTAATCTTCTTTTTCTTTGCTTCATTCTGATAACTCTGAATGATTTTATCATTTTATTAATGAGGAAGCACTAAACCTTGGGAACATGATTGGTTACAATAATTAGCTTTGATTCGAAGGTAGGGGATCCTTCAATTTCTGGAATCAAGAGCCCTTCACAACAGGGAAGGGTCTTCCATTAAGTTTGTTTAATTAATTTTAAACACTGAATGCATTTGGGTCATGCACCCCCAAGAAGTGGTCGAGGCTTCATTGTCGTCAGCACTTTTTTTTTTTTTTTTTTGCCTCTTTCAGGCTCGAACCAACATCCGGATTTCTTAGCTTTTAATTTATTAAGATATCGTAATTTTTACTTACTGCCTAGAAGATGTGGCTCATGAAAGTGATATTTGATAAAAATGACTTTGTCAATCAAGATTTAGTATTGTTCTGAGTTAAGGGATTAGCAAATGGTGTACTTTGCAGAAGCCAAACGAGTTAATAGGAAACATCAACGGTCTGTGTGGTAGACTGGACGGGGAGAAGAGACACGACCTGGTAGGACCCACTGGCTGCATCTTCACCAACCCGAGTCTCTTCGCTCTGTCCTGGACCACTCAAGGTGAAGGCTGCTCCCTCTTTAGTCTACGATCAAAGAAGCGAGGTGTAACGCAGTACCAGGAGGCATGTCCTCGTGAGGACTACATCCCCACCGCAGTGTCTCATCCCAATGGTAAGTTTGTCAGTCTCAAGCACCATTGTTCTAACAATGATTTAAATCTATAAATTAATTCAGAAAGCGTAGTTCACAGTTCACGTACAGATTATTTTTTAAGCAAATCATCGATGTTGAACATGAGAATATTAAAATCATGTGCAATATTTGGAGACGCTTTTAAGAAACCTCCGCTCTTCAGGATGTTTTCATTCCAATGATTGAAAAAATCATAGTGAGAGGAACTCATCTTAATAAAAGATTTCAAATGTTGCACGTGTCTAATGGGTACATTTGTAGGTACTATATATTTTCTACGATACAGTGCTAAACATGGAGAACGAACGGTAATGTGGAGCATCATGAATCTTAAATATCATAAGAAAATGTATCGCATATAAAACGTTTTTCTTACCTTGCAGTTGTGTATGACTGCACGCAATGGGAGTACAAGGAGCGCACCGTCGGAAATCTTATATGTGACGCCATTGAGCCAACACCATCTTGCAAACCTAACTGCAAGAAAACGATGGACATCAGCAAAGATGTAAGTACCGTTGACTCGTGGAAGTCATGTAAACACTAGGGAACTGGAGGTAATTATGTTTGATCCAATGAAGAGAAGTGTAGTTCCAATTACCATAACCCATTGTTACATAACAACAACGTAATATTCATAAATATTTATACCACCCAGTACGTACTGTGATGTACAGTATATTTTAACAGTAGATGTAGCAAAATTGGCATAAAAAACGGAAGAAAGATGAATACAAGTATCACTGTTATATTTTTATATACCATTTATTTTATTTTATCAAATACAGTATGAGCATATAGCTAATGTGATATTAATGTGACGTTAATAATAATAGCAATTGTTATTATTATTATTAGTAGTAGTAGTAGTAATAGTAGTAGTACTAGTAGTATTAGTAGTAGTAGTAGTAGTAGTAGCAGCAGTGGTAGTACAAAAAGAATGAATGATTTTACAATAGGATAACTATATTTGATTTTTATGTATTTAATACTGAATATTTTATACAAACATCTGGAATGCAGAATGAACCCATGTTATTACATCCACTTTTTTTTACTTCTCCAGCTTAACTACGACTGTAAGAAACTAGTATCTACCCAGACTGAAGCTTATTGTCAGCAAAGTCAGGGAAGAAACCTCACCAGGGAGTGCCACCCACACACCCTGCTTACCACCTACCCCGCCTCCTGCGTGCCTCAGTGATAAGCACGTCACCACCTTCTCCGCCTCCGCCTTCTGCGTGCCTCAAGTGATACACGCTGGTCACACACTTCGCCTCCTGCGTTCCCCAGTGACAACTTAGATGCCATCTATCAGACCTTCGTGATTCCGCTAACCTACTCGGCCATCTGCATGCCCTAGAGTGACATAATACCCAAGTTATTGTTGAATTGTGCCTCCGAATAGGTATACTTTCGCAATCATGACAATGAACGAGTGTCACCCGCCCACCCATCCATTCACTCACATTTTACATCAAACATACTGCTTCTCCGCGTGTCTCAGCTTGAGTCTCACAAGGATCTTGCATCACACGGGAACTTATGTACTACCTAATTGGTTCATTCCATCTCATATTTGTTTTAAGAGATATAATCATTTTAATGTTGTCTTTTTTCTTTAGCTTTCACCTTCCTTTTGTGAGTTTTGCACTTGATGCTTAAGCAAGAAACTTGTCTGCATTAACGTGAGGGAGTTAATGCAAGAGAGAAAATATAAAATGGATGCTCAATTTTCACTTATTCTCCGTTTCTTTTTCTTTCCATTTTCTTTGTAATCGTTCTCTGTGGGTATCATAGTTATTTCTTTGACTGTGGTCATCATAAACTATAAAGTTATTATCTATTAAGATACTTTCAACAAGCAAAAAACTACTTAATCTTTATTCTCCTTATTCACTACTGAATAGCTCTTTTTCTTAATAATAAAAGGAATAAAATCAAAAGTATTTTTACTGAACACGTATCCCTACATAAATTTTAAAGTGAGATACTGTGACTCTCTGATCGCGGGTTCTATCCCCATTCGTGGTATGGTTTTTTTTTTAGATACTGGAGAGAGAGTGAGTTCGTATGAGCACATGGAAAGGACTCAATACAATCAGAAGCCCTAATTTCTCAGTAGTAATGTCCGGTCATGAGTATTTAAATCTGTTTAAATCTGTGGTTCTTAACCTATTTGTGTCTCTCCTCCCTCAATCCTTCATAAAAATAATTATAAATGTAAATATTATAAAAAAATCCTCTTTAAATAGGATATTTGAGAATTTAGTTTTCATTCTAAACATAATTTTTAGCTATTGAAAAGAGTCTGTTTAAAGAGCAAACCGAAGATACGCAACATATAAACCACGGTACGGGTAGGGTTTGAAACTATAGCAAGTGAGTCGTCAAACTCTAGGCTAGTGAATTATTTGTTAAACTGGCCTCTGTAGAGAAGCAAAGCCAACGTGCTGCTCAGAATATTCAGTTATACAAACATTATTATTATTATTAGTAGTAGTAGTAGTAGTAGAACTATTATAATATTTAATGAATAATGGTAAACCCCAAATGTGTCATACATCACAGAGGTAGCCTTAGTTATTAGGGCAGGAGTTAATAAATTTGAGGGTTAGTAAAGATTAATAATTAGTATCACATGTTACAATACCTGGTTTTCTAAAGACATCTTACTTTTGATGTCAGTGAGAAACACATTACTGGTCAGACTTTACCATTGCTGCCATATTATTATTGTCAAGCAGTCACTTAACTTCTTTCTCTCTGTAATTTCGTTTCTGGTTATTCTCCTCCTTTCTCGTTTCACTCTTTCTAGTTCGCTCATACGTTTGTACTGTGTTTCCATCTCTGAAACTTTGATTGAACCACCAATCTCCTGTTTCTTATTTTCTTCTTCCTCTCCCTCCTGACGTGTGTGTGTGTGTGTGTGTGTGTGTGTGTGTGTGTGTGTGTGTGTGTGTGTGTGTGTGTGTGTGTGCACTTACCTATTTGTGGTTGCAGGGGTCGAAACATAGCTCCTGGCTCCTCCTCTTCGCTGGTCGCTACTAGGTCTACTCTTTCTCTGCTGCGTTTGTGTATATTTATGTGTGTTAGGTACCAGATGTCAAAGGCACTTGCGTGTGTGTGTGTACTCACCTATATGTGGTCCAGGGGTCGAGTCATAGCTCCTGGCCCCGCCTCTTCACTGGTCGATACTAATTCACTCTCCCCCTGCTCCATGGTATTTGTCATACCTCTTCTTAAAGCTATTTATGGAACTTGCTTCCACTAGTTCACTCTCCAGATTATTCCAGTTCCTGACAACTCTAAGACTAAAGAAATACTTCCTAACATCCATATGACTCATCTGGGTTTTCAGCTTCCAATTGTGTCCCCTTGTTTCTGTATCCCATCTCTGAAACTTTCGATCCTTGTCCACCTTGTCAATGCCTCTTAGTATTTTATACGTTGTTATCATGTCTCCTCTATCCCTCCTATCCTCTAGTGTCATCAGGTTGAGTTCCCTTAACCTCTCCTCATAAGACATACCCCTCAGTTCCGGGACTAATCGTGTTGCAAATTTTTGCACTTTCTCCAGTTTCGTGACGTGTTTGACTAAGTGAGGGTTTCATACTGGCGCTGCATGTTCCAGTATAGGCCTTACGTACACTGTGTACAATGTCATGAATGACTCCTTACTCAGATGTCTAAACGCCAATCTCAGGTTTGCCAGTCTCCCATATGCTGCAGCAGTTATTTGATTGATGTGTGCCTCAGGGGGCATGTTCGTTATAGTGCTTACCCCAAGATCCTTTTCTTTAACTTACGTTTACTGCTGTTGGTTTCCTAACCTGTACTCCGTCTGCGGTCTTTTGTGTCATTCCCCAATCTTCATGACCTTACACTTACTTGGGTTAAACTCCAGGAGCCATTTGTCGGACTATACTTGTAGTTTGTCCAGATCCCCTTGTAATCTTAACTGATCCTCGCCCACTTATATTCTCTTCATCAGTTTCACATCATCAGCGAATAGTGACACTACTAAATCTATTCCTTCCACCATGTCATTCACGTATACAAGAAACAGCACTGTGTGTGTGTGTGTGTGTGTGTGTGTGTGTGTGTGTGTGTGTGTGTGTGTGTGTGTGTGTGTGTGTGTGTGTGTGTGTGTGTGTGTGTATGCTCACCTACAGTATACACTCACCTATCAGTGATCGTTACTAGGTTCATTCTCACATGGTTTCGAGAGCTTTACGGGGGGATGGCATACGGCATCGGAAAGTATTGAGAAAATCTCAGAAAAAAATTATGAAAATGAGTTAAGTTTACAGGAAAATCGCCAAAGAATGTGGGAATATTTTGGTGTAAATCCCTTTTCCGTAAGATAATTCAAGTGAATTCATCGCAATTACAAGAAGGACCCATGTGGTAATATTACATTTTACCAGTATTATTTTTTTCATAATCTTTCATGTATATTTGGGCTAGTTTTATGAAAAAATATTCACTGGCATCTGTACAACAGTAGAGCGATCACATCACCACCATGACACCAGCAAGTCTTCAGTGATGCTCTGGCCAGAGTGGAGGTGTGATGATGTTGTTCACAACGGGCGACTTTTAAACACTTATTTTTCGTTCTCAGTGATCATGAATAAGAAGAAGAGAAGGGATAGAGAAGCAATCCTTGATGTAAAATAAAGAAAAATAATATAACAAATATTATGGGTTGGCAAACCCATGATGGATCAACTGACATCTCACAGCACTCACACTTCTTGATACTGCAAGAACTAAAATATGCTTCCCATACTTCACGAAGATGGTCCTAACACCTAACTTTACTCTAAATTAATATATTAAGGAAATATATTCAGGAAACATTGGCAAAAATCTGATTAAATATTGACAATGCTCCTATTCATTTACCCTCACATGCAGAATTTTTGGAAATTTTCCTTGTAATATCACAAATTATTTTTGTGGGGAGAATAAATAACGTGAATTAAAAAAGTAACACCAAGTAAATATATATAAATTGGCATTGGAAAAATGACCAAACTACCTCTGACTTCGCCCTTATTTATGTCTTGAGACACAAAAATATTGCAAACAATTTTTTTTTTATTTTTGGTGCCGATTTTAATAAAACATGGTATACCTCTTAATTACATATACCTGACACTCAAAAAAATTAATAAAATCGTACTACAAGAAAAAACAAAGTTGGTTACCATAGGCTACCACCCCTAATCGTACCTCTTAATTAATCCTATGTATGGGTTCTGGCTCAACCACTTCGTTCTCCAGGTCGTCCCATTGCCTAACTAGTCTAATTATTATTATTATAATCAAGGGGGAAGCGCTAAACCCGGAGGATTATACAGCACCTGGGGGGGGGGTGTGGAAGGCATTCAGGCTTAATTCGGGGAACTGGAGCACAGATCCAATTCCCTAAATCAAGAGCCCCTCACCAACATCAAGGAACCTTCCTTGAGGGGCTAACTAGTCTAAGATGGGAGAAATACTTCATAACATCTCTGTGACTCATAAGTGGATTAAATTTTCAGCTGTGCCGTCGTGTACTTGCTTCCAGTTTCTCAACCAATCTGTCTGTGGTCCACTCTATCAATTCCTCTCAGTATTTTGTATGTTCTTATCACATCACCCCTAGTGTGTGATTACCTATTAGTAGTTATCTATTCATAGCTACAGTAGCAGAGGTATGTTCGTGGTGTCCCATCTTCAGTACTCTGTTAATTTTTTTTTAAATTCCAATGGTTTTAGCATTTACTACTTACAGAAGTATTCCAAGGCTTGGATGCGGTAAGTGGATCTTCGCCTGTCCACTGTGTGACAACTGTTAGCCTTGGTGAGGAACGTTGACTCTACTAGCCCCTTGTTACTGCTACTGGGGGAGTATAAGAGAGAGGGAGAGAGAAAAAGAGAGAGAGAGAGAGAGAGAGAGAGAGAGAGAGAGAGAGAGAGAGAGAGAGAGAGAGAGAGAGATGGAAGCTCAATGACAAGATTCCCCTCATTTGCAAAAAAAAAAATGTGAGACATCCACTATAACGGCTTTGCAAGAGGAAATCTCACCCACTTTTATGCACATATGGATACACGTTTTGCTTATCCACTTGTGATTAAATCGCCAATACACTTTCCTGGCGAAAATCTCTGTTAAATAGTGATAGGATGAGTGGAGCCCTTTAAATTGTTATACTGAGCCGACTACTAACTGCTTGGGCACTGGGTGGATGGATGTATGGCTGGATGATTGGATAGCGGGGTAATTGGATGGATAGGGAAAGGACTTCGCCACTCTGGTTTTAATTTCGCGTGTCTGGACAGTGAAAGGGGTAAACAAGAGTTTGCTGGAGTATGTCTACCTTGAATAAAAAGAATTATCTTGGATCCAACGTGAATAACTAAAAATTTGCCTGCCAATGTAATTCATTATCTTAGTAACTGCTATATTATATTCGTATTATTGTATACATTCTGTAGAATATATTCAATAATAAATATACACTAACGTATATACACAGAGGGATGTACATGTATATCTCAGCATATATATACTGGGAGTTTGCTTTAATTCTTACTTCACGAAGTAAGTTTTCTTGATTGGATGTGTACAGATTATATGTAGGTGATGACACTCGTGTTGTCGATAAGCTTTAACGCTAAGAGCACCATAAATCCAAGAAATTTTAATTATTATTATTAGAAGTAGTGCTAGTAGTAGCAGTAGTAGTTGTAGTAGTAATAGTAGCAGTAGTAGTTGTAGTAGCAGTAGTAGTAGTAGCAATGCTTTATTATTATTATTGTTAATAGTATTATTATCAGCATTATTAGTATTAGTATTACATTCATGGGGAAACGTTAAATCCGTAGTGTCGTATAGCACTTGTTTAATGGGAGATAATTAGGGCTGTTCAAAAAAAGATTACAGTAGCTCCAATTTCTTGGATCAAGAGCCCTTAACCAACATGAAGGGAGCTCGTTCGGAAGACATGACATTATTCGATAATGAATCTGCTATAAGGTAGGCGTACTGTACTCCTTAGAGCATAGGCGAGAAAGATACATCATAATCTACACCTGGAATATACTGGAGGGATTAATCTCAAATCTGTACACTGAATTTATTGATTATTATAACAAGAGGCTTGGAAGACTGTGCAGGATACCTTAAGTGAAAAGCGTGAGGACGATGAATACATCGAGAGCAAACTCAGTAATTGTTTAGGAACAATGACTCTTCAGTACCTTCCCTTCATGCATAAAGATTACTAGCAACCACCCCAGTCGCCTTCAAGAGGGGACGCGACAAATTCCTCAAAACTGTTCCTGATCAGCCGCGTTGTGGTGCATACGGATGGGGGTTAATAGTATAAAATACCGACACGATGGAAAGAGACGAGAATGCAGTATAATGCGATCCTTTATTAACATTGTTTCGTCCACACAGCGAGCGAAACGCTGATAAAGCCTACTGTGTGGGCGAAACGATGCCAGTAAAGGATGGTATTATTCTGCATTCATGTCACTTCCATTCCATGACGTACGTTGGACTACGGCGACAAGCACCAACAGCTTGATCGATCAGGCCAGCGACTAGGGAGCCTAGTCTGGGGCCGGGCAGCGAAGGCAGTGACCTGCAAAAGCGAATCTAGATAAGTACCAGACTGTGATGGATATGTAGGCCAGCGCGCCGCCAACAGCAACTGCCTGGCTGATCAAGCAACCAGCAAGCACTGATAATGGTATGCAACACCGACAAGTTGATAAGACGCATATACAACAGTTCTTTATTCCGAAATTATTCTACAGGCCGAGTGACTGACCACCTCAGAACTATATCTTCGAGGATGATGGACTGATGACATCGTCTTTGCACCTCTACTCTACTGCCTGGCTGGTGGAGTAAGAAAACTCTCGAGACCCAGCAAAGGTATCAGAGGTATCAAACTTTTGTATGGGTATGAGGCATAGACCTTAAATATTGTAGCGAAGACTAGGCTGGGAAATTGACAGCTTGTTTGAGATCTATGTATTTCATATATCTGAGGTAGTTGGAGCGTTTAGATGACCGAGCAAGGAAGGGTTTGGAGGATGTGAAGGACGTATGAGGGATAGGGATTTAAACATCTTGTGGCATGCAAAGAGTACGTAACCTTTATTCGGCGCATGGACACACCCTCATTTACAGGCTATCTCCCCCAACCAGCGAACCAGGTTGCTAAGAGTTGATGATGGGGCCCCATCGTTCAACTAGTGACCAGGTTCTAGCCAATAAGAAGGTGGGATTGACAATCTCAGAGGTTATGTGGATACCGCTCTCCTGTCTGCCCTTGTCATTCCCACTCTAGAGCTGGTTGAAGCACGGTCTGCTATCTTGTGGCTTCTATTTCTGCCTTGCTTACCGTGGAGTGCACTATATTTATCACTGTACATAGTGTACATATTGCTGTTATAATTGGTGAAGGATAATATAAGTCTAAACTTTTTCTGCTGTGTTTATTTGCTCCCATTACACCTGGGATAACAGGCCCTTTGAAATCCTAGGTTGTAATACATCTACAACAGGCAGGTGTAAGCGTTTTAAATCGGAGACGGCCAGTGATTTTTTTTTTATAGAATTTAACGTGTTGCTGGAGTATGAGCATTTTTTGCAACTGTGAAAGGATTCGTGTAACCAGTTAGGAGAACTTGAGTTTTGGAAGTTGGAAATAAGGCTCCTCATCCCGGTGAGTTGAGGTGGGATGTTATTTGTTGGTTTATCGTTGAATCGTAATGTCTTCTTCCTTTTTGAAAGACAGAAAGAAAGCAAGTTCTTGTGACTGTATCTTGTTTTTGGGTCGCTGTGTGTTAGTGGGAAACGACTCTCGAAAATAAATATATTGAAGTAAACATATGAGAGTTAGTCATTAACATAAAGGATATAAATAAGGTGCTGAAAAACCAAACCACCAATGTATCAAAACTAGAAGAAATCAGATGTAGAAAAGATATAGAAAAGCCTGTAGTTTAACAGGAGCTGAGTTGTAAAACAATCAGAGGAGTGGAACAAACGGCCACTTAAGGTCATTAAAACGTGTGCTTTGGGCAGCTTTAAAGATAGGCTCGACAAGTAGATAAGTGAACTGATTTGGTTAATGCGTATGACCTGTCAAGTGTGTGCCACTAGGCCTACTGCAGTGGTTTTGATCTCAAGTTATTATTAGGAACATTTTCGCCTTTCTTGAAGAAAACGTATTTTTTTCTATATCATCAGCTCCGAGGAACTGAAACGCAGTGAGATCACTGTTGAAGGGATGGGGTGAGGCGGGTAGCTGAGGGAAAAACAAACAATCCCACTGTCAACAGTGGGGTTGTACATGAGTACTCATGGTACGCTGGCTCTGCCTGGCGACAACACTCACTGTTACCACCCGCCTCGACAGGACGATTGTGACGCATTTATCTTATTTGCTTCCCTTATAAATAATAAATTTTTTAATCATGCACGATGTGTACCTTGAGAGGTATGTATATCTCAGTGTAGAAAGTTGGTAAGACTTGTGAATAATGTGTTCTGGTGGCCCGCTGGCATTAGCATGTTCCTGGAGGGGTCAAAAGCGTGTCATAAATTGAATAACTAACCAAAGTGTAACGAATACTTGTCAGTAATCAGTAACCCACACGAGGACAGAAAATCAGAAGATTAATTGGTCTGTATATTTCGATCTCCTTTCTGGGGTCCATTTCAACAGAAAAGTTCTCCAGCAGGGGGTCGAAATATACAGACCAATTAATTTTCTGTTTTTCTCTCTCTTTGTTGGTTATTACTGAGAACGTTACAAATTCTTTAGGATAATAATATATAAAATGACAATCGATTATGGAGTTGTCACGTTCTGACGTCTGGAAATGTTTGAGGACACAACGTATACACAACAAATAATTCAACATCTCTTGTATTATTCGGCGGCTTTATTATTTTCGGTTAATTTGTACAAATACATTCAGTTGGCTGTTTTACGAGATGGACCTACAAGTTTATCTAAGCTCGGCCCTAGTAATATTCATTTACAGAGGATATGCACCGAAAGGTGTATGTCTCTCGGTGTATATACGATGAAAGGTTATTTTAATTTTTTTTTTTAAGGAATTGAAGTATTCTTGACAGGTGGTGAACAGATTATGAACTATTAAGCTTTCGTGAACAGGTATTAACGTACGTATTTTCAGCGTGTCTTTGTCTTGAAGAAATGAAGGTAACTTGCAACACGCACTTTTATTCACATGTATTTTGTACACAGATGCCGTCCAGGAAATATAACTCACAGCAACTTAAGTAAATCATTTTTTATTTATCTTAAAATGCGTAGCATTCGCCGGTGACGAGACGTTTATACTTACTCATGCCTCTCTTTACATTAATTTGTTTGGATAATTTTTAACAATTTTTAAAAAAAAGATCAAGAGGCGAGTACTTCATTTAACTAACGATGACATAATATAAAAGGAAAAAATCATTACAGTTTGAAATGATTAGTAAATAAATGTTTTGAATGCTGGAGGTGGCACGCTTGACCTTAGTGCCCGCGATCTCTGGTACCAGCGTCCTAGACCTTGGCACTAGAACTAGAAGGTTATATAAGAACTGGCTGTGAACCCAGCCTCACTCCGCTGCACCGGCCGGGCCTCTCACCACACCGGCCGTTCATCTCACCACACCGGCTTTCCGTCTCTCAATACCGGCCCACCACCAGGACATCATCACTGCTTCCGTCATCATGAAGGGAGTGATCCTCCTTATGCTGTTAGGTAAGTGATCCAAGAATCATTCAGAATTCACATGCCGATAAAATTTCGAAATACCTCAGCCTATCCTTGAGGTCTCTTCCGCATACGAGCTTAATTTAATCGTTCAGGTGACCCGTAGCTCATCAGCAGTGCTTTCGGTTCCCAACCGAAAGGATCTGGGTTCGAGTTGAGACTTATTGCCCAGCTTTGCCATAAACCTACTGCACCATTTGCCCTAGCAGTAAATACGTACTTAGGAATTAGTCGACTGTTGTGACTGGTATTTACGCTTGGGAAGAGAACCGGAGAAAATATGCCACACTGCTTGGTTATCTTGGGTTAATAATCCGAACTTTTTTCCTTAATCTGCATCATCACTGTTTTTCAATGCTGTTTTATAAGGACTCGTTCTATCCCAACATATTATATGACAATGTTTCTCGATAAGATATTTGTGACTATGGATTAAGACAAAGATTTTAGTGTTCTTTACCATGACCTCAGTAAGGCTGTTGACAGGTTCCTCAAGGAAGCGGTTAAATAAATTGGCAGAGCACTGAACTGTAGAAGAAAATACAGCTCACGGATGTCACACTGGCTAACATGCAATATAAATTATGATTCATGTAGAGCTCCACAGGAATTAGTGTTTGGATCATTATTGCTCCCAGTCTGCATAAACGAAATTGGTGAGGTGGGATGAGTCCCTACGAATCACCGTCCCCATCAGCTTGATCTCTACAGTGGACATCCTTCAAGGGAGGGTTGCATTAAGGTCAATGAAGGGCTCCTAAACCAGGAAACTGGAACTGTATTTTCCTTACTCTCTCAGTGCTTCCCTATGAAAAATCAGTAATAATAATAATAATAATAATAATAATAATAATAATAATAATAATAATAATAATAATAATAATAACAATTACAATTAATAACTGGCAAACAACTGCAATAATCTTTACGATAAAAATTTAATGTAGGACGTAATTCGAAGTCATTTTGATAAACATAATTTGGTTATTGAATCTCATCAGCTTGAGAGACTTAAGGAAGGATTTGGATAAGTTAATATTGTGGTCAGAAAAGTGAAGGTTGCTGTTTAAATTGGATAAGTGTGGAATCCTAGTCCTGGAGAAAAAATAACAACAACACTAGTAAACAATACAGAGCTTGACCACAACAAATGGTTAGTGGAAATCTGAAGCCAAAGCAGCAGTCCTCAAGTGTTTGCAATAAAACTACTTAGCTTACCTAAATTTATACCGAGAATTATATGCAACAGAGTTTTGAGCTTCTACTAAAAAGCTATACATAGTTTATAAGTCCTAATTTAATTTAAGTTGGACATACAATATACACCGAAAAGAACAAGAACGATGATAAAAGTAATCTCTGGCATAAATTTTTTTCCCTGTGAGAAATTATGTGGGTGAATTTCACAGGAACAATAATGAATTAACATTCCATATAACTGGGGAGAACTCTGGCACATCTAAGCGGATTACATTTACTTATATAAGTTATATCTCGGAGACAGGTGGGACTTTAGGAACGGTGGGTCACATCACTGTCTCTCCTTCAGTGCCCACCTTCTCAGCTCCCCAAACTCACACATGTAAATATATAGTTGTTAAATTATAAGAAAAAAATTTTGGCCATTAACACTGAGAAATTATGTGTGAACTATATAAAAATTATTATTAAGTATAATTATTACAACATGGGTGTTCATAAAAATTAAGACACCCTTGGACTATATATCCTAAAGCCTCTATATAAGCAGGCAACTAATATTTGACAATAAATAGTTACAATACTTATTGTGTGATAATTAAAACTCAATGGGAGGCGAAAACAGAAAAGCGAAAATCCAACAAGCACTTGATAAACTGGATTAGCGGACGACTTGTTGCCAAAGAATACCCATTAAATCAACACTAATCACTATTCTCAACAACTGCAACCAGAACATCGGTTTGTACAATTTAGCTGAATCTCTTGTGAAAAAAAAAAATGAACGCTCGGAAATTGGTGTGACCTAAGTGTTCCCCACTTGCACTTCACCTGACTGTTACTCTTCATGTGTACTTCACCTGACTGTTACTTACTCTTTATATATTGTTTATCTCCTTGCGACATAATGAAGATATTTAATTATTATTATTATTAGAAGTAGAGTAGTAGTATTAGTAGTAGTACAGCAAATTCATGGAAAAGTGCTAAATTCGTATGTGCTACACAGTACCCTAAGGCCAGATGAAGTGCTGCACTTTCATAAGTGCTAACTCGGATGCCTTGAGGATCATTCTTGGCTAACCAGTTGACTAGCTTGTTCAGTAGACCAACTTCGATGCTCTCTTTTCTTACGTTCTTACGTTTACAATGGTGTCAGTGTTCCAGTCAGACTGTCACGCAATTTCATAATAATTCTGGAACTGTTGGGAAGCTTCGTTGCGGTTATTGGAGGTTATGAGACTTTTGTTTAACGTATAATAATGCTATAATTATTTCTATGTTCTTGCAAGCCTATTGTGATTACAAAGTAGCAGTTTACTTCAGAATTTCAGTCTTGGAGGGCTTGCCCAAGGATTTCAGTCTTGAAGGTCTTACGCAAGTCTTTCAATCTTGGGAGGGGAATGTTAAAAATCATAAGATTCCTGAAAAAACATGAAATCGTTTTAAAAACATATGATTCTCATTATACACATGAAATTTCTTAAACCTTTTTCTCTTGGTCAATTTAATACAATGAAAATTGGTCATTAATCGAAAATAAAGTATTTTCATATGGTGGGGAGGGAGGCCTTAGGCCCATTAGCTCTCTCTTCCCTCCATCTATAAGTGGCTGTGCCACTTAAATGTGTTAGCCATTTTGCTCTTTTTTATGATTATTGATAAAGATGTCAGCGTGTTGAAATATCTGTTGTGTATATTCACAGGAGCTTGCTGGGGCTTGCGTCCTAACCTGGAGTACAAGTACCGGTACAGCGGAAGGGTTGCCTCCGGTATTCCAAGCCTTTTGCACCAGTTCGCTGGAGCAGGTCTCCAGGCTGATGTTACCGTCCAGGTGACCGGAGATCACAAGATATTTTTCAAGGTGAGTAACTAATGAGAGACATTCTGTAAAGATAGGGCAATTTGCGTGAGACACTCTACCAAGGAGAAAAATGATGGGATACATTCTTCCAACTAGGGAGGTAAAAAGACAATCTTGCAGGTGAGTACATTATATTAGATATTCTTTCAAGTGGCTAGAGGTGTATGACGATTCCAGAGCTGAGAATGATGGGAGATATTGATACTCTCTTTCAGACAGGCAAAGAGGCCTTTCTTCATGGGGCAGAAAGTGTGGAACGGTATCATAATATAACTGTGGATACAACACATATGTTAAGAATGCGAAAGTATTGTCACAGTGTTATCAGGTATCTTTCCAAAGGTGAGAGGGTTGTCTGAGTGTTGTCAGACATTTTTATAAGTGGTACAGATGATGTGATATTTTCCTGAAAATAAAAAAAAATGGCAGAGGATGTGACACGTTCTTTCAAGAGAAAAAAACTGGGGAGAAAATAATTCCATAGGGAAAAAAATATGAGACGTTCATCGATGTGTGTGAGGCAGGCGATGTGATACAGTATTCCTAGGAAAGAGGGAAACAATCTTCCAGGGAAAGAATGTTTGAGACAATCTTAAAGGGAAAGCCTGAGACAATCTTCCAGGTGATCAGATCGCGTGACTTCTTGGAGGTATGAACACCAAGCAATAATTTCATGTCTTTACAGCTGGACAACATCGGAGTTGGAGAATACCACGACGTACTGGAATGTGACCATACTCGTGCTCCTCTCCCCATACATTACCATCCTCTGGTGGAGGGCAAAGAACTGCTGGAGAAACCCTTTGAGTACCATGTTGGTGACCATCCGGTGAGTAAAGAGAGGGAGAGAGAGAGAGAGAGAGAGAGAGAGAGAGAAAGAGAAAGAGAAAGAGAAAGAGAAAGAGAGAGAGAGAGAGAGAGAGAGAGAGAGTGAGAGAGAGAGAAAGAGAGAGAGAGACCAGCAAACATACGAAAAATGACAAATAAAAAGTACAGCAAATGACATCAAAACTTCAAATATAAGCTTCTTTGTTCTTCCCATGCAGGATAAAGAATGTCTGAAGCTGCCCGAGGAGCCCGTGTGGATCACCAACATCAAGAAGTCAATTGTGAGGATCTTCGGGATCCCTCCCATCTTGGTGAGTGACCAATACAACCTCTGTCAGATGTGTCCTTTACAACAAAGACCTGACTTTTAACCGTGTACCGAGTAAAAAAAATTTAACCTAATTGAACCTAGGCTTGCTTTAGAATAACCGTGCACACATACGCATATATATATATATATATATATATATATATATATATATATATATATATATATATATATATATATATATATATATATATATATATATATATATATATATATATATATATATATGTCGTGCCGAATATGTAAAACTGGTCAATTAGCAAGAACTCATTTAAAATTAAGTCCTTTCTAAAATTTTATCTTATATGTTTAAAGATATTTTTTTTTCATTAATGTTGATGTAAAAATTTATAATTTTGCACCAATAGGAACTTAGAAAACTTACCTAACCTTATTATAACAAGAGCAATTTATTTTAGCCTAGCCTAACTAAATATATTTTAGATTTGTTTACAATAATTTAATACTAAACAAACACAGTGAAATATATTTTTGTCGTTAGGTTCAGAATGATTTTGGCGAAATTATTGCATACACAAATTTTCACTTGTCCTATATGGCAAGATGAACGTTGCTATTTAAGCCAAGATCGCAAGTTCTGCCTATTCGGCACGACATATATATATATATATATATATATATATATATATATATATATATATATATATACTGATACCTATCTCCAATACACCAGGGAGGAAGGAGGGGCAGCTGCCAGCTTTAGGGAGTCCCAAAAGTCTAGAAAATATGGAGAACTTGCCCATCATTATATGTTTGTTCCCATAGGCTCAGAGACCCTTGGCTCATGGGGAAAGAGTGCATCTAATTTCCTTAAGGAGTTGGGAAAAAGACTCATCAGGGTAACTAGGGATCCCAGGGCAGCTAGTTTTCTGTTCCAGCGGCTCAGTGCGGCTGTTCAAAGGGGTAATGCATGCTGCATTTTGGGCACACGCCCCAGCTCTGAGGAGCTGGATGAGATTTTCGCCTTATAATCGGTGATACACACATAGCAACATGTACCGTATATGCCACCTTTATATCAACAATGTATCTCTTAAATCTTCTGTGCCATATTATGTAATAATATATACATATATATATATATACATATACATATATACATATATATATATATATATATATATATATATATATATATACATATATATATACATATACATATATATATATATATATATATTTATATATATATATATGTATATAAATATAAATATATATGTCGTGCCGAATATGTAAAACTGATCAATTAGCAAGAACTCATTTAAAATAAAGTCTTTTCTAAAATTTTCTCTTGTACGTTTAAAGATATATTTTTTTCATTAATATTAATGTAAAAATTTATAATTTTGCACCAAAAGAATCTTAGAAAACTTACCTAACCTTATTATAACAAGAACAATTTATTTTAGCCTAATCCTACTAAATATATTTTATATAAGTTTACAATAATTTAATAATAAAAAAACACAACGAAATATATCTTTTTCGTCAGATTCAGAAAGATTTTGGCGAAATTATTCCATACACAAATTTTCGCTTGTCCTATATGGCAAGATGAGCGTTGCTATTTAAGCCAAGATCGCAAGTTCTGCCTATTCGGCACGACATATATATATATATATATATATATATATATATATATATATATATATATATATATATATATATATGTCGTGCCGAATATGTAAAACTGGTCAATTAACAAGAACTCATTTAAAATAAATTCCATTCTAAAATTTTCTCTTATACGTTTAAAGATATATTTTTTTCATTAATGTTGATGTAAAAATTTATAATTTTGCACCTAAAGGAACTTAGAAAACTTACCTAACCTTATTATAACAAGAACAATTTATTTTAGCCTAACCCAACTAAATATATTTTAGCTTTGTTTACAATAATTTAATACTAAACAAACACAGTGAAATATATTTTTTTCGTAAGGTTCAGAATGATTTTGGCGAAATTATTGCATACACAAAATTTCACTTGTCCTATATGGCAAGATGAGCGTTGCTATTTAAGCCAAGATCGCAAGTTCTGCTTATTCGGCACGACATATATATATATATATATATATATATATATATATATATATATATATATATATATATATATATATATATATATATATATATATATATATATATTATTAAAAAATTGCGAACAAGA
The DNA here is from genome assembly GCF_038502225.1 of Cherax quadricarinatus. Taxonomy (NCBI): domain Eukaryota; kingdom Metazoa; phylum Arthropoda; class Malacostraca; order Decapoda; family Parastacidae; genus Cherax; species Cherax quadricarinatus. Next base: position 24,571,619 of record NC_091313.1, read on the forward strand.
GATACAAGATACAAAATAAACCACAAAAAAAATTGTTTTACAGAATGACAATTTTTTTTTATTAACACTGACATTAAGATTTATATTTTCGGACTAAACCTGACTTAAACAAATTCATAAAGTGAGGTAACATTAATTGTGGTGTTGTCTCTCAGGGCACCATTCGCAGGAATGTTGACATCTTTGCCAAGTCAACTTTTAGTGTGAAGGAAGACAGCATACATGGAGACTGTTTCAGTTGGTAAGTTGCTATTACTACATTCACTGTGCTAATACTTCTGCTATGACTTCTACTACTGCTGTATTAATACTGATGCTACTACTGCTACTATTACTGTAAAAAAGACATCATCAACTTGAGACTAATAATATTACTACTATTAATACTAGTACTACTGTTGCGGCTACTACAGTTACTGTCATTATTACCAATTTTTTAGCACTACCGTTGCTACTGCTATTACTAATACTACCACTTCTACTACTACTACTACTGTTCCTATATGTACTACTACTATTTCTATTACTGCCACTACTACTACTACTACTACTACTACTACTACTACTACTACTACTACTACTACTACTGCTGCTGCTTCTACTACTACTACTACTACTACTACTGCTAATAATAATAATAATAATAATAATAATAATAATAATAATAATAATAATAATAATAATAATAATAATAATAATGACATGGGGAGCATTTAAATCTGTAGGGGAAGGAAGGCGGGGTAGGGGTCGTCCTCGAAAAGGTTGGAAGGAAGGGGTAAGGGAGGTTTTGTGGGCGAGGGGCTTGGACTTCCACCAAGCGTGCGTGAGTATATTCGACAGGAGTGAATGGAGACGAATGGTATATGGAACTTGACGATCTGTTGGAGTGTGAGCAGGGTAATATTTAGTGAAGGGATTCAGGGAAACCGGTTATTTTTATATAGCCGGACTTGAGTCCTGGAAATGGGAAGTACAATGCCTGCACTTTAAAGGAGGGGTTTCGGGATATTAGCAGTTTGGAGGGATATGTTGTGTATTTTTATGCGTATATGCTTCTAAACTGTTGTGTTCTGAGCACCTCTGCAAAAACAGTGATTATGTGTGAGTGAGGGGAAAGTGTTGAATGATGATGAAAGTATTTTCTTTTCGGGGATTTTCTTTCTTTTTGGGTCACCCTGCCTCGGTGGGAGACGGCCAACTTGATTAAAAAAAATAATAAAATATTTTTGAGGAACGAGGGATGAATTTTCAGCAGATAACTGCTGGAATACATATTGACATATATGTCTCATGAATTCTTGTATCTACACCACCAGGTACTCACTTTTCCGTGTGCCTGAGGAAGAGGCGGCTAGGGAGAACAGGGAGAGGGATACAGAGGTAGAGCAAGACGTCCAGCGAGATGAACAAGATTTGGGAAGGTGAGTTTCATACTGTAGAATTTCTTCCTCATTAAGATTATCTTGCATCTTGAAGTGTTCAGTCCTTTGATGATGTTAACATTGCCTCAGGCAATTTAGAATGCAATAAAATCTCGTTGAAATGCTATCCTCGGAATCTCAAGTGAATGTTGGTATTACTCGAGCCCCGACTTCAAATGTGGCAAATGTTAGAGTCAAGAAATGAAAGAGGTTTTAGAAATAGATTGTACAGATAGTCAGTAATTACTGGTGTTAATAATAATAATAATACTGTCAAGTGGGTTTTCGATACGTGGATGGGTAAAAATACTCACGTAGGCTGGTAGTACGTATAATATATAACAGGGAAGTATGGGAAGCGCCAACAGCCGACCTGCCTCTCTCTGCTCCCTAACTTCGAGTGACTCTCAAAGTGCCTACGGGTGACGGGTGTTTGAAATCCTGCTATGGTCAGCAGCAATATGAATAATCAGTCAGTGATTCACGCAGACGGTTGGTAGTGAGTCATCTACTGGTACACTGGTTACTGGTAACTGGTACTACTACTGAGAATACTGTGCTCCACCATTTATGTAAAGTCTTTAGAATCAATTGCATTGATGCCGAAACGTTGATGGAGTTTAATAATTTGCAGCAGAATAAGATAAGGGAATCTCTTTAAATTAGTAATATTGTAGCAGAACGCTTCGCTCTTGTGTAGAACTCGACACAGCCCGATACGCTGGATTCATTGCGGTCTAGCGATGCCGTTTCACTGTCATTAGTGAGTTGTTGTGTGTTCCGATGTGTTCTGTGAACAGTTCTTGCTCTGTGGAGGAAACTGACAGTTCCTGTCATCTTTAAAGAAAAAGCTCTAAATCTCATCTTTTTCTTCAGCTAGTTTACGAGTACCATGTGTCGAAAATCAGCTGTACACTTACACCAGAACACTTTTATCCAAATAGACAGAGATTAAAGTAATCTCTTATTGGATATACTCTGAATGATACACACGTCCTATTGTATATACACTGCGTGATACACTTCAGTTAATGTATACTGAAAGATATATACCATGGAGGAATTGACACTAAGATATATATCACTTCAAAGTGTATTTACACAGATACACACGTCAAGGAGCACATACACTGAGACACCCAACTCAGGGTGTAAGTACATTGAAAGATACTTCTTGTGTTATATATAGACATACGCAGTTCTCCTTGTAAATACACTGATAGAGACACCCTCTGTATACATCCCATCTGCACATTATTTCAGAAACAAATTGTGAAATAGTCGTTAAACTGAGCTGGTGAGTGTCCGCTTTGCCTGATATGACGATTAACTAATTTTATATATTTTTTTACAGTTATACATCATCAAAGGTTCCTTCCAAGACCACTTCTAAAACCACAAAGACGACAGGCACGAAAACATCAGGCACGAAGACGACAGGCACAAAAACAAGCACAAAGACGCCATCGCCTGAAAAGTTAACAACGCCTGATCGAATCGACAACACACTCTGGTACCTGTCAAGAACTGTCGATTTCGATTCCTGTGAGGATCTTGTCAAATGGGAGGTAAGGACCTCCTTCAGTACTTCGAAAGGTGATGTGGATATGAATGCACACACTTAAGACATCTCTACTGGAACCTTGATCAGGATCCCAGGGTCGAAACGTCGTCAGTTAAGATGTTCTAAATGTATGCATTCGTGTCTCCTACCCCTCTAGTTGTCGGCATTTACTGGTATCTTACTACAAATATTCGGAATTTCCTTTATAATGCTAAGAGTATTTCAAAGCGGATATATCAAAGTACTTGTGAAGCAAATGGGTTCTTCATATGTATGGATTCTATGATGTTTATCCACACTTTTTGACTAATCCAAGAAAAAAAATTGCGGATCAAGCCTTTGCTGGAAGAAACATTCGTTAGGTGTAAAGCTTTATCAAGGTAGGGTTTGATAAAGCTCATTCAGAGAGAAATTTTTCAATTGAAGCGTGTTTTGTAGCTTCTTGTTGTATTCCTACCTCTCGGTACTTCAACCAGTTTTCGACTAGCCGTGATGTCAACTATCTAGTAGTAAAAAAAATGACTATCATTTATCTGGGATAACTTATATGAGTTATTACTGGGCCGGTTCATTTTTCTTACTCGTCATCGTTGTAGATTCAATTAGTTACAGTTTATCTTAAGTAACAATATCACTGTAGGAGATGCAGCAGTAGTTTTTTTATTATAGTAGCACCGGTAGTAACAGCAGGATTATTATTATTAATATTATTATTATTATTATTATTATTATTATTATTATTTTCATTTGCAGATCCACGGTAACACGAATACTGACCACAGCATCCGTCGTACCTCCATCGCCTCCTACCTCCTCCGTGGTAATCATAGAGACATACGTATCGAGTACGCCCTCATCGAGGGTTCTATTAGTGCGTTCACAAGCAGTGTTTCTGAAGAACATATCACAACCTTCACCAACCAGGTAATGTGGCTGTTACGGAGTACTGTAGAAAAATATGTAGGTACGTATATAAAATAACGCTCCATATATAATGTCATTTTCCGTGTAGTATACTGAAAGCGGACGTGTATTATTCCCTGAAAGCGAACGCGTTTTATTTCTGTCAGTCAGGCAGTGGCCAGGACAGGAGCAGATGAGAGGTGTGTTTAGATCAGTACCAGACGGGTGGTGACGGGGGTAAAGTCATCATGTTTGGGCGGTATTTTGAGTAATTTTGGTAAGCTTTTTTTAGTGTATATTATAGGTGTTTGTGTTTAAGTGTTCTCATGTTTATTTGTAAGGCCCTAGTGTGCAGAGGCCTGTTTATGCGAGAGTATTTGTAGATGAATGGTTCAGAGAACCGACATGTTGATAAATTAGACACAAGTGCAACTCTTGGGTATCTTTATTGAGGAAATTCTATTCAAGATTGATGGACTGAACACATCGACTCAAGGTTGAGGGACTGATTACCTCATTCTTCTCCTGTTCTTCAAGTTTCTCCTACGTATGGACTGATGAAGCCACTGTGTGGCGAAACGTTTCCTCAGTAAAGATACCCAAGAGTTGCACATGTGTCTAATTTATCAACATGCGAGAGTATTGTATAGTGTATATTGCCTGCTGGTAATTAGTCTACCAGACAGAAGTGAAGACAGGGGTGTGTATGTCATGGAGCCTCCCTGATGATTTACTTTGTTTAATTCATTACTAGCAGTGTGCTAGTGAGCTAATGTGAACTGGAGTGTGGTGGTTTTTTGTAGTAGTTATAAGTTGTATATAAGTTACTATTAATATAGATATATTTTTTTATATAGGTTAGTTTTTGTCCTTCCTTCCAAATAATAATTAATATTATTTAATATATGAGTACATGCTGGCCCAAGGTTTGCTGTGTATTTCAGTGCAATTTTATAACCCCTAGACAGCAGTGTGAGCAGCCTTTAGGAGCCAGGATCATTTTAATAAGTTACGACATCAAAATCGTAACAGTGGTTCTCCCTTACCCTGTCTGTCTAGTCAATAATTTTATATAATGTGTCTTTTCACGAAATGCGTCAGCATCACCTCACACCTCAACTTTGCGTCTTGCAGACTCTGGAGTTGAGAGCAGTACGACGCATCTCTCAAGTGTTTACCATCGACTACCCGTCGGTGAACCACAACTCCTTCCACTATGAAGCTGATCATCTCACCGACTCACAGGTACACTTCCGTCACAGGTATTCTTCCTTCACGGGTATTCTTCCCTCAAGATAGGAAAAGGTAATAAAAAAAGGTAAATCTCAAAGTCATGTGTGCAGCCAATTGTCGTATGTGCAACACGTGCAAAAAAAAGTCAAATGTGTAACACGTGCAAAAGACAAAACTAAATGTCCAACAGTAAAGCCATGTATTCATCAGTAGCTGTGTGACCCTAGTGGGTTTAGCGCTTGTTTTTTTTATAATAATAATAATAGCATGCGTCAGTAAAGCTATGTGCGCATCATTAATAAAAATAAGGAGTGCAGCATCACTACAGTTATGTATGTTTCCTCTACCAGGAACCAGGTCATGAGTTACATCCCAGCCTGGAACAGCTGGTCACTGGAGTCCCCATCGACGGTCATGGCATTACTGAAATCAAGGTGAGTGGGAACACTGATATATGTCCACTCGGGAAGAGGTGTACATGAAACCCAGGTGTTGTGTACATAACATCCAGATGAGATGTACATGTATGGTGAGGTGTGTACGCAATCTACGTAAGGTGTACGTGTCCAGCTAAAAATGCGTGAATCTTAGGTGAAGTGCACATGTGGCTGTGTAGTGGTGTATGTTACATTATATCATTTTATGTAAGTGGGAAGCAGGGACAGAAAGGGGGGAAAGGTAAAAGTGCTAATTGATCATTCTTCGACTGACTCATGTTTGGAACATGTTCTCATAGCAAATCCATTCAAGAAATCAAGTCACTTGAGCAAATCAGAGTTGTGGCTAGCTCGAAGTAATTTCTTCTTATTCACTATATGTTGCTTTAAAATAAACAAAAGCCAGTAAATTACTTCTGAAATGGAGGCTTTTTCGGACCAGGTTTTAATAAGAACTGAAGTGTTGTAACAACTTTGAACTAGTATAATTCAGGAAAATAATAGTAATCTTTATTAAATCACTCATTCCAGAATCTTATCATCAGTCACCTTGACGTGTTAGCCAAAAGAACAACAACATTCCCATACAGCAAAGAACCACTGGTGAAGGAACTGAAACTCTTGCTTGAAGCCGCAGGCTTTCTCAGTCGACCAGAGATCGAGTCCGTGTTTTCCCAGATTGGACATGGTGAACATCAAGCCAGGAAACAGTAAGTGAATCTCTGATGAGTCTCCACTTTAATATGGAAGAAAGATAGCATCTTTAATGCTGATGTAGAGCTCATTAGGAATGAATTTAAAGCCACCCTCACTTTTCCTTGGATCAAACATGATTTCCTCCCTACCTTCTTATTCCCCACGCTGTGTGACCCATACCGTTTCAACACTTTCCGGTTGTGATAATAAAAATCTGATCCAATATTATGCAATGACCTTCTGCAGGAAATTATGTAGAATATGACTCCTGCTTTAGTTGCTTTCACTGTCGGGGTCATTAGTAGCTTTTCGTCAATTCTCTTGATTCCCAATTAGTTGATTTTCTCATAACTGATACTACTTTTAAATAATTTTATTCATTAGACTTTCATCTGAAAATGATTGCTTATTGGCAATGAAATACCAAAAAGTACACTTGTAATCACAGCAAGAGAACTAAAACACCGATCAACGAGTACGTAAATCCCACAAGGAAGTTAAATCAAACATGGAGAAAACAACAACAAGCTGTCAGGGAGGCTCTAGTCTCCTGTCATATAGTCTGAAAGACAACAGCAATCCAGGGAGATAGTAGGTTAGTAGACATCAACCATTCAGGGAGGTATTTTTATGTGGGATAAAGACTAAGATGAACGGTAGCAAAAAAAAATCAATGAATTAATGGTTTTCTAAATAAATATATCTTTGTGTTTTTTTACTACTAGGTATTAATGCTAAACGTTTTGCACTCTGATACTAGAACATGTAAGACAGTAAGTAAACTTTACCTTAAATACCCAGGACGAAATACCATGAGATTAGCTTTGCTCTTGTAGCTACAAATAGGCAATAACAAAAAGGTAATTGAACTTAACCTTTAGAATTACGTTACAAACTCCTGGAGATTAGTAAGAGAAGGATGGCCAGACTTCATTTTCTCTTAGAGTGTACGAAAGCCTTAGACACTACCACATAAGACTCATAATTTCCTTGAAAACTACTTGTAATGAGCCTCTGTCTTTTTAATGGGGTGGAAAACCTACTATCACAATATGTGATAGTATATCCATATCCAGAATATCCATAGAGCGGGTCATCCCATCACTACGATCAGCGTCAGCAAAAATTTTATACATTTCAACTTACCCAAAATAAATAAATACTCCTGATGAACAAATTAGTAAATTATTCCTAAGTAACAGGGAAAGTACTACAATAATATCATTTAATGAAGATGTCTGGCTGTTAGTGAATCCTAGAAAAATTGAACAACCTTCCTCTTTCTTAACTTGAACCTGATAACCTCCGGTTTCCGAAGTAATTTTTGCAGCCTTAGTTATTTAGTGCTCCTCTTGCATATATTAACAAAAATCTAAACTTGAATTAATGACGAAAGAAAAACAATAATTTTCTTGGCTTAGTCAATAGCACATGTGTCTGGTGGTCGAACAGAGTGAATTTAGTGCAAACCAACAGAAAGTTAACAGGTACATGAGTGTATGTACAGGGCATCTCAGCCAGGTACCTACACTCACATCTCCCTTGTCGGAGTTCATAGGTTTGAACCTAAAAGCTTTACACACGGGAAACTACTATTCAAACCCACAAATTCTACTAGTTAATTACAACATGATAATTATACACAAACACTTACGCAGACTTTCTGATGAACTTTCAGACACATAAATGATAAGCAAATTTATATATCTGTAATTTAATGTTATACTTTTAGACGAATCTTCTACGAGGTGTTGATCTCAGCTGGAACTGAACCAGCCATAAGCTACATCTTGGAAAAGATCAGCGACCCATATTTCAGAAGAATGCATGATGCAGTTGCGCAATATTTCTTCGACACTATTCATCTAAGCGTCAAGAATCCGCTGCTTGTTCCCAAAATCTTCGTAAGTTTCAGTTGAAGTCTGCAGGTGTTTTGAAGTGAAAAATCTGTCTGATATAATTACAATTTTAATTGTTGTATGTTGTAAAGACAGATTTAAATTGCAGTCTCATTTTGTATGCCTTTTCAAGGATGTTGTAAAAGAACTTTCTTGGGAAGAGGAAGACAAACAGCTCGTAACTACCGCCCTGCTGAACTTCGCTACGCTAGTCCATGAGCTGTGTCTTTCTTCTCACAAGCGGGAGGTGTTTAGTGACAATACTTGTGACATGCAGCATACCTGTGACCCAGATATCGTCTTCGACAGCTACCTCCCAGTGCTGACACAAGGTATACAGGTAAGTTATTTAGCATTTACACCTCTTTGCTGCTCATTGGGAGTTACTGATGCCCTTATATATAAACGCTGATTCATGTTCATGGTCTAGTAAGCTGTCTCTCATTCCTCTTGCTCGTCAAAGTCTTATTCTAAAAAAAAGAAAAATATTTTGGCTCTGAATATTTTTAATTCTTAGACTAATGAAAGATGTGTTTCTTTAATTCAAGTTTCTAACATATTTCGTATTTACAGAATGAGGAGTTCCCTGTGTGGATAAGACTCGTGTACCTTCAGGCTGTTGTAAATCTGGGCACTCCTCAGATAATAGATGTTCTGAAGCCTATCGCCCTTGGAACCAATAAAGAGAACATTAACCTAAGGATAAATGCTATTGTGGGCTTGAGTGGTGTGTACCTTCCCAAAACCGCTCATAATGTGGTAAGACATACCTCTTTCCTAGATAAAATGAATGCTATAGTTATAAGAATCTGGATTGCATTATACGCTTCAAGAAGAATATGATGCAAGCCTCTTTCTCAGCTGATAAAATAAATTACATAATATTATTCTCAAACCTTATTAAATTGTTCCTAATTTCGCTAATATTTGATGGAGAATGTAATGACGATATGTCTCACTCAGGCATTCGACATCCTGATGCCAGTATTTGAGAATACTGGAGAAAACACTGAAGTTCGCATGACTGCCTTCATGGCTTTGTCATTCCTGGAACCCAGCATTGGTTGGTGGACACGAGTAGCGGTCTCTACCTGGCACGAACCATCCTCCCAAGTGGCCAATTACGTCTCTGCTACCATTACCGCTCGTGCGCATGGTACCTCTCCCTCGTAAGTGCCCAAAGCTATGGATTACAGTCCTATTATGTACTAAAAGTATTTGTTAAGATATAGCTTCTTCAGGACTGTACCAGATCACTAAAATTTCCAGAAACTACTGACACTCACCTCATAGACGTGTCAGTAAATAGGAATATCAGTCATTCTCTGATTCGTGGCCTAGCTTTCTTGCCTATCTCTAATAATTTCTAACTATCTTTTTATATACCAACGAATATAGAAATTATGAATCATTGTCATTGTTGTCATTTAATATGAATTGAGGATGAGGCAACAGATGGCTATGTATGTTTGTTACCACAAATTTTCAGACGTCTATTAATTAAAATGTGAGTTACAGCACAATTTGAATTTTGAGTACAAATCAAAGAATACCATATCATTGCCTGAGTTGGTATACAAAATTATAATTTTATTGAAGTTTCGAAGATTAAATTGTCGGTGTTCGAGTGACACTTGATTTTGGTCTCCTGATGGTAACTATTTCTGTGGATCTAAATAGTTTATTATCCCTTATTACCCCTTTCCAGTGAAAAGACTTTGTTATAACATAAAACGCAATTAGAGAATGCTTTTTTTTTTACCATGCTCTGAAAAATATGGATTATACTGTATCCAAGTGGTGCTGATGTTGCATTTATAACGAAAGTTCATAAAATAAATTGTTATTTTTCAGGTTCTCAAATTCTACATTTGTTTCTTAGTTTCAGAAATTTTTTATTTATGGTATTCCACATGTTTACCAATGTTACATTTATAGTACTTATCATGTACACAAATGTTGCATTTAAAGTACTTCTAAGGCCCAGAAATGTTACAGCTTTGGTACTTCTCATGTCCAGAAACATTGTAGTTATGATGCTTCACTGGCTCAGAAATGTTACATTTATAGTACTTCCGACGTCCAGGAAGATTGTATTCATTACGCTTCAAAGGTCCAACAACAACAACAACAACAGATACTGTCATTTCTCAGTGTCTGAATTATTGTACTTTACCCTCAGGTCCAAGAATGCTGCTCGTGTGGTTCACCTGATCAAACCTCCAGTCACTCTCTCCCTCAGTCACTCTGCTAGTATTTTCTTCCAAGACATTCTCAACAATTGTGAGGTAAAAAAAAGAAAAAGATTTAAAAAAAAATATTCAAATTTCATGAATAGAAAGAAACGATAATCCATTAACAGTAATAAGTGAATAATTATTTAAATATGAATTATATAAAATTTTATAATCAGTCTTTATTCTTCATGTGACATTAGAATGCTTAAACAAAAAGATTCCTATAATGGGTTTAAAAAGACAGATTATGCACAACATCGTGCGAGTGTATATATATATATATATATATATATATATATATATATATATATATATATATATATATATATATATATATATATGTATATATATATATATGTGTGTGTGTGTGTGTGTGTGTGTGTGTGTGTGTGTGTGTGTGTGTGTGTACTCACCTATTTGTGGTTGCAGGGGTCGAGTCTTAGCTCCTGGCGTGTGTGTGTGTTTGTGTGTGTAATAATTATATTTTTATTTCTTTTATTAATACTCAGGAGGACTCAGTCTTGTCCATCGCTTGGTTGACGAGTGCCAAAGGTCTCTTCCCATCAAAGATCTTCTACCGTCAGACAATAAAACTTTTCTTCGGTTTCGGCGCAGAATCAAAGGTATGTGTTTATATATAGTATATATATATATATATATATATATATATATATATATATATATATATATATATATATATATATATATATATATATATATATATATATATATATATATATATATATATATATATATATATATATATATATATATATATATATATATATATATATATATATATATATATATATATATATATATATATATATATAGATAGATAAATAGACAGATAGATAACAAGCCATTAGAGAACTGAAAAATAGCTCATGGATAAATCTGATAAATGAGTCAGAAAACAGACAGCAACAAGACTGCTGGAAATGTTTAGCACTATAATAATAATAATAATAATAATAATAATAATAATAATAATAATATAATTGAGTCTCTAATAATTTATTTGCTTTGTAGAACTTAATTTGGAATACATACACACACAGTATATGCTGAGATTTGGTAAAACTCGTTTGTTGAGAGGCTTAAAGGCCCAGCGAGTACACACAGAAGACAGTATATTAACTATTGATCAATGCCGGCCTAATAAATTCATCTAACACCCAAGCTTCTTCACACACCATAGACATGTTACCATGGGCCCCCTTGTCCCATCATGTTAGCATGGGCCCCATGCTAACATGGTGTCTCGTTCATTTCTTATCATTCTAATGCTAAGTACAGTGATAATCTCAATTATCCTATCACTGATACTAGGATAACTTAGCTGGGTTCTTCATATTAACAATCTTAGTAGTTTTTGAACAGCTACTAATAATTCTGAAAGCCTCGTTTTCCATTGTCTCTAAGGACCGGAGAGAATATTCTCTTAGCAAACATTGTCGTAGGCTCAGCGAACACAAAGCAATAATTTTTAACCTGTTGATTGTCTTTCCAGATGCAAATTGGCCAAGATGAGATCAATGCACTTATCAGGAGATTATACGGACTTCTTCAGATAGAAAGTCACAAGGATGCGAGAGGCAGCGAAGGGGAAATCGTTCAAGAAATGTTTGGTGAGATCTTGGTAAGTAAATGAAGGTTTTGAAGGTAAGAGAAGGGGATCATATGTGGCTTTTTTCAAAGAATTTGTAAATATTTTTTAGTAAGAAATTTAAGTATCTTTTTTTAGGTTTGCAGATAGTGCTATTAAAGAGCCTCTTTAATTGCAAAATAAAATCGTATTCCATATACATGTATGTTGTGCCAAATAAGCCAAACCGGCGAGTTAGGCTTAAAAAATCAAGGGTGTTTCTGTCGAATAAGCAGTTAAAAAAAATGTTATTCCATAAATCTGCGAAAATCAATCAGAACATAACGAATATATATATATATATATATATATATATATATATATATATATATATATATATATATAAATATATATATATGTATATATATATATATATATATATATATATATATATATATATATATATATATATATATATATATATTATATATCTGGAGAGAGAGTTCCGGGGGTCAACGCCTCCGCGGCCCGGTCTGTGACCAGGCCTCCTTAGGTCAGTGTCCCAGGATGCGACCCACACCAGTCGACTAACACCCAGGTACCCATTTTACTGATGGGGAACATAGACAACAGGTGAAAGAAACACGTCCAATGTTTCTACTCTGGCTGGGAATCGAACCCAGGCCCTCACCGTGTGAAGCGAGAGCCTTAACCACCAGGCCACCAGAGCCTAATATTATTATTTATATATATATATATATATTATTTATGTAGATATATATATATATATATATATATATATATATATATATATATATATATATATATATATATATATATATATATATATATATATATATAATGTCGTGCCGAATAGGCAGAACTTGCGATCTTGGCTTAAATTGCAACGGTCATCTTGCTATATAGGACAAGTGAAAATTTGTGTATGCAATAATTTCGCCAAAATCATTCTGAACCTAACGAAAAAACTATATTTCACTGTGTTTATTTAGTATTAAATTATTGTAAACAAATCTAAAATATATTTAGTTGGGTTAGGCTAAGATAAATTGTTCTTGTTATAATAAGGTTAGGTAAATTTTCTAAGATTCTTCTGGAGCAAAATTAAAATTTTTTACATTAACATTAATGAAAAAAATGTATCTTTAAACGTATAAGAGAAAATTTTAGAAAGGACTTAATTTTAAATGAGTTCTTGCTAATTGACCAGTTTTACATATTCGGCACGACATATATATATATATATATATATATATATATATATATATATATATATATATATATATATATATATATATATATATATATATATATATATATATATGTCGTGCCGAATAGGCAGAACTTGCGATCTTGGCTTAAATAGCAACGCTCATCTTGCCATATAGGACAAGCGATAATTTGTGTATGCAATAATTTTGCCAAAATCATTCTGAACCTAACGAAAAAAATATATTTCAATGTGTTTGTTTAGTATTAAATTATTGTAAACAAATCTAAAATATATTTAGTTGGGTTAGGCTAAAATAAATTGTTCTTGTTATAACAAGGTTAGGTAAGTTTTCTAAAATTCTTTTGGTGCAAAATTATAAATTTTTACACCAATATTAATGAAAAAAATATGTTTAAACGTATAAGAGAAATTTTTTGAAAAGACTTTATTTTAAATGAGTTCTTGGTAATTGACCAGTTTTACATATTCGGCACGACATATATATATATATATATATATATATATATATATATATATATATATATATATATATATATATATATATATATATATATATATATATATATATACATGTATATACATATGTCGTGCCGAATATGTAAAACTGGTCAATTAACAAGAACTAATTTAAAATTAATTTCTTTCTGAAATTTCCTCTTATACGTTTAAAGTTATATTTTTTTCATTAATGTTAATGTAAAATTTATAATTTTGCACCAAAAGAATCTTAGAATACTTGCCAAACCTTATTATAAAAAGCGCAATTTATTTTAGCCTAACCCAACTAAATATATTTTAGATTTGTTTACAATAATTTAATGTTGAACAAACACAGTGAAATATATTTTTTTTCGTTAGGTTCAGAATGATTTTGGCGAAATTATTGCATACACAAATTTTCACTTGCCCTATATGGCAAGATGAACGTTGCTATTTAAGCCAAGATCGCAAGTTCTGCCTATTCGGCACGACATATATATATGTCGTGCCGAATATGTAAAACTGGTCAATTAGCAAGAACTCATTTAAAATTATGTCCTTTCTAAAATTTTCTCTTATACGTTTAAAGATATATTTTTTTCATTAATGTTAGTGTAAAAATTTTTAATTTGCACCAAAAGAATCTTAGAAAACTTACCTAACCTTATTATAATAACAATAATTTATTTTTGCCTATCCTAACTAAATATATTTTAGATTTGTTTACAATAATTTAATACTAAGCAAACACAGTGAAATATATTTTTTTCGTTAGGTTCAGAATGATTTTGGCGAAATTATTGCATACACAAATTTTCACTTGTCCTATATGGCAAGATGAGCATTGCTATTTAAGCCAAGATCGCAAGTTCTGCCTATTCGGCACGACATATATATATATATATATATATATATATATATATATATATATATATATATATATATATATATATATATATATATATATATACACACATATATATATATATATATATATATATATATATATATATATATATATATATATATATATTGTATATGTTATATATGTTATATATGTTATATACAATACTGTGACTAGCTGGGGATCGATCACGCCTCCCGAGAAACTCTCCAAAATTCCGATACTCTTTGGTCCACTTGGCCATCAGTACCTCATACATTAGTTGCTTAGAATCACTGGACATGTTACCTTTGATGCAAGCACAGTCCTGGCCTTGTAGAACAGATGAGGAGAATATGGGTCTAACAACATCAAATAATCATGAGGCCCCTTTTGCATAATTAGCAATCCAGCGATTTTGTATAGCACCCTTGTTAAAGACTGTGTATAACTTACTCTGGTAAATAGCACGTACAGTCTTAAAAAAGGTTGCTTTACAAAATTGCCGGTTTACTCTGGCTTGTTTTGCTTCTGGTTTGCAAATATTCGAACCCACACTGTCTCAGCCATAAGAAAGGCACACGATTAGTGTACTCAGCCGCGGTAGAGGGAAGGTTCTTCGTTACGGTATGGCCATCTAAATATCTCTATTGCTGTTTTTGTTGTTATTAATGCGCTTTATTTTATTTGTATAATAATAATAATAATTGTTAGAAGTAGTAGTACTAGTAGTAGTTGTTTTAGTAGTAGTAATAATATTTAGTATTTTTATTGTGTTAACAGGAGCAGCTGGGTTTTGCTCACACGGCTACGAAATCGGAGGTGTTGATTTATCTGAAGCTTATATACAACATCATCGCTGTTCCAGTCCATGAAGACTACTCACGTGTGTACAATTATTTCCTACACTAATAATTTCCGTTTGATTGCTACATCTGCGCAGTATGGGATGAGCTTGACTTCGTTAATACTGGCATGTACGAAGTATCAACATTGGCTCTTATTTTTATTTGTGAACTTTCATCCACATTTAATGCCTATTCACTCCTTTGTTCTATAGACTCTTGTCTTCTAAGTTCATGTCAATTGAACCTTCGTCTATAAAACCTTCGTAATTAAAACACAAACATATTCACTAATCGTTTAAGTAGCATGAGGGAACAGAGTAGGGATCAGAGTATGTTGCTTCCATGTCTCTAAAGCTTTGTATACGATATTAAATTCGTAGGATATTACAAATATATCCTGTCCAAACATTTTACTGTCTTCCCTGGATTCTACAAGCCAGATTTTTGGCAAAAACGAAAATAAAGTAGTGAAGTTTGATTTTTCTCTACTGAGAAGACGGCTTCTTAATAAATGGAATTACATCTAGGCAACTAGACATTGTTGCAAAATAGAATTATTTGACAAGTTATCACAAGAAACATATCTTCCTTGCCGGAAAGTAAAGTGTTTTAATCACAAATAACAAAAAAGGCACAATACCGTGACTGGAACAATACACAAATAACTTGCACATAAAAGAGAGGAGCTTACGACGACGTTTCGGTCCGACTTGGACCATTTGCAAAGTCACACCTTAGTATCTTAATATTACACCGTAAACAACAGCCCTGTTGATCCAGATCACAATGGCATTCATGCTGATTGCCTCATTAACAAAATGCTCTTCTTAAGTTTGTTAAAACTGATTTGTGTAAACCAAAAAAAAAAAAAATAATCCAAATTGTTATGTAAACTTGCAAATTATTTTAAGGTTGCTCGAAATGCTCTGCATGACAAGGAAATTTCCATAAAGCAATTTATACATGTTAATTAACCCAGTGTCATGTTTATACTATATTGCATACTACATTGCATAGAAATAATGTGGTTAATGTCATTGTCATAAACATAAGGGCAAAAGGGGTAGTTGTTCAAGGTCCTCAGATATGAGAGACCCCAATGATTCATTTAAAAAGAAATAACTTAAAAGAAATGTGATTCTATATTTTAAATTGATTTTAGAAAAATTTATAATGTATTATTTTGAATACTTAGAAGTATGAGTAAATTTTAAAGCATAAATATTCTACAGACACAGTGAACCTAGATAATTTTTCTCATGACAGAGGTCTTTCGAGCGGCATCATCATCGCTGCAAGACAGTGTTCCTAGCATAGAAAGAGAATTTGACTTCTCCCTGGTAGTGCCTACCGACCTTGGTCTACCTTTTATAATCGAGGTGAGTGCTCTGCTGATTTATCTGGTAACAAATGATTTCAAAGGGTTTTGACTGACACCATGACCTTTGCCGGATGCTTTCTGGTCCAGGGTCTTGACTGCCACCTTAATTCTAACAGATATTCGTGACCCCAGGTCTCAACGGTCAACACCATGACCTTTGCCGGATGCTTTCTGGTCCAGGGTCTTGACTGCCACCTTAATTCTAACAGATATTCGTGACCCCAGGTCTCAACGGTCAATTTACAGTACAAGTGGCAGAAGTTGGGCAGTATTACAACGTCCTCATACTTCACTGTCACTTTTCTTCGCTATTTGGTACAAAATATATACATCGTTATATAACAGACCTTGTTCCTTTTCATGGAGGATTTCAAGGCAATGCTTTTAATTCTTTGACTGTCCCATCAAGAGAGCTACATTTATGTCAGGGAGGAGCTCTTGATGCAAGGAGCTGGACCTGTCCTTCCCTTCTGTGATCGAACCTCATTGCTGCCTATTTTCCTCGGCGCTGTATGAATACTGCTGGTTCAGCCCATCCCCATAAATATATTAATATAAAAGTAATATTTCTTGACTTGTGACTCTGATTAGGTCATAGTACAGCACTGGAATCTAGTTATATTTTTGCTAATATAAAAGACACTTTCCGTGATTTGGTTTTCTCTCGTTTATTTACAGTTCACTTCGGATAAGTCTCAGTGGATTGATGGAACGTCAACGGCTACCCAGTTACATCCTGCTAAGACTAAAAGTACCTTCACATTTATATTCGAGTAAGCTAAATCTATTTTTAGTGCATCTTAGTTGTATGTTCCATTGTCTCTACATGAAATTCCACATTCAGTGAGATTATTCCTTTATAAAATAATCTCTTCAGTTAGTTACGTGTTTTCAGTTTGTGCAAATTAACTTTTTTCTAGAACAGTGCAAATATGAAGAAGAACAGGATGTGAGTGTGGAGAGGTGCGTGATGCATTACGTAGAATGAAAGGGGGTAAAGCAGCCGGAACTGACGGGATCATGACAGAAATGTTAAAAACGGGCAAGGATATAGTGTTGGTGTGGTTGGTATTTTTGTTTAATAAA
Organism: Cherax quadricarinatus; assembly: GCF_038502225.1. Lineage (NCBI taxonomy): Eukaryota > Metazoa > Arthropoda > Malacostraca > Decapoda > Parastacidae > Cherax > Cherax quadricarinatus. The sequence continues at coordinate 24,589,529 of NC_091313.1, forward strand.
TGTATGAAAGAGGGGAAGGTACCTCGGGATTGGCAGAGAGCATGTATAGTCCCTTTATATAAAGGGAAAGGGGACAAAAGAGATTGTAGAAATTATAGAGGAATAAGTTTACTGAGTATACCAGGAAAAGTGTACGGTAGGGTTATTATTGAAAGAATTAGAGATAAGACAGAATGTAGGATTGCGGATGAGCAGGGAGGCTTTTAGAGTGGGTAAGGGATGTGTAGATCAAGTGTTTATATGGAATCATATATTTGAACATTATTTAGATAAAGGTAGGAAGTTTTTATTGCATTTATGGATTTAGAAAAGGCATATGATAGAGTGGATAGGGGAGCAATGTGGCAGATGTGGCAAGTATATGGAATAGGTGGTAAGTTACTAAATGCTGTAAAGAGTTTTTATGAGGATAGTGAGGCTCAGGCTAGGGTGTGTAGAAGAGAGGGAGGCTACTTCCCGGTAAAAGTAGGTCTTAGACAGGGATGTGTAATGTCACCATGGTTGTTTAATATGTTTATAGATGGGGTCGTAAAAGAAGTAAATGCTAGGGTGTTCAGGAGAGGGGTGGGATTAAATTATGGGAAATCAAATACAAAATGGGAATTGAAAGTTACTTTTTGCTGATGATACTGTACTTATGGGAGATTCTAAAGAAAAATTGCAAAGGTTAGTGGACGAGTTTGGGAGTGTGTGTAAAGGTAGAAAGTTGAAAGTGAACATAGAAAAGAATAAGGTGATGAGGGTATCAAATGATTTAGATAAAGAAAAATTGGATATAAAATTGGGGAGGAGGAGTATGGAAGAAGTGAATGTTTTCAGATATTTGGGAGTTGACGTATCAGCGGATGGATTTATGAAGGATGAGGTTAATCACAAAACTGATGAAAGAAAAAATGGCGAGTGGTGCGTTGAGGTATATGTGAAGACAAAAAACGTTATCTATGGAGACAAAGAAGGGAATGTATGAAAGTATAGTAGCACCAACGCTCTTACTTGAGTGTGAAGCTTGGGTTGTAAATGCTGCAACAAGGAGGGGGTTGGAGGCAGTGGAGATATCCTGTCTAAGGGCAATGTGTGGTGTAAACATTATGCAGAAAATTCGGAGTGTGGAAATTAGGAGAAGGTGTGGAGTTAATAAAAGTATTAGTCAGAGGGCTGAAGAGGGGTTGTTGAGGTGGTTTGGTCATTTAGAGAGAATAGGTCAAAGTAGAATGACATGGAGAGTGTATAAATCTGTAGGGGAAGGAAGGCGGGGTAGGGGTCGTCCTCGAAAAGGTGAATTGGGCAGCAATGTGGCACATGTTGCAAGTGTGTAGAGTAGGTGGTAGGTTACTGAAAGCAGTTAAGAGCTTTACTGAGGATAGTGAGGCCCAGATTAGGGTATGTAGATTATTTAGATTTTATTAAGGCTTTTGATAGAGTACCGCACCAAAGACTGTTAAAGAAAGTGGCAGCTCATGGCATTATTTCCCAGCAAAAGCAGGCGTTAGACGTGGATGCATAATGTCACCATGGTTGTTTTATATATCTATAGATAGGGTTGTAAAAAACTAAATGCTCGGGTTTTGAGAAGAGGTATGGGATTGGAAGATAAAGAGTCTAACACAGTGGGAATTCTCACAGATGCTTTTTCCTGATGACACTGTGCTTTTGATAGAATCTAAAAAGAAGTTGCAAAGATTGGTGGATGAATTTAGGGAAGATATGTAAAAGAAGGAAATTGAGGGTTATTGAGGGTAACAAATACTTTAAGTAATAAAAACCTGAATATCATGGTTGGCGTAAGTTAGGAGGGAGTAAATGTATTCAAATATCTGGGAGCTGACTTGCCAGTAGATGGGTCTGTTGAAGGAAAAAAGGTGAGTGATGCACTGAGGCGTCTGTGTAAACAAAGAACGTTACCTATGGAAGCAAAGAGAGAAATGTATATGAGTGTGAAGCATGGGTGGCGAATGTTGCAGAGAGGAAGCTGGAGGCAGTGATGTCGTTTCTGAGGGCAATGTGTGGTGTGAATATTATGCAGAGACTTCGTAAGTTGGAGATCAGAAGAAAGTGCGAGATTACTAAAAGTATTATCCATAGAGCTGAAGAGGGGCTGTTGAGTCGTTCGGACATTTAGAGAGGCTGGAACAAAATAGGATGAGTGACTTGGAAGGCTTATAAATCTGTAGTGGAGGGAGGTGGTGTACTGGTCATCCCAGGAAAGGTTAGAATGAGGCAGTAAAAGTTGTGTGTGAGAGGCTTAAACATCCAGTAAGGTGTGTGAACGTGTTAGGAGTGAGTGGAGGCCAGTGGTTTTGAAGAGTTGACATGCTGTTGGATTGTGAGCAAGGTAACATTTATAAAGGGATTCAGGGAAACCGGTAAGGTGGACTTGAGTCATGGAGGTGGGAAGTACAGAGCCTGCACTCAGAAAGAGGGGTGAGAATACTCTCAGCTTTTAACTGTAGTATTGGCACGCCTCTGGCAAAACAGTGATGGAGTGATGGTGAAAGTATGTCTTCTTTTTGAGACACGCTGCCTAGGTGAGATACAGCAGGGGTGCTAATATATACATTTACATTTGTATAAGTGCATATTCATAAACACCAACACAAATACTGTACATTGTTTCAATTTGTGTTACTCTTCCGTTTCCTTAGAGTGAGCCAAGATAGAACCCTTCTCACCAAGACGCTTCTCCCGTGGTCAAAGAAATTCGCCGTTGGGGCTGGACTGCACAATGTATACTCCGTGATTTTACCTCTTAAGGGTTACTTTGTATTTGATATTCTAAAACATGAAATCAAATTGACTTTCGAGGCTCAGGACAGCAGCAAGGTAGGATATAAATGCACTAAAGACGCTCAGTTATAGAAAACTAAGCTCTCGACACCCTAGAATAAGTTATTTATAATTTAAAATGGAATAAATTTTCTACACCCTAAACTGTTTCGTGCACCCAGACTAAGCTTCCTGCACATTATAATAAGTTTCTTATTCTCTTAAATAAGATGGTTTACAATGGAGGAAATTAGGAAAGCACAACAGCACTTCTTTGAGTTCATTGGAATTCCAGGAATAATTATAAGCACTGTTAAACTATGTAATACCCACTCTGGTAAGTGCTGCGTCCATTCCTAGCTAAGTAGATGTATAGCTGTATAAAGTGCTTTCTTAAGTTCTCTCTCCACTACAGTAAATGAGACTTCACATTTCACAAATAGCTTTGATAAATGATTTTCATGTATCCAGAAATTTAGATGAAAAATGAGAAATCACTGTGACAGAAAAATGAAACACGTTTAAAAGGACCTGGCCTCGGAGGCGCTGACCCCTGGAATACCCTACAGGTAGGTAGATACCTGAAGATGAAAACGTCAATCAAATACCGTCTTCAACCAAAATATCCATATGTGTTTCATTTTCTGTCTAAATACTTCATCGTTCAATGCTTGACTCCTAATTCAGGCATAAATTAAGATATTCATCCTGTTTTGTTTTCCAGGTTCTATTGGAAAATTCTCACAACTTCCCATACACTGTGGTGACCGGGCCCTTCCCCACTGCTCTACACCCTCAACAAAGTGATTACAAGAAGATCAGGATTACTAAAGAGGAGACCTTCCAGGTGAGAACCATTACTGGGAATTCTCAGAATATCTCAACAACAAACGAATAAGCCCAAGGCCCTGTAATTCCATACATATATAATTAAAACCAGAAATGGGGAAGTATCCAAATCATGATCCTGATAGTGTGTGCATGCGCTAATGTAGTAATGTTTACTTATTGGGGAGAGGGAAGATTTAAAGAAGTATGAAGCGTGAGAAAGGTTAATTGTCAGTGTAGAGGAGGAAGCTGAAAAACTTGAAGGGTTAACCTTTCTGGTACAGTACAAGTCTCAGTTTTTGAAGGACCCGGAGTCGAGGTAAGTTACGTTTAATCTTTTTCTTAGGTCTGCTAAATTATTTGTATTCATTTCACTGTTCTTTTGTGCAATCTATCATGGAGGTCTTTTGCATTCAATGTTTAGTACTGGGTGATGGGTGAGTAGTAATAGTCGCCTCATTGTTAACGTTATCTTCGTCATTTAATCTGTTGGAGGTTGTTGCTGTGGGTTGTTTGCTAGAGGTTGCCTTTGTCGTTGATGAGACTTCAGGAGTCGGTGGATTGCATATTTTGTGGCAATTTAATTTCTAGGAGATTGTTGAAGAGGAATTCCCATATGATTGTTGTGTTGAAGGAGTTTGGGCTGCTTTTTGATGACCTGTAAGATCTTCTGCATGTTATCGTAAAATTGGTTCTTTCTACACTACACAGGTGGGGTTTCCGGGCATGTTGAGGTATTTCTTGGGTTCTTCTTTTTTTCCTGTTTACCAAGTCTTCCCTTATGGAACACATAGCTGCTAGTGTACGGCAGTCACCTGTACCTTCAGTGACTACTTTTTTGTAGTCACTGAAGGTATAACATTCCTCTGCACATTAGAAAAGAATTAACTGGTTTTTTTTCATTGTAGCATAGTGGTTGTATTTGTAGTAGCTGTAGCAGAGGTTAAGTAGCAATGTTCGTCTTTTCTGTGGTCCTTGGGTGTACATGGCTCCATCTCCTGAGATTGGTAAGGCTTGAATATTTCCTCTAACATGGTCATCATAACACAAGGTATGTTGCGTAGCATTACAATTTCCTCTACTCTGGCCTATGAACTGCGATATTCTGTGTCAGATATAAGGCTTTATTTAATTTCTTTACCGAGGTCTGCATCCAAACTTGTCCAGATCGTTTTCATGGGTTTCAATGGTGGTGATAGTATAACTTCATAGTTCTTGATTTTTAGTAACTTTATAACAGGGTCAATATAAGCATTGCTCAAACAATCAGGAATGAATGAGCCTTTGACAGCTTGAAGTTTAGTCATATTCATTTACAGGTCACTGGGTCACTGGTTTTTGTATTGATCTGTTATTTACTCCACTTCTCGATTTGTCTGTGTGCTTGCATCGTGCTGGTATCTCCGACCACTCGAGGACAGCAGGGAGAACATTTCTCATAGGAGGATATATGGCTAGACTGTGAGATGGGAAGATATATGGCTACACTGGCATGTCTATTTGATTGTAATGGTGATCAAAAATCTATCCAGTTTTATTACCCTATGCCACATGACCTTTTCAGCCATGTTGCATAGGTTAACGATCCTGGTTCTCTGTCTTCTCACAGTGTTTTTTTTTTCTATTCTGTATATTTATGGTTTTGCAGCGACGTACTCAGGGGTTACCAGAAACTTATGGCATCTTTATAGAGACTTCATGGTCAGCAGACTTCGAGTACCCTGAAGATCTGCGCACTTACAGGTAATTACAGATTATTTTTAAGGGCATGTTTTACATTATATTTACCTCGTGTATATATATATATATATATATATATATATATATATATATATATATATGTCGTGCCGAATAGGCAGAACTTGCGATCTTGGCTTAAATAGCAACGCTCATCTTGCCATATAGGACAAGTGAAAATTTGTGTATGCAATAATTTCGCCAAAATCATTATGAACCTAACGAAAAAAAAATATTTCACTCTGTTTAGTATTAAATTATCTTAAACAAATCTAAAATATATTTAGTTGGGTTAGGCTAAAATAAATTGCTCTTGTTATAATAAGGTTAGGTAAGTTTTCTTTTTGTGCAAAATTAAATTTTTTTACATTAACATTTATGAAAAAAATATATCTTTAAACGTATAAGAGAAAATTTCAGAAAGGACTTAATTTCAAATGAGTTCTTGCTAATTGACCAGTTTTACATATTCGGCACGACATGTATATATATATATATATATATATATATATATATATATATATATATATATATATATATATATATATATATATATATATATATATACATACGTATATATGTATGTATGTATGTATGTATGATATAGGGAGGTACCACCTCTAGAAATTGACTGGGAATCCTCATCCTCAGAGAAGACAAGAAACGTACCGCAAGGAAAACTCAAGGTTCTTCCCAGAGCTGTTTGGATATTTCCTTCTCCTACCACCCCCTGTATTTTATATTTTATATGAACTTTATTAATAGACAGAATACATTGACAGAAAACACAAACATGAATGCATTGGTACAGTATATCAAAGATTATGAATCTCCTCTCCTCCGAAGCCGGACGTGAACCCAGTAAGCATTTTCCCTCTGGATGACCATGCTGAGGCGCTGGAACATGAAAGTGGCTGCCCTTGGGTCCCTGGTGGTGTCGATGAGTCTGGAACCCAGTTCTTTAAGGAAACGTATGGTATTTTTTCCCCATGATCCCAAGATCTCTGATCCCACTGGGACAAATTGATATTGTTGGCTTATGTCCCTGAACTTTCTGATCTTGTACTCCTCCCTGTGATCAGCTGCTTCTCTCTGTCGCCCGACACTGTGATGGATGTAGGTGTCAGCCATCGTCGACACACAGGTATTGTCACATGCTAAGAGCTTGCCATATATATATATATATATATATATATATATATATATATATATATATATATATATATATATATATATATATATATATATATATATATATATATATATATATATGCAATAAGATCATAGTAAACAGGTGATTTCAAAATATGCAAAACAACCACTCTGAAAGAATAGAGAAATTCCAAGCGCTTTCGTGACTACTCACATTATCAAGGAACTTGATAATGTGAGTAGTCACGAAAGCGCTTGGAATTTCTCTATTCTTTCAGAGTGGTTGTTTTGCATATATATATATATATATATATATATATATATATATATATATATATATATATATATATATATATATATATATATATATATGTATGTATATATAATATATATTTATATATATATATATATGTCGTGCCGAATATGTAAAACTGGTCATTTAGCAAGAACTCATTTAAAATTAAGTCCTTTCAAAAAATTTCTCTTATACGTTTAAAGATATATTTTTTTCATTAATGTTAATGTAAAAAAATTTAATTTTGCTCCAAACGAATCTTAGAAAACTTACCTAACCTTATTATAACAAGAACAATTTATTTTAGCCTAACCCAACTAAATATATTTTAGATTTGTTTACAATAATTTAATACTAAACAAACACAGTGAAATATATTTTTTCCGTTAGGTTCAGAATGATTTTGGCGAAATTATTGCATACACAAATTTTCGCTTGTCCTATATAGCAAGATGAGCGTTACTATTTAAGCCAAGATCGCAAGTTCTGCCTATTCGGCACGACATATATATATATATTTATATATATATAATATATAATAATATATATATATATATATATATATATATATATATATATATATATATTCATTATATATACATTATGTATATATATATTGTTGTAACCACGAACGAGTGGTATTGATCAATAACAACACTGCACTAGCCAAGGATTCGAACCCATGTTGTATTGGCCTGCCTCATGGTAAGCGAGAACCACATGACGCTTTAAACCACAGGACCACCCGTGGTTAAAATAATATAGAAATGCTGCTCGTGAGGATAGTACACCAAACTGGGATGAGAATGAAATTAGCTTAGAACCTCCCACACCTCCGAATGCCCTCGTACGGCGGCCCAACATCTAGCTGTTTGCTGGCTGTACTATTTTTGTAGAGTTTGGTGGTCCTGTCGTTTAAAGTGTCATGTGGTTCTCGCTTACTATGAGGCAGGCCAGTACAACATGGGTTCGAATCCTTGGCTAGTGCAGTGTTGCTATATATATTTATATATATATATATATATATATATATATATATATATATATATATATATATATATATATATATATATATATATATATGTATATATAAATAATCAGTATTGCAGCACATTATTTCAGTGATTTCTTTTAACACGTCGGCCCGTTTCCCACCGGGGCAGGGTGACGCAATAACAAAGAACCCCTCCTCCCCCAACAAAAAAGAAAAAACTTTCATCATTCAACATTTTCACCATCACTCTTACATAATAACTGTCTTTGCAGAGGCGCTCAGATACAATTTTGAAATCCCTCCAAACTCTTAATATCCCGAATCCTTCCTTTATAGTGCATTCATTGGAAAATATTAATACCTGTTTTTTGATATAAAAACAGACTATTTTTTATCAAATATATTTTTTTCAGAATTGGTATACGTCCGTTCACTCCATCTTACAAGAGCTGGGATTACCGTCAAGAATGGGACCCTCGAGCCTCCACTACCAAGAGTATCACAATTACACTAACATATGGTAAGCATAAGTAATTTAAGTATGTCTTTATGTCTTTGTTGGTGTTTGAAAACTGTAACATGTATTGTTTATATATGTATATATATATATACATATATATATATATATATATACATATATATATATATACATATATATATATATATATACATATATATGTATACATATATATACATACATATATATATACATATATACGTATATATATATATACATATATGTATATATACATATATATAAATATACGTATATATATATATATACATATATATATACATATATATATATTTATATATGTATGTATGTATGCATGCATGTATGTATGTATGTATGTAAAGAGAAATGAATTGGCTAGGAAACCATATAAACAAGATATACCAAGATGGTATCAAACATTTTCCACCCCAAATTGCATAAAAATATTTAATTGTAGCCACAGAACTATGAAAAGTAAGTAAATAACTTGCAGTCATTATGGAAAATGTTCCTCAATAAGTACTTAGAGAATCAAATAAGGCAGTAATATGTAAAGTTCAGTAGGTTAGTAGAGAGAAATCTTGGAAAGGTTAAGAGAGGAATAGTTGACAAGAGCAAGATATAACCAAAATTTTATGAAGTGTTTGTAAAAGTAATTAAAAAAGTGTGAGAGGGAGAGGGGGTTAGATACAAATATGTGAGAATGACGATAAAGTCACAGAACTGGAGAAGGAAAAGTGACCAATGGTAGACTAAATGTAGTGTGTATGTGAGAGAGATAACTTTAGATGGAATCAACAGCAAACAGGTAATTTGTTAATTAAAGATACGTAGATATTGAAAATCTTGAATTTACTACGTGTCATCTTGCTGACTATTTTTCAGTCAAATGAAATTGACGACATTTAAGTATCTGTAGAGGGATTAAAAATATTACTGAAATATGAAAAAGAATAAAAAACAGGACTGAACGAGAAGGTAACAGGGGATTTTAAAACAAGTAAAGTAGGAACCAAGGTACCTGCCATTCTTCTGGAAAGTTACTCCAAACTGGTGATAAATAGTAAACAGTACACACTGTGCTGATATCTGGAAGAAACTGAAGGACAGGAAAAAATTCTTTCAATTAAATATCTCTTACATGGACAAGTTTCCTTCTTCCGAGGTACCATAATGGTGGTGGAGTGCCAATGATCCGTAGAACTGGGCTACTCTCTCTCATTTCTTGGATCAACACCTGATTACCTTCCATTTGTCAGGCAATGTATAAGGTTTGCAGATATTTTCTCTTCCCCCTTAATAGTGCAATAATTTATTATGCTGCTATGACAGACCTTGATACTGCTGAAGACATCTTGATCCAAAGTAACAGAGCAACTTCCTTCTTGGGATATAATCTAATTACCTTCTCCAGGATATGTATCACTCCTAAAGAGTTTCCTCATAAAACTAATGTAAAAATAAATAATAATAATAATAATAATAATAATAATAATAATAATAATAAAAATAATGTTAATCTACATGAACTTTATCTACTTCTCTTATCTTCCAGTGACTTCGGAGAGCTCAGGGGAATCAGAAGAGTTAGTGCAGGTGGGCCAAGAAACACAGGGAGCTGCAGACTTTGATGACTTCTCACAGGTTTCTAATGGAGGAGAACAAGAGTTCCAGGAAGGATCTCAGGACTTCCAGGTAAGACTGCATGACTTCCATGTAGGCTCTCAAGACTTCCTTTGATGGACCTTAAAACTTCCAAGTAGTCTCTAAAAATTTCAAGGTAGGTTCTCAATGCCTCTAAATAGAATCCTAAGACTTTCAGAATGGATCTCACTTCTTACGGTACACTCCATAGACTTCTAAAGAGGATTTCAAACCTTCCAGATAGGCTTTACAGACAGATTCAAAATGAAAGTGCCTTTAGAGAGTTACATAAGTTACATAAATGTACTAATTCACTCATACACATATTACGTATAAGTATTCAACACAGATTTATAAATGATCTTCCAACAGAAGATTGGTGACCTCGAACTGGAAATGTTTGGACAGCAACAACAGCAGACAAACTATCGGCAGCGTATTGAAAAACTGCAAGAGGAAGTTATGCCTAGTAAGTAACTCTGCACTTTCTGACTTTTTGATTGTATTGTTTTAAGGCACATTTATTTCCCGATATAGTTCATTGTTTATCCAATTAGGTTAATGCTCCTTTCTTCTGAGTGATTATTTTTTCTTGTAAGTGGCTCCTTTTCTCTTCCAGTGGTTGTTTTGCATATATATATCTATATATATATATATATATATATATATATATATATATATATATATATATATATATATATATATATATATTTATATATATATATATATATATATATATATATCATGCAATAATATCATGCACTCATAAACGCCAACACACACACACACACAGACACACACACACAGATGTTAGGAAGTATTTCTTCAGTCATAGAGTAGTCAAGAAGTGGAATAGTCTAGCAACTGATGTAGTGGAAGCAGGAACCATATATAGCTTTAAGACGAGGTATGATAAAGCTCATGGAGCAGGGAGAGAGAGGACCTTGTAGCATTCATTGAAGAGGCGGGGCCAGAAGTTGAGTCTCGACCCCGCAAGCAATATATATATATATATATATATATATATATATATATATATATATATATATATATATATATATATATATATATATATATATATATATATATATATATATATACGTATATATATATATATATATATATAAATATATATATATATATATATATATATGTATATATATATATATATATATATATATATATATATATATATATATATATATATATATATACGTATATATATATATATATGTATATATATATATATGTATATATATATATATATATATATATATATGTATGTATATATATATATATATATATATATATATATATATATATGTATATATATATATATATATATATATATATATATACATGTATATATATATATATATATATATATATACATATATATATACATACATACATATATATATATATATATATATATATATATATATATATATATATATATATATATATATATATATATATTTATTTATTTATATATATACATATATATATATATATACATATATATATATACATATTATATATATACATATATATATATATATATATACATATTATATATATAAATATATATATATATATATATATAAAGATTATATAAATATATATATATATTGCTTGCGGGGTCGAGACTCAACTTCTGGCCCCGCCTCTTCAATGAATGCTACAAGGTCCTCTCTCTCCCTGCTCCATGAGCTTTATCATACCTCGTCTTAAAGCTATATATGGTTCCTGCTTCCACTACATCAGTTGCTAGACTATTCCACTTCTTGACTACTCTATGACTGAAGAAATACTTCCTAACATCTGTGTGTGTGTGTCTGTGTGTGTGTGTGTTGGCGTTTATGAGTGCATGATATTATTGTTGATATTTTTAAGGACACATGTAATATTAATGTTTTAAAAAGTATCAGCTGATATCGGCCGTTTTTCAACTCATATTGATAACGTGAAAATGGCTGATATCGATATTTTGGTGCGATGAATCACACTCGGCTTCAGTTTCAGGAGGGTACGTGAAGAGCATCAGCATTGGACTGGATCTTCAGGGCTCCACCAGCAGAAGCTTCGAGACAGTGTTGACGTGGGCCGTCGGTTCTTCTGCAGGTCAGCATTCCACCAAGATCCACTTCACTATAATCTCCAACCCCCCAGAAGGCACCTTCGAAGACCCTCATGCTGTAAGTCCCTTTGCACAGTCCTTTTTTTTCATTTTTTGTTCCAGCTAGAATAAAATAGAAGAGGCACGGTTTATTTGGTATTAATTACAGGGTCATTAAATTTTATAGAAAAAACTCAAGAGTGACTCAAATCAGGTGTCATAAGATCCCTCTTTCAGACATTGGAAGAGGGAATCTCTATACTCATACATACCAGGAGGCAGTACTCTGCCCTTCTCATACTATTATTTCTATCATGCAATCTTCTCTTTTCATGTTCTTATGACCCTCATTTCCTAAGTGGTATCAGACGTTTTTGAAGACTAAGAAATGAATTTCGCTTAAACCAAAATCTCAAGCCTTCAGTTACAAATATTTCATAAAAATATTTCACCTCTACACAATGTATTTAACAATATAAGGCATATACATTTCTTCCAGGTTTGCTTTGACGTTTTGGTGCTTAAGCCGATGTTTACGCCCCTGACCACTGTTGAAGACTTGTTGGCTTCCAACTTACAAACCATCATCGAGGCTCAAATTCATGATGGAGTATCATGTAGAGGCTCACCTGTACTTGAAGGCCAGGTAACGTTGTGTGTAATTAGCTATGAGAAGTATTCATATATATATATATATATATATATATATATATATATATATATATATATATATATATCTATATATATCTATATCTATCTATCATATATATCTATATATATCTATATCTATATATATATCTATCTATCATATATATCTATCTATCATATATATCTATATATATCTAAATATCTATATATATATCTATATCTATCATATATATATATATATATATATATATATATATATATATATATATATATATATATATATATATATATATGTCGTGCCGAATATGTAAAACTGGTCAATTAGCAAGAACTCATTTAAAATTAAGTCCTTTCTAAAAAATTTTCTTATACGTTTAAAGATATATTTTTTTCATTAATGTTAATGTAAAAAAATTTAATTTTGCTCCAAAAGAATCTTAGAAAACTTACCTAACCTTATTATAACAAGAACAATTTATTTTAGCCTAACCCAACTAAATATATTTTTAATTTGTTTACAATAATTTAATACTAAACAAACACAATCAAATATATTTTTTTCGTTAGGTTCAGAATGATTTTGGCGAAATTATTGCATACACAAATTTTCACTTGCCTATATGGCAAAATGAGCGTTGCTATTTAAGCCAAGATCGCAAGTTCTGCCTATTCGGCACGACATATATATATATATATATATATATATATATATATATATATATATATATATATATATATATATATATATATATATATATATATATATATATATATATATATATATATATATCTATATATATATATATATGCAAAACAACCACTCTGAAAGAATAGAGAAATTCCAAGCGCTTTCGTGACTACTCACATTATCAAGGAACTATGAAAGTAAAGCATCCAAGGAAGCTATATAAGGGGTCTGGCCAGCACCTCACTATCAGATCCCACAACGGTTAAACACCTGACGCGCGCCGACCCAACTTGGATAGGTCCTTTGCACAACTCACCCCACAAACTATTCTACCCAAGAAAATTTCAAAATTATTTGTCCAGTGTATTATTAAATTCTTCCCAAATTCTATTAATTATAAATGGATCTAATTTATATAAACCAAAGGAAATATTCATATTATTGTCAAAACTGTTTTTTATGAAACAAGATTCAATTATATTCCTGTCGACCATGGACTTGCTTGATACTACTTTCTCAACTTTTTGAAAATCAATTGGATGGTTAAAATCTTACATGAATAAATAGAGCATTGGAATCTTGTCCAGATCTAATGCTATATTTATGTTGTTTTAATCTTAGTTCGAGATTTTTACCAGTTTGACCGTAATAAACTTTATCGCAAATTTTACAAGGAATCTTATAGACACATCCATCAGCATTTTGGGGGGAATTCTTTATCAAAAGTTTTTTTTACTGTATCAAGATTTTTGAATACAACTTTAATATTAAAAGTCTTAAGAAGAGAAGGCATATCAACCAAGTTTTCATGGTAAGGGAGAACCAACATATTTTTAGTTGAATAAGGCTGGTTGTCCCTTTTTGGATTGTAAAAAGTATTTCTAGCAACTTTAAAAGATTTATTAATTACATTTCTTGGGTATTTTAAATCATTACCTATTTCATAAATTTTGGATATTTCCTCATCTATGAACTCAGGACTACAAATTCGTAAAGCTCTCATAAACATTGATGAGAAAACAGACAGTTTGACTCTATCTTGATGCGAGGAATAATAGTGGACATAGGAACAGTTATTTGTAGGTTTTCTGTAAATTTTAAATTTGAATTCATTATTACCCTTAATTCAAATTTAAAATTTACAGAAAACCTACAATACGATGTATTCTCATAACTGTAACCAACAGGTAAACAAACAAGCTGCAAAGCCATCCATTGCGGCTTCCATATATATTCTGGTGAAATAATGGCTTAAATTTTATTTAAATATAATGCATGTTTTTTTCTGTTTTTTGGACGATAATTTTATTAGAGCTGTAACTTAAATGTAACTTGCATTTTGATTAATTCTAAGTCTCGCAGAACAGGTGGGGTTCAAACCCACGACAAACCAGTCCTAGATTCGCTTTATTACAATTTTGCGAGTCACTGATGCTGCTACATGTTGTCATCAACATGTATGAAGGTTATTTTACAGGTAGGCAGAATGACATTTGAATCTTCTAGCAAATTGCATTTATGTAATCTTCTGGTGATAACTATGTGTGTGTGTGTGTGTGTGTACTCTCGTAATTGTGGTTGCAGGGGTTGCGACTCAGCTCCTGTCCCCGCCTCTTCACTGATCGCTACTAGGTCCTCTCCCTCTCTGCTTCCAGAGCTTTGTCATACCTCTTCTTAAAACTATGTATGGTTCCTGCCTCCACTACTTCACTTGCTAGGCTATTCCACTTCCTGACGACTCTATGACTGAAGAAATACTTCCTAACATCCCTGTGACTCGTCTGAGTCTTCAGCTTCCAGTTGTGACCCCTTGTTTCTGTGTCCTCTCTCTGGAACATCCTATCTCTGTCCACCTTGTCTATTCCCCACAGTATCTTGTATGTCGTTATCATGTCTCCCCTGACCCTTCTGTCCTCCAGTGTCGCCAGTCCGATTTCCCTCAACCTTTCCTCATACGACATTCCCCAGAGCTCTGGGACTAGCCTTGTTGCAAACCTTTGTACTTTCTCTAACTTCTTGACGTGCTTGACCAGGTGTGGGTTCCAGACGTTGGTTTGCGTGCAGCCAGCAGTAACAGCTTGGTTGATCAGGCCCTGATCCAACAGGAGGCCTGGTCACAGACCGGGCCGTGGGGGCGTTGACCCCCGGAACTCTCTCCAGGTAAACTCCAGGTAAACTCCAGACTGGTGCTGCATACTCCAGTATGGGCCTAACATACACAGTGTACAGTGTCTTGAACGATTCCTTATTAAGGTATCGGAACGCTCTTCTCAGGTTTGCCAGGAGCCTGTATGCTGCAGCAGTTATTTGGTTGATGTGTGCCTCCGGTGATGTGCTCAGTGTTATGGTCACCCCAAGGTCTTTCTCCCTGAGTGAGGTCTGTAGTCTTTGTCCACCTAGCCTATACTCTGTCTGCGGTCTTCTTTCCCCTTCCCAAATCTTCATGACTTTGCATTTCGCAGGGTTGAATTCGAGAAACCAGTTTCTGAACCACATGTCCAGCCTGTGCAGGTCTCTTTGCAGTCCTGCCTCATCCTCATCCGATTTAATTCTTCTCATCAGCTTCACATCATCTGCGAATAGGGACACTTCAGAGTCTATTCCTTCCATCATGCCGTTCGCATATATCAAAAATAGCACTGGTTCTAGAACTGACCCCTGTGGGACCCCGCTCATCACAGGCGCCCACTGTGATACCTCTTCATGTACCATGACTCGTTGTTGCCTCCCTGTCAGGTAATCCCTGATCCATTGCAGTGCCCTCCCTGTTACATGCGCCTGATCCTCCAGCTTCTGCACTAATCTCTTGTGCGGAACTGTGTCAAAGGCCTTCCTGCAGTCTAGGAAAATGCAATCAACCCACCCCTCTCTCTCATGTCTTACTTCTGTTACCTTGTCATAAAACTCCAGAAGGTTTGTGACACAGGATTTGCCTTCCAGGAACCTATGCTGGTTTTCATTTATAATCTTGTTCTGTTCCAGGTGTTCCACCACTCTCCTCCTGATAATGTTCTCCATGACTTTGCACACAATACATGTCAGAGACACAGGTCTGTAGTTTAGTGCCTCATTTCTGTTTCCTTTCTTAAATATGGGAACTACATTTGCTGTCTTCCATTTCTCAGGTAGTTGCCCAGTTTCAAGGGATGTGTTGAAGATTGTGGTTAGGTGCACGCACAGCATCTCTGCTCCTTCTCTAAGGACCCACGGGGAGATGTTGTCCGGTTCCATTGCCTTTGGGGTATCAAGGTCACTTAGCAGCTTCTGCACCTCCTCCTCGGTTGTTCGTATGTCATCCAACACTTGTTGGTATATACCCTCTTGATGTTCCCTTCTGTGCTGTCTTCCCAGAGCCCTTCCTGTCTCTACTGTAAAAACTTCCTTAAATCTCCTGTTTAGCTCCTCACATACCTCCTGATCATTTCTTGTGAGTTCTCCACCTTCGGTCCTCAGTCTGATCACCTGGTCTTTGGCTGTTGTCTTCCTCCTGATGTGGCTATACAACAGTTTCGGGTCAGTCTTGAATTTCGATGCTATGTTATTTTCATACTGTCGCTGGGCCTCCCTCCTTACCTGTGTATACTCGTTCTTGGCTCTGCGACTGATCTCCCTATTTTCATGTGTTCTCTACCTTCTGTACTTTTTCCATTCTCTATTGCATTTTGTTTTTGCCTCCTTACACCGTCGGGTAAACCAGGGGCTCGTTCTGGTTTTCCCATTGTTTCTGTTGCCCTTGGGAATAAACCTTTCCACTGCCTCCTTGCATTTTGTTGTTACATATTCCATCATTTCATTTACTGGCTTTCCTGCCAGTTCTCTGTCCCATGGAACCTCCTGCAGGAAGTTCCTCAACCCTATGTAGTCCCCTCTTTTAGAATCTGGCTTTTCCCATTCAACTCCTGTTACTCTCTCCACTTGCAACTCTACTGTGTATTCAAAGCACAGAACCACGTGGTCACTAGCTCCTAGGGGACTCTCATATGTGATGTCCTCAATGTCTGAATTGCCCAGGGTGAACACAAGGTCCAATCTTGCTGGTTCATCCTCCCCTCTCACTCTGGTAGTGTCCTTAACATGTTGGTGCATGAGGTTTTCCAGCATCACATCCAAAATCTTGGCTCTCCATGTTTAGGGACCCCCATGTGGCTCCAAGTTTTCCCAGTCAATCTCCCTGTGGTTGAAATCCCCCATAACCAGCAACTTTGCTCTGCTGGAGTGAGCTCTTCTTGCCACCTCAGCAAGTGTGTCTACCATTGCTCTGTTGCTCTCTTCATATTCCTCTCTTGGCCTCCTGCAGTTCTGTGGTGGCTTATACATCACTGCAATGACCACCTTGTGCTCCCCAGACTGAAGTGTACCTATTATGTAGTCCCTTTCTCCTGTGTGTGTGTGTGTGTGTGTGTGTGTGTGTGTGTTTAGAGTCTGTGTAGCCCTCAATGTCTATTATTAATATTTTAACCTATATCTTACCTCTATCATCATTCAGGGTTACTTGGACGCGAGCGAGGCAGTCATAAATCACTTGAAGGAGGAACTGGCCAAGGAATGCGACCCTGACACCTCTCATCTTAGGTTAATTGACATCATCACCTCGTCTCTCTATGACCGTGCCCACTTCAAAGCACAATGGACAGAGGTATAGAACACCTGTGTATGATTTATTTACAAATTGATTGTTTTCAGTTAACACTCACTTCGAATATCACATGACCTGCACACCTTGAATATGATAATAATTAATCTCAGTTCCTTGTATATATATATTATCCTTTACCTTATATGTTTCTCTTCTGACACAGGACTACCCATTGGTCCTGAGGAACCTAAGTAATCACTTGAATGACTTCTTTGAGGGTATTCTCTTCCCACTTGTTTCCTACGACCACACCGCCACCAACCCCGAGCACACCAGGGAGATCGATGCTACTAAGTAAGTTACTTGGTAGCTATGAATATACCAATTTACTTTTTAGTTTGGACAAATATACTTACATAAAAGACACTGAAGGTTTAAATCCTAGAACATCCTAAACTCTAGGAAGAAGCGGCATTGTGATGGAAGTGTTTGACGAGTGCTGTTCTAAAGTTCTTCACTGGGACCTGTACTGTTACTGATAAATGTAAATGGCAGGACTGATATCATATGGCCTGAGTCATGTTCTTTCACATAAAAGGGGGAAAAATATTAGATAAGACATATTCCTACCTTATCCCAGAAAAATACAGAGTTGATAGGAATTTAAAAGGAAGAATTATTAGTATTTCTAGCGGGGACACCAGTGACCATACAGTTGGTGGGATGATGGAGACAGCACAGGCTGCATCAAATGACAATTTAAAAACTGTAAATTAAATACTGAAATCATGACACCACGAGCTTAGCTCTTCTCTTATATCTGCAAATAAATATTTTAATTTGGCACTTTACTTAAATTACTGTTATTTCTAAGGAATGGAAATCTAGGTTTTCTAAAAAAAAAATTGTTATCTGAACTTGAATTCTTTTAAAACTGAGATATTGTAGAGAACGTGTGTGTGTGTGTGTGTGTGTGTGTGTGTGTGTGTTTATTGTGCTGAATAAGTAAAACTGGTCAGTTGGCAAGAACTCATTTAAAATTAAGTCCTTTCTAAAAAATTTCTCTTATTCATTTAAATATATATATTTTTTTAATTTATGTTACTGTAAAAATTAATAATTTTGTACCAAAAGAACCTTAGAAAACTTACCTATCCTTATTATAACAAGTCCAATTTAATTTAGCCTAATCCAGCTAAATGTACTTTATATATGTATAAAATAATTTAATAATAAACAGACACAATGAAATATATTTTTATCGTTAGATTCAGAATGATTTTTCCCAAATTATTGCATACAAAAATTTTCGCTTGCCTTATTCGGCAAGAAGAGCATTGCTATTTTCAGCCAAAATCGCAAGTGTTATCTATTCGGCATATAAATGAACATTGGCGCTCGTATATCAACGATAATAAGTAACAGGTAGAAGTATGGAGGAGTGCTCAAATGTGTAAAGTATATTGTTCGCAATTCTTAACAGAAAATTATTAACAAAAACTTCATTGTACTATTTGCCTCAACTAAATGATCAAGATGTTTATTAAATGACATTGTTAGTTCAGTAGTTTGGGATGAAAATTTTTTCTTAGAGAATAAAAGATGTTTTTTCAATGTCTTTAGAGGAAATATTTAGAAACAAAAATTGTGTCATTAAGGTGCGATAAATGGTCAACTGAGGCAGCAAAAAAGTACTGCAAATAAATAACATTTCATCCCTTGGATCGAGTTTTTACACAAGTGTCTACAAAGAGACTCTTCTAAAGTGTAAACATCTGGAAGGATCAATAGTTTTTAGTAATACTCTTGCAGGACCTTGGACACTAACCGCTGGACAATAAGAGACGTTAGACCACATCTTGTGGCAGTCACCCATGACCTGAAACTCCCTGCAGTAATCGAGGAATTCCTTGGCCCAGCACAGATTTATAAAACTTTCACCTACAAATACATCCAAGGACGAACGTCTTACAAATGCAGTATTGAAACAACAAAGGTGAGAACATTTAATGAAGTTAAAACTGTTTTTTTTTCTCTGTGTTTTAACAGTATTCTGGCTAAGCCAGTTATATGAAAATATTCAATTTATTGTTATAAACATTAACTCTAGCACTGAATTATGGATAGTTATTTTATATCTTATGGTTTTACAGTGCAGTCATAACAAATATACTCACATTTCTTCGTTAACGAAGCATTGAAATTAATTTTGAATACTATACCAGACAACAAAAACACCTTTATTTAAATATATTTTATACGTTTTTTGGCAAAGTGTGTGTGTGTGTGTGTGTGGGTGTGTGTGTGTGTGTGTGTGTGTGTATGTATGTATGTATGCATGCAAGGAATTCGCAAGAGCAGGCGAAATATACACAAACACTGATCTCTGGCTGAAGGAGACTCGAAAATACGAACCTTGGAACAAGGTACACAGTGCTTTACCAATCTACCCACACTGGACCAATACCTTGGAGTCCAGCTTGCGCTAGACTTTGATCCACGGCAGTCAGCTTTCAGGGAGAAGGCTTACAGCTTTTCATCTCATCCCCTGTATGCATCAGCCTTACTAGATATTAATTCCTTGCATTGTTAATATCTCTAGTAAGGCTGATGCATGCAGGAGATGAGATGAAAAGCTGTAAGCCTTCTCCCTGAAAGCTGGCTGCTTTGGATCAAAGTCTAGCGCAAGCTGGACTCCAAGGTATTGGTCCAGTGTGGGTAGATTGGTAAAGCACTGCGTACCTTGTTTCAAGGTTCATAGGTTCGAGTCTCCTTCAGCCAGAGATCAGTGTTTGTGTATATTTCGCCTGCTCTTGCGAATTCCTTGCATTGTTAATATCTCTAGTAAGGCTGATGCATGCAGGGGATGAGATGAAAAGCTGTAAGCCTTCTCCCTGAAAGCTGGCTGCCTTGGATCAAAGTCTAGCACAAGCTAGACTCCAAGGTATTGGTCCAGTGTGGGTAGATTGGTACAGTACTGTGTACCTTGTTCCAAGGTTTATAGGTTAGCTTCCCCTTCAGCCAGCTATCAGTGTTTGTGTATATTTCGCCTGCTTTTGCGAATTCCTTGCATTGTTAAAATCTCTAGTAAGGCTGATGCATTCAAGGGATGAGATAGAAAGTTGTAAGCCTTCTCCCTGAAAGCTGGCTGCCTTGGATCAAAGTCTAGCACAAGCTGGACTCGAAGGTATTGGTCCAGTGTGGGTAGATTGGTAAAGCACTGTGTACCTTGTTCCAAGTTTCGTAGGTTCGAGCCTCCTTCAGCCAGAGATCTGTGTTTGTGTATATATATATATATATATATATATATATATATATATATATATATATATATATATATATACTTATTTTTATTTTTTTTTATTAACACACTGGCCGATTCCCACCAAGGCAGGGTGGCCCGAAAAAGAAAAACTTTCACCATCATTCACTCCATCACTGTCTTGCCAGAAGGGTGCTTTACACTACAGTTTTTAAATTGCAACGTTAACACCTCTCCTTCAGAGTGCAGGCACTGTACTTCCCATCTCCAGGACTCAAGTTCGGCCTGCCGGTTTCCCTGAATCCCTTCATAAATGTTACTTTGCTCACACTCCAACAGCACGTCAAGTATTAAAAACCATTTGTCTCCATTCACTCCTATCAAATACGCTAACACATGCCTGCTGGAAGTCCAAGCCCCTCGCACACAAAATCTCCTTTACCCTATCCCTCCAACCTTTCCTAGGTCGACCCCTACCCCACCTTCCTTCCACTACAGACTGATACACTCTTGAAGTCATTCTGTTTTGCTCCATTCTCTCTACATGTCCGAACCACCTCAACAACCCTTCCTCAGCCCTCTGGACAACTGTTTTGGCAATCCCACACCTCCTCCTAACTTCCAAACTACGAATTCTCTGCATTATATTCACACCACACATTGCCCTCAGACATGACATCTCCACTGCCTCCAGCCTTCTCCTCGCTGCAACATTCATCACCCATGCTTCACACCCATATAAGAGCATTGGTAAAACTATACTCTCATACATTCCCCTCTTTGCCTCCAAGGACAAAGTTCTTTGTCTCCAGACTCCTAAGTGCACCGCTCACCCTTTTCCCCTCATCAATTCTATGATTCACCTCATCTTTCATAGACCCATCCGCTGACACGTCCACTCCCAAATATCTGAATACATTCAGCTCCTCCATACTCTCTCCCTCCAGTCTGATATCCAATCTTTCATCACCTAATCTTTTTGTTATCCTCATAACCTTATTCTTTCCTGTATTCACTGTTAATTTTCTTCTTTTACATACCCTACCAAATTCATCCACCAACCTCTGCAACTTCTCTTCAGAATCTCCCAAGACCACAGTGTCATCAGCAAAAAGCAACTGTGACAACTCCCACTTTATGTGTGATTCTTTATCTTTTAACTCCACGCCTCTTGCCAAGACCCTCGCATTTACTTCTCTTACAACCCCATCTATAAATATATTAAGCAACCACTGTGACATCACACATCCTTGTCTAAGGCCTACTTTTACTGGGAAATAATCTCCCTCTTTCCTACATACTCTAACTTGAGCCTCACTATCCTCTTAAAAACTCTTCACAGCTTTCAGTAACCTACCTCTTATACCATACACCTGCAACATGGGCCACATTGCCCCCCTATCCACCCTTTTCCAAATCCATAAATGCCACAAAAACCTCTTTAGCCTTATCTAAATACTGTTCACTTATATGTTTCACTGTAAACACCTGGTCCACACACCCCCTGCCTTTCCTAAAGCCTCCTTGTTCATCTACTATCCTATTCTCCGTCTTACTCTTAATTCTTTCAATAATAACTCTACCATACACTTTACCAGGTATACTCAACAGACTTATTCCCCTATAATTTTTGCACTCTCTTTTGTTCCATTTGCCTTTATACAAAGGAACTATGCATGCTCTCTGCCAATCCCTAGGTACCTTACTCTCTTCCATACATTTATTAAATAATTGCACCAACCACTCCAAAACTATATCCCCACCTGCTTTTAACATTTCTATCTTTATCCCATCAATCCCAGCTGCCTTACCCACTTTCATTTTACCTACTGCCTCACGAACTTCCCCCACACTCACAACTGGCTCTTCCTCACTCCTACAAGATGTTATTCCTCCTTGCCCTATACACGAAATCACAGCTTCCCTATCTTCATAAACATTTAACAATTCCTCAAAATATTCCCTCCATCTTCCCAGTACCTCTAACTCTCCATTTAATAACTCTCCTCTCCTATTTTAACTGACAAATCCATTTGTTCTCTAGGCTTCCTTAACTTGCTAATCTCACTCCAAAACTTTTTCTTATTTTCAACAAAATTTGTTAATAACATCTCACCCACTCTCTCATTTGCTCTCTTTTTACATTGCTTCACCACTCTCTTAACCTCTCTTTTTCTCCATATACTCTTCCCTCCTTGCATCACTTCTACTTTGTAAAAACTTCTCCTATGCTAACTTTTTATCCCTTACTACTCTCTTTACATCATCATTCCACCAATCGCTCTTCTTCCCTCCCGCACCCACTTTCCTGTAACCACAAACTTCTGCTGAACACTCTAACACTACATTTTTAAACCTACCCCATGCCTCTTCGACCCCATTGCCTATGCTCTCATTAGCCCATCTATCCTCCAATAGCTGTTTATATCTTACCCTAACTGCCTCCTCTTTTAGTTTATAAACCTTCACTTCTCTCTTCCCTGATGCTTCTATTCTCCTTGTATCCCATCTACCTTTTACTCTCAGTGTAGCTACAACTAGAAAGTGATCTGATATATCTGTGACCCCTCTATAAACATGTACATCCTGAAGTCTACTCAACAGTCTTTTATCTACCAATACATAATCCAACAAACTACTGTCATTTCGCCCTACATCATATCTTGTATACTTATTTATCCTCTTTTTCTTAAAATATGTATTACCTATAACTAAACCCCTTTCTATACAAAGTTCAATCAAAGGGCTCCCATTATCATTTACACCTGGCACCCCAAACTTACCTACCACACCCTCTCTAAAAGTTTCTCCTACTTTAGCAATCAGGTCCCCTACTACAATTACTCTCTTACTTGGTTCAAAGGCTCCTATACATTCACGTAACATCTCCCAAAATCTCTCTCTCTCCTCTACATTCCTCTCTTCTCCAGGTGCATACACGCTTATTATGACTCACTTTTCGCATCCAACCTTTACTTTAATCCACCTAATCCTTAAATTTACACATTTATATTCTCTTTTCTCCTTCCATAACTGATCCTTCAACATTATCGCTACCCCTTCCTTAGCTCTAACTCTGTCAGATACTCCAGATTTAATCCCATTTATTTCCCCCCACCGAAACTCCCCTGCCCCCTTCAGCTTTGCTTCGCTTAGGGCCAGGACATCCAACTTCTTTTCATTCAGTAATCATCTGTTTCTTGTCATCCGTACTACATCCACGCACATTCAAGCATCCCAGTTTTATAAAGTTTTTCTTCTTCTCTTTTTTAGTAAATGTTTACAAGAGAAGGGGTTACTAGCCCATTGCTCCCGGCATTTTAGTCGCCTCATACGACACGCATGGCTTACGGAGGAAAGATTCTTTCCCACTTCCCCATGGACAATAGAAGGAATAAAGAAGAACAAGAGCTATTTAGAAAAAGGAGAAAAACCTAGATGTATGTATGTACTATATATGCATGTGCGTGTCTGTGAAGTGTGACCAAATGTAAGTATGAGTAGCAAGATATCCCTGTTATCTAGCATGTTTATGAGAGAGAAAAAGACACCAGTAATCCTACCATCATGTAAAACAGTTACAGGTTTCTGTTCCACAGTCATCTGGTAGGACGGGAGTACTTCCCTGGGTGGTTGCTGTCTACCAACTTACTACCTATATATATATATATATATATATATATATATATATATATATATATATATATATATATATATATATATATATATATATATATATATATAGATATATATATATATATATATATATATATATATATATATATATATATATATATATATATATATATATATATATATATATGTATATATATTTATATATATATTTATTTATTTATTTATTTATTTATTTATTTAGACCGATATCATAATAGTATGTACATTTTTTATTGTTTCAGGTGAGGACGTATGACGGTGTGAGTTTCCCATATCAGGCTGACAGCTGTTGGGTAACCGCTGTCCTGAGTCATTCAGGAGCAGAAGAGACACAGTCCTATGATTATGTTATCTCAGTTCGCTTTACAGAAGAGTGGGAAGTTCGGGTTCTGTGGCCCTGGGCTGGATATAACTATGATATCACCAAATCCTTACTGCTGGTACGTCCATTTTGCAGTACTCTATTAGTTCATCCTGCTAGAAGGTTCAGTTTGAAAAAAATCTCTGCTGCATTCTTTCAAAAATTTTGTAATTAATGTAAGTTGGATATCAAAATTATGCATCCTGGTATGTCCTGCACCTTCCATCATCCCCAGATTTATGTACCTTCTGAATCAACCGATCTTTCTAAATGGCAGTTCCATCTCGACAACTTCTCCATACTCTGCATTATAACTTTTTTCACTCCTCATTCTCTGTATAACTTTAAAACTATATATTAATATCAAGCACGACATGTCTGCTGCGTCTAGCTTTAACAATAATAATTTGAAGGAAGCATTATTAATGAAGATTTGTGTGACCAGAAATATTTACTTCATGAGATAGAGCAGTGTAGTTGCTGTAAGAAAATAAGTATAAATAGTTTCTGCTTTTATCAACAGGTGAACGGTGAGGAATTCAAGAAAGAAGACAAGTTTGTTAATTTCATTCAGCAAGAGACGGGCAGTCTGATCATTTTCAAGCGCCTTGGATTTTTGATCATAATCTCTGAGAAGCTTACAATTGGGGTAAGTGTTTAATGACTATACAAAACATTTTTATAGGTAATTATACTAGAAGAGTAGTTATGTTTAGCTGCAAGAAATGATGGCTCTGTACCATCGAGGAAATGTCTGAATTTATAATGTCGATAGTTTGAACTGCCATACTCTTTCATGTACTTGATGCAGTATTTTTATGAATGTATCCCCATTGACACCTAGGATCTATCAACCCCACTATTTTCTCCGGTATCTGGCTTATGGGAGTGCAAAGAATCTCCAGGTCGAGCAATGACTGCTATCATTTGATAAGAATGATTCCACCCATGTTCTGAACTCTTCCAAGGAATACTAATTTTCTTCAGATTCTGTAAAACACCCTTTTATCATTTAATTTTACTTTCCTCACTGAAGATGAGGCTTCCTCTGTTTGTGATAAACAGTGCAAAACAGTGAAGTAGTGAAGTTTGTCATGTGAATGTAACGTGGTGTTTCTTCTATACTGTTTCTTTCTAAAGTTGGTGTCTATAATAATACCAGCCGCCAATTCTAGTATTTGTGTTATAAACAAGTTCCCGAGACTACTCTTGCCAGAATAAGAACGTATGAACCTAATAAAGAAGGAACACTGGAACACTCCTACTGGCCCATGCGAGGCAGGTCAAGTCACCTCCCGACTTAAACCAATGACCCACCTAGTCAGGTAAGGTCACATGCACTTATGGAAAGGTCACAGCATCAGACATATTGGCACAAGCTAATCAGATCCAACTCACACCCACCCACACCCACTCATGTATTTATCTAACCTACTTTTAAAACTACACAGCGTCTTAGCGTCTATGACGGTACTCGGGAGTTTGTTTCACGCTATTTATTTATTCATGTTTTCCATTTATACACCTCAGTCATATCACCCCCTAATTCTACGCATTTCTTGAGAGTACAGATTCAGGGCCCTCAGTCTATCCTCATAGGGAAGATCTCTGATACATGGGATCAACTTTGTTATCCTCCTTTGTACATTTTCCAGTGCATTAATATCCATTCTGCAATATGTTGACCAGAACTGTGCAACATAATCTTAATGAGGCCTAACCAAAGATATATAGAATTGAAGAACAACCTGAGGACTCCTATTATTTATGCTTCTTGATATCAAACCAAGGATTTTGTTTGCTTTATTGTGAACACTTATGCACTGTTGTCTTGGTTTTAGATTACTGATAACTAGGACTCCCAAATCCTTTTTGCAATCAGTAATATTAAGATCTACAATATTTAGTTTACATGTGGCATGGCTATTTTCTTGTCCAATGTTTAGAACTTTGTATTTGTCTATATTAAACTGCATCTGCCACTTCTCCGACCATTGCATCAGTCTATAACAGCGGTCCAGCAGCAGGATAAGTTTCTCAGGTCTTGGTAGTAATTTCTAGTAGCTAATTATTATGTATCAGTGTGAGAAATTATGAAAGTGTCTGCTTTTCTAATTCCTAAGCATAAGGGACTTAAAAATAAGTAGCGTAGTGTACAGTGAAATATATTTCCATTCAATTTTATTCCTTCTGTCTCTTGTGAAAAGTAAAATAAATTCTGTTAGACTTTTTTCTCTTTTCATCCTGATAACTCTGTAGCTTTTTCTTCCTCTGATGAAGTCAAAATAGTCAGCTCTTTTATTTTAGCTCTTAGGTTGAATGATTTCATCATTTTATTAATGAGGAAACAATAAACCTGCACCTGCAAGGATTATGCTTTGCCTTAGGAACAGAATTGGTTACGATAATTAGTTTTGATTCGAAGGTAGGGGATCCTTCAATTTCTTGAATCAAGACTCCTTCACTAATGTCATGACAGTCCCTTGAAGGGTCTTCCCTGATGTTTGTTTAATTCATTTAAAGCGCTGAATTCATTTGGGTCGTTCACCCGTCTGCATTTTTTTTTTGGGGGGGGGGGCTCTTTGAGGCTCGAACCAACATAAAGATTTTTTTATCTTTTAATTAATTATGATACTGCAGTTTTTTCTTACTGCCTTGAAGTTGCTCATTAAAGTGGTATTTGATAACAAAAGTGAATTTGTCAAGCAAGAATTAGTATTGTTCTGAATTAAGGGATTAGCAAATGGTGTATTTTGCAGAAACCAAACGAGTTAATAGGGAACATCAATGGTCTATGTGGCAGAATGGACGGGGAGAAGAGACACGACCTGGTGGGACCCACTGGCTGCATCTTCACCAACCCGAGTCTCTTTGCTCTGTCCTGGACCACTTATGGTGAAGGCTGCTCCCTCTTTAGTCTACGATCAAAGAAGCGAGGTGTAACGCAGTACCAGGAGGCATGTCCTCGTGAGGACTACATCCCCACCGCAGTGTCTCATTCCAATGGTAAGTCTGTCAGTCTCGAGCACCATTGTTCTAACAATGATTTACATCTATACATTAGTTCAGAAAGAGTTCATGTACAGATTTTTTAAACAAATCATTGATGTTGAACATGTGAATATTAAAAACATGTGCAACATTTGGAGACACTTTGAAGATATCTTCGCTCCTCAGGAAGTTTTCCTTTCCAGTGATTGAAAAAAAAATCATAGTGAGCTAAACTCAAATTTATAATAGATTCCAAAAGTTGCACATATGTAATTTGTTCATCTGTAGGTATTATCTATTTTGTGTGATACGGTCCTAAACATAGAGAAGCAACGGTAAAGTGGAGCATCATGATGCTTAAATATCATACGAAAATATATCGCTTATTAAAACTTTCACACGTAACTTGCGAATTCCTCTAACGTGGAAGAAAAACTACTGTCTTCTTACATTGCAGTTGTGTATGACTGCACGGAATGGGAGTACAAGGAGCGCACCGTCGGAAACCTCGTATGTAACGCCATTGAGCCAACTCCATCTTGCAAACCTAACTGCAGGAAAACGAGGGACATCAGCAAACATGTAAGTACTGTTGACTCGTGGAGGTCAAGTAGACATGAGGAAATAGAAGGTAATAAGGTTTAATCCAAGGAAGGGAAGGGTAGTTCCAATTACTAAAACTCTTTGTTACACAACAACAATGATTTTTTTCGTACTGGTTTTATACCGTCCAGTACATACTGTAATGTACAGTATATTTTAACAAGAAATGTAGCAAAATAGGCATAAAGAATGGAAGGATGAATATAAATATCATTGTAATATTTAGATATTATTTTTTTTATCAAATACAGTATGAGCATACAGCTAATGTGACATTAATAAGAATGAAGTTACTAGATACTAATAACTTAATAATATTTATATTATTATTATTATTATTATTATTATTATTATTATTATTATTATTATTATTATTATTATTATTATTAACAGTAGTGGTAGTAGAACAATTCTTGATTCTGCAATAGGAGCACTATAATTTTTTTTTATGTATCTAATACTGAATATTTTCTATAAACATCTGGAATGCAGAATGAAGCCATTTTATTATATCCACTTTTTGATTTCTCCAGATTAACTACGACTGTAAGAAACTTGTATCTACCCATACTGGAGATTATTGTCAGCAAAGTCAGGGAAGAAACCTCACCAGGGAGTGCCACCCACACACCCTGCTTACCACCTACCCCGCCTCCTGCGTGCCTCAGTGATAAGCACGTCACCACCTTCTCCGCCTCCGCCTTCTGCGTGCCTCAAGTGATACACGCTGGTCACACACTTCGCCTCCTGCGTTCCCCAGTGACAACTTATGGATGCCATCTATTAGACCTTCGTGATTCCGCTAACCTACTCGGCCATCTGCATGCCCTAGAGTGACATAATACCCACGTTATTATTGAATTGTGCCTCTTAATAGGTATATTTTCTCAATCATGACAATGAACGAGTGTCACCAACCCACCCATCCATTCACTCACCTTTTACGTCACACATTCTGCTTCTCCGCGTGTCTCAGCTTGAGTCTCAAGGATCTTGCATCACACGGGAACTTATGTACTACCTAATTGGTTCATTCCATCTCATATTTGTTTTAAGAGTTATAATTATTTAATGTCCTCTTATTTCTTTCGCTTTTCCTTTCTTTTGTGAGTTATGCATTTGATGCTTAAGCAAGAAACTTCTCTGTATTTTAATGTGGCTTGGTGACAAGAGCTCTCGCTTCACACGGTGAGTGTCCAGGTTCGATTCCCGGCGAGGGTTGAAACATTGGGAGTGTTTCCTTACACCCGTTGTACCTATTCACCCACCAGTAATAATGGGTACCTGGGTATTAGCCGATTAGTGTGGGTCGCATCCCGGGACAAAATTGACCTAATTTGCCCACTTGGATTTGGATGAGAGGGATTGGATTTGAGTGGGACTTGCACATGAGTAAATAGAATTATCAGAGCTTATTGCTTGGGTAGCACTGAAAATTGGGATGGGCAAATATTCTGTTAATGGAATGGATTCTGAAAGACCTGCCTAGTATGGGCCAACAGACCTGCTCAGTGTTCATCCTTATATTCTTATGAAATGCTCTGGATAACAAGCAGCTTTCTTTGTAGTAGTATATCATTGAAGTCAGCTTGGTCTGTGTACCTTGTACACCTACTTTTAGAAATAGATGTTATTATTCTTATTATTTGTATTATTATTTTATTATTATTATTATTATTATTATTATTATTATTATTATTATTTTTATAATTATTTTATTATTATTATTATTATTATTATTATTATTATTATTATTATTATTATTATTATTATTATTATTATTATTATTATTATTATGAAATGGAAGTTCAGTTTTCACTTATTCTCCGTTTCTTCTTCCCATTTTCTTTGTAATCGTTCTTTGTGGGTATCATAGTTATTTCTTTGACTGTGGTCATCATAAACTATAAAGTTATTATCTATTAAGAAACTTTTAACAGGTAAAAAACTACTTAATTTTTTTTCTCCTTATTCACACATTAACTTCACTACTGAATAGCTCTTTTTCTTAATAATAAAAGGAATAAACTCAGGTATTTTTACTGAACACGTATCCCTACATAAATTTTAAAGAGATACTGTGACTCTCTGATCGCTGGTTCTATCCCCGTCTGTGGTATGACTTTTTTTTAGATACTGGAGAGAGAGTGAGCTCGTATGAGCACATGCAAAGGACTCGATACAATCAGATGCCCTAACTTCTCAGTACTACTGTCCAGTCATGAGTACTAATGTTTAAATCTGTGGTTCTTAACCTATTTGTGTCTCACCCACCATAGCAATTGGTCCTCATCTCCACGCACCGCCCCCCCCCTCCCCCTCTTTCCTTCATGAAAAAAATTATAAATGTAAAAATTATCAAAAAGTCCTCTCTCTTCATTTAAATAGGAAATTTGAGAAATCAGCCATTTGAAAAGAGTCTGTTTAGGGAGCAAACTGCAGATACACAACATATAAACCACGTTTTGGGTAGGGTTTGAAACCATGTCGAGTGAGTTGTGATACTTCAGGCCAGTAAGTATGGGTTCAAGCCCCACCCGTGCCGTGGTTTGTTTACAGTCGTGTTATTGCGATTTCGTGAGTGACAACATATAAAATAAGA
Source organism: Cherax quadricarinatus (assembly GCF_038502225.1). Lineage (NCBI taxonomy): Eukaryota > Metazoa > Arthropoda > Malacostraca > Decapoda > Parastacidae > Cherax > Cherax quadricarinatus. The sequence goes on from NC_091313.1 coordinate 24,620,963, forward strand.
ACACATTTAGTGAAATTTATGACACTGTGAGCTACCAGATCCACCAGTACGTAGACACGTGTCACAGAGAGCACAGCTCAGCGTCCTTTAAAATATGAGGTTTACCTAAATTTTGTCACTTTTAGCAGAGTCTCACATCTTTTGAACTATCCGCGGTGAGAGAGACACCACCCTCCCTCCATCCCCCCATGAAAATCCAAATGAGGACATACAAAAACATGTGTGATGAATGGTTTGAAAAACCGACAAGTTGAAGATTGAGACACTTATGCAGCATATGGGAATCTTTATTCAGGAAACGTTTCGCCACGGCGAAACGTTTCCTGAATAAAGATTCCCATATGCTGCATAAGTGTCTCAAACATACAAAAACATGTTAAAGCCATTCCCTATTTTTTGTTCTGGGCTTGCGCCCCCCTTCCCTGGAAATTACTCAAGCCCTCCCTACGGGGGTAAGGCTTTCCCCATCCCATTTAAGAATCGTTGGTCTAGACAGATGAGATCAGTCAATGCAGCCACAGTGCTGGAGTGAAGCAGCAAGAGAATTTCCATACCATCAACCAGAAACATTCAAATACAAAATACTCCGAGAATAAATTTAACAACATTTTCAACATTGAATTATTTGTTAAACTTGCCTCTGTGGAGAAGCAAAACCAACTTGGTGCTCAGAATATTCGTTTACATAAACATTTTCACAGCATGTTATTATTACTATTATTATTATATTAAAAAAGAATAATGGTAAACTCATATGGGTCATACACCTCAGTTATTAGAGCAGGAGGTAATAAATTTGAAGGTTAGTGAAGATTTAAAATTAGTATCAAAACTGTTACAATACCTGGTCTTTTACTGACGTCTTTCTTCTGATTTCACTGAGAAACACAATACGGTTCAGAATTCAGTGGTGCTGCCATATTATTATTCTCAAGCAGTTACTTAGCTTCTTTCTCTGTAATTTCTTGCTCTTCTTCTAACTTCTCTCTTTTCATTTGTTCTTCACTCTTTCTAGTTTTCTCACACCCTTGTACTGTGTTTCTCTCTCTCAATCTTTCGTTGAACCACCAGCCCTAGTTTTCTTTTCCTTCTTTTCTTCCGGATATGAAGTTTTCTTCCTCTTGGGATGTGTGTGTACTCACCTATTTGTGGTTGCAGGGGTCGATTCATAGCTCCTGGGGCCGCCTCTTCACTGGTCGCTAATAGGCCCTTTCTCTCCCTGCTCCATGAGCTTTATCTCGTCTTAAAGCTATGTATGGTTCCTGCCTCGACTGCATCCCTTTGACTCATCTGAGTCTTCAGTTTCCAATTGTGACCCCTTGTTTCTGTGTCCCATCTCTGTTCTGTGTGTCTGTGCACTCACCTATTTGCATTCACCTATTTGTGGTTGCAAGAGTCGATTCACAGCTCCTGGCCCCGCCTCTTCGCTTGTCGCTACTAGGTCTACTCTCTCCCTGCTCCATGAACTTTATCGTATCTCTTCTTAAAGCTATGTATGGATCCAACCTGCACTGCATCACTCTCCAGATTGTTCCACTTACTGACAACTTCATGACTGAAGAAATACTTCCTAAAAGCTCTTTGACTCATCTGTGTCTTCAACTTTTAGTTGTGTCCCCTTGTTGCTGTGTCCCGTCTCTGAAACATCCTATCCCTATCCATCTTTTTCAATTCCTCTCAGTATTTTATATGTCGTTATCGTCTGTCCCCTATCCTTCTGTCCTTCAGTGTCGTCAGGTTGATTTCTCTTAACCTCTCCTCGTTGGACATGCCCCTTAGCTCCGGGACTAGTCTTGCTGCAAATCTTTGCACTGTGTGTGTATTTGTACTCGCCGATATGTACTCACCTATTTGTGGTTGCAGGAGTCTAGCCTCTGCTCCTAGCCCCACTTCTTCGGTGATCGTTAATAGCATCATTCTCTCCTGGCTTCGAGAGCCTTCTCGAAACTCTTATTAAAGTTATGTCTATATACTGCCTCAACCACTTCGTTTTCCAGGTCGTTCCACCGCCTGACTACTACAGGACTGAAAAAATACTTCCTAACATCTCTGTGACTCTTCTGTGTTTTCAAATTTCAGTTGTGCCCTCATATTCTTGTTTCCAGTGTCTCAAATAATCTGTCCCCTGTCCACTCTATTAATTATTCTCAGTATTTTGTATGTTCTTATCATATCACCCCTAGTGTGTGATTACCTATTAGTAATTGCCTATTTATAGCTACAGTAGCAGAGCTATGCTCGTGGTGTCACATCTGTTCATCATTTTTTTTTAATTCCAATGGCTGCAGCATTTACTATTTACAGATGTATGTCTATAAGTTCGAACCTATGGACACCTGTCAGGTAGCAGAGACTGCCTGGACCTTCCCGTGAAGCCTAATGTAAATAAAAAAAAATTAGTGAATACACAAATAACCCCTTACATAGGAGAGAGGAGCTTACAACGACGTTTCGTTCCGACTTGGAATATTTACAAAATCACACTAACAGAAAAGAGAAGTTAGGTAAGGTTTCGCAGGAAACAGGGCAAGTGTCTCCTGACGTGAGTCTTAGATGACCCAGCGTTGGAGCTTTTGGTCATCTGACCGAGGCCTTCCACTAGCTTATAGATCCACCCCTCAAAAATTATGGTCATTATTGTAACCATTTCTAAAAAAAGAAAAAGAAGAGAGATGGAGCCAGTAATATATAGGCCAGCTGGCAGGGATAGAACAAGATAGGTGAGTGGATTATTATTATTATTATAATCAAGGGGAAGCGCTAAACCCGGAGGATTATACAGCGCCTGGGGGGGGATGTGGAAGGCATTCAGGCTTAATTCGGGGAACTGGAGCACAGATCCAATTCCCTAAATCAAGAGCCCCTCACCAACATCAAGGAACCTTCCTTGAGGGGATAGGTGAGTGGAGTAGCAGGGCTAGTTGGAAGGCAGGTAGTGGAGGTAGAAGTAGCAATGACAGTGTAGAGAGAGTGGTTCGTGGGACAAGAATAGAAAGGGGGGGGGGGGAGTAGTGAAGGGAAGCAAAAGTGTAGGGGGACAAAGGTAGAAGGAAAGGAAATAGTGGTAATAGCAGTAGTAGTATTGGAATCAAAGGCCAAGAAAGAGGAGCACTGCAGGAGAGATAAGGGCCCACAAGGGGTAAGACCAAAAAACAAAGCAGTATGTTGTATATTTGGACTCTTGATAATGTTTGGGTGTGGTCAGTGGATCTTCGCCTATTCACTGTTCACTGTGACAGCTGTTAGCCTTGGTGAGGAACTTTGACTCCGGGAACCCTTGTTACTGTTACAGGGGGTGAATGAGAGAGTGAGAGAGAGAGAGAGAGAGCGAGTGAGAGAGAACGAGCGAGCAAGAGAGAGAGACAGATGCTCTACAAAAAGTTTCCCTTCACTTGCAAATGTTAGACATAAACTACGATATCTTTGCAATTAGAAATCTCAGCCACTTTTATGTTACATGAGGAAAAAAATAAGAACAGTTTGCTTGTACATTTTGTGTATCCATGTGCGCTTAGATCGCTAATGTACTTTGCTGGTGAAAATCTCTGTTAAATGGTGACAGTATCAGTGTAGCCCGTTGTTGTACTGTTACGACAACTTACTGTTGAGTCGTTGGCTGGGTGGCTGGATGGCTGCTTGGCTGGGTGGCTGCTTGGCTGGGTGGCTGGATGGCTGCTTGGCTGGGTGGCTGCTTGGCTGGATGGCTGCTTGGCTGGGTGGCTGGATGGCTGCTTGGCTGGGTGGCTACTTGGCTAGATGGCTGCTTGGCTGGATGGCTGCTTGGCTGGGTGGCTGGATGGCTGCTTGGCTGCTTGGCTGGGTGGCTGCTTGGCTGGGTGGCTGCTTGGCTGCTTGGCTGGGTGGCTGCTTGACTGGGTGGCTGCTTGACTGGGTGGCTGGATGGCTGGGTAATTGGATAGCTAACTGAAATTATTGTATATTTTCTGTAGAATATATACAATAATGAATATGTACTATCGTATATACACACAGGGATGCATATTTTATCAAATATACACCGAGAATTTGCTATAATTCTTACTATACGAAGTTTACGTAGTAAAGTACTTTACGAAGTAAAGTTTTCCTGATGTATGCACTATATGCAACTCTAATAACCCTCTTGCTGTGGATAAGCTTTAAAACTAAGAGAACAATCATCAGATTGGTAGTTTGGAAGTTAAAGTGGACGATAAAGCCAAAATATGTATATTGTTACTATTATTATTATATTTTTAACGTACCGACCGTCTCCCACCGAGGCAGAGGTGACCTTAAAAGAAAAACGAAAGTATTATTACTATTATTAGTAGTAGTAGTAGTAGTATTTTAAAAAAGAAAAGTGGTAAACCCATATGAGTCAAACAACACAGAGGTGGCATAGGGTAGGAGTTATTAAATTTCAGGGTTAAAGATGAAAATTAGCATGATAACTGTTACAACACCTGGCCTTTTACTGACGTTTTTATTATGTTGTCACTGAGAAACACATTACGCTCTTGCTGCCATATAAATATTCTCAAGCAGTCACTTAACTCCTTTCTCTCTGTAATTTCGTTTCTGGCTCTTTCGCCTCCTCTCTTCTCCTTTCTCCTTCACTCTTTATAGTTTTCTCATACACTTGTACTGTGTTTTTCTCTCTGAATCTTTGGTTGAACCGCCAGCTCTCCTTTTTTCTTTTTTTTTCTTTTTATCCTTATCTTCTTCTGGGTATGAAGTTCTCTTCTGCCTTTGGTGTGTGTGTGCGTATGTGTGTGTGTGTGTGTGTGTGTGTGTGTGTGTGTGTGTGTGTGTGTGTGTGTGTGTGTGTACTCACCTATTTGTGGATGCAGGGGTCGAGACTTAGCTCCTGGCCCCGCCTCTTCACTGGTTGCTACTGGGTCCTCTCTCTCCCTGCTCCACGAGCTTTATCAAACCTCGTCTTAAAACTATGTATGGTTCCCGCCTCCACTACGTCACTTTCTAGGCTATTCCACTGCCTGACAGCTCTATGACTGAAGAAATACTTCCTAACATCCCTTTGACTCATCTGAGTCTTCAACTTCCAATTGTGACCTCTTGTTTCTGTGTCCCCTCCCTGGAACATCCTGTCTTTGTCCACCTTGTCTATTCCGCGCAGTATTTTATATGTCGTTATCATGTCTCCCCTGACCCTCCTGTCCTCCAGGGTCGTCAGGCCGATTTCCCTTAACCTTCCTTCATAGGACATTCCCCTTAGCTCTGGAACTAACCTTGTCGCAAACCTTTGCACTTTCTCTAATTTCTTAACGTGCTTGATCAAGTGCTGGTTTCAAACAGGTGCTGCATACTCCAGTATGGGCCTGACGTACACGGTGCACACTGTCTTGAACGATTCCTTACTAAGGTATCGGAACGCTGTTCTCAGGTTTGCCAGGCGCCCATATGCTGCAACAGTTATCTGGTTGATGTGTGCTTCCGGAGACATGCTCTGTGTTATACTCACCCCAAGATCTTTCTCCTTGAGCGAGGTTTACAGTCTTTGGAAACCTAGCCTATACTCTGCGGTCTTCTGTGCCCTTCCCCTATCTTCATTACTTTGCATTTGGCGGGGTTAAATTCGAGAAGCCAATTGCTGGACCAGGTGTCCAGGTGTCCAGTCTGTCCAGGTGTGTGCGTGTGTGTGTATGTATGTAGGTGTGTGTGTGTGTGTGTGTAAGTGTGCGTGCTCACCTAGAGTATATGTACTCACCTGTATGTTTTTGCAGGATTCGAGTTTCTGCTCCTAGCCCAGCTTCGGTGATCGTTACTATGACCATATATCCAAGAAATTATTATTATTATTATTATGCTTATTATTATTATTATTACTATTATTATTATTATTATTATTATTATTATTATTATTATTATTATTATTATTATTATTATTATTATTATTATCAGTAGTAGTAGTAGAAATAGCAGCACTATTATTATTATTTTTTATTACTATATAACGGAGTAACGCCAATCCTTGTAAGGATCATTCAACGAATGGGAAATCTAAGGTAATCAAATCTGATTCAGGAAATGGGAGGCTAGTTCCCTTTCCTTGGGTAAAGAACCCTTCAGCAGCATCAACGCACCTTTCTTGCAAGGCAGGATTTGCCTGGAGGAATCTGTTATACAGATACAAAACAACCTTGAACAAATTTTCCTCGTGCGTAAATCCTTGAAAAAACATGGCTTACCACGTGACCTAGTGACGTCAAGGCAAGTCCTCGCCGTAGCCTTCACCCATCATAGACCTTGAGACTGGTTAATGGATTTTGATCCAATGAATTGGAGCTACCCTCCACTTTGATAAAACGCGACTGCCTCCCAAACCACAGGCTATGTATTACGCTTACGGATTTCACGCTTCCCCGTTAATGTAAATAGTGGAATATCAATCTCTCACACCTCATACCTTCCAGGAAAACTTTCTCGCTGCAATGAGTTATAAAAGTTCATATATGTGTCTTTGTATACAATATGCATACACACAAAATGTATATCTCCGTATTTTTGTTTGGTATTGTATAAATAAAATGCAGCCTTAATGACCTACGTACAGCCGAAAAGCTTTAAACCTAACAACCCAACCAATCACTGTAAATCGGATAACTTTCAGCATCGAAGAGGGCTACGGGCCACTCTTTGTAAAATAAAATTGTTTACAGTGATCTTGTGATCTTAAGGCCAAACTAAAAAATAAAGAAGTAAAGACTCGCAAAGTGATTTATTTTTTTACCACTGACGAGCAAAATATTAGCAATAAATCTGCGTTGGTACGATAACGCACAGCGGCAGGTGACACTATGTTATTTCCTGACGAACCAAATACCAAGACCAACCTTTAGTGGTCATTATTTCGTATAAGAATAAAGCTCACTCTTATGCGAGACGATGTCCGCTAGAAGCTTGTCTTGGTGGTAATATATCTTCGTCAGGAAACAGTAGAGTGCCTCCTGACACGGGTCATCAGACGTAACCCGTTACAGTAATCATATTTTCAACCAGTGTGTTTTTGTTTCACCAGATTTTTTTTAAAATCTCTCTCTCTCGGTGCAATGCTCATGAACAAATCAAAATAATTCATGTCATGCGCTAAGCCTATGTGGGCGATTCAGCGTAAGACGAGTGCAGGCTTCATACTCCGTCTGCTGAGTGCGAGACGTGCACTCTCACATCTCCCTAGTCGGAATTCATTAGTTCGAAACCTAAGCAATGAATTCCGTCGCAGTCTCTCGGCTGTGGGACGTCACTCAATTCTAACAGTTCTCACAAGTATACACAGTGAGAGGTGTACACCTCTCACTGTGTATACTTCAGATATGTATACCTCAGGTGTATACCTCAGTGCATATATGCTGAAAGTTTTATTAATTCCCTACTGTAGCGAATAGAGTAGTATTCTTGACTTGCAGTGTACAGGTGACAAGTAGATTTCATGACCCTCGTTTCATCGACTGATTTTTTTTACTTAATAAACCAACCATTCTAACAATTCTCAATGCAACTTAAACGATTAAAATCATTGTAAAAGAAATGTATTGTGCATTCCAACAGTTTTTCGTAAAAAAAAAATATATTTAAATTTTTCTTCCTAAAATGTATCTTAGTCTAACGATCGTCTCAAAATTATGTTTTTTCAATTAATTTTAAGCTACTAGTTAATGTAATAAAGTTGGTAGAATTACCGACAATATGTAAAGTAAAAGGACACAAGTGAACTCTGTGTTAATTTCAACTGTTTTTCTTTCAATAACAAGCTCTACAAACAAACCTACGGCATGGGAATGGGGTCCCCCATAAGTGCCGTCCTAGCCAACTTATACATGGAACACCTAGAGTCCGAACACTTCGCCATATCATCCCTTCAAGCGTCACTTGGTTACGTTACGTGGACGATGTCCTCGTAATAACTCCAAAACGTTTTGATGTATGGGATCTTCAGGCAAGGCTCAACGCAGTTGAACCGGCGATCCAGTTTACACTAGAAGAAGAGTCCAATGACAAGCTACCTTTCCTCGACGTCCTCATTCACAAAGTAGACAACAACCTAAGATTTCAAGTTTATCGGAAACCCACCAATAAAAATGATCTCACACACTTCTATTCCAGTCAAGATACCAAGACCAAAAGAGGCATCATCATCATCGGGTTTTTCCTAAAAACATACCGAATTTGTAGTCCTGAGTTTCTTGACGAGGAATGTACATACATTCACCAAACATTCACTGAGTTACATTTTCCTTCTTTTTTCATCAAAGACTGCAAGAAAAGAGGTCTTCAGATCATTAATTCTCCACGCATCAACACCACTCCCAACAAAGTTATAATTCTTCCCAACAGCCAGGTTGCATTGAACGTCTCAAAAGTACTTTCACAAGCTAACACCAGTCGCCATCGCTTCTAGCACTTCAATAAAGGATCTAACCAGGACAAAATCCAAGCACCACGAACCAGTCAATGCAGGAGTTTACACTATACCCTGTGGAGGCTGTGACAAGATTTACGTAGGTGAAACAGCAAGAAACCTCGACACCCGCCTCAATGAACACATTTACGCATGTAGGAACGATAACTTGAACAACGCCTGTGTACAACACCGAAATTCCACCAATCATCTCATGAAATTCAGAGACGCCCAATTAGTGATCAATGAAACTAATTTCCGCAGACGCAAGTGCCTCGAATCAGCACTGATCGCTGTTTCAAATACAATTAAACAAAACAACGGCAGCTTCACCATCTCCGAAGTCTTAGCAAGAATCCTCCTGAAAACAGTAAACCCTGCCATCACATAGTCTCTCCTGTTATACTACACAAAGCACATTACAGAGAGTGAACACTGAAACAAGCTGCCTCTTTCCACTCTATATATTTGTCCAACCTATTTTTATGTTACCCAAGTAATAGCTTTTATATCCTTTTACTCATGTACGAATTAATTGCTCTACCATATTGTATTACTTTTGTCACTACCACTACTACTACTACTACTACTACCACTACCACTAGTGAACATCTAAATGGTACCTCACTAGTATTGCACCTCACTCTGAGCCTTTATATACCCTCTGTGTCCGTGTATTGTTTGTAATGGCTTGATAAAGCTCCTGGAGAGCGAAACGTTGCCACAATAAATGTCACATTAGTTGCACTTGTGTCCTTTTACTTTACTAGTTAATGTGTTTAAATCAGAATGACTTTGTAAAGTACGATGATCCAGGATGATGTGTACAGTCTTAGAGCACTAGTAGGTAGTGATCCTCTGCTCCATATATGTGGTTTGAAACCTAGCTCCGGTAAGCCAGCGGAGACGTAACTATTAAAGGATGATCATTTAACAAAGATTTGTGTCAGGAGACGCAAATGTCTGTTGAACAGAACACCACCACCTGTACGATGTAAAGATAGCAACTATCCTGAAATATCAGGGCCCTTGGTCTTGTCTACTTGTGCCGTTATGTCTTCGAAAATACATTATGTTTAATGAGTTTAAATGTGAAGGCACTCAGGGAAACTGGTTAACCGGACTTCTGGAAGATGGAAATACAGTTACTGCGCTCGGAGGGATGTGTCGTGTTGTTGCGATTACTCGAGGAAAGTATTTGATCAAGTCT
>NC_091313.1:24640573-24653073 GCF_038502225.1 Cherax quadricarinatus
GCTCCATGAGCTTCATCATACCTCTTCTTAAAACTATGTATGGATCCTAGGTGTGTGTACTCACCTAATTGTAATCACCTAATTGTGGTTGCAGGGGTCGAGACTCAGCTCCTGGCCCCGCCTCTTCACTGAGTGCTACTAGGTCCTCTCTCTCCCTGCTCCATGAGCTTCATTATACCTCATCTTAAAGCTATGTACTATGTATGTGTATGTGTGTGTGTGTGTGTGTGTGTGTGTGTGTGTGTGTGTGTGTGTGTGTGTGTGTGTGTGTGTGTACTCACCTAGTTGTACTTACCTAGTTGAGGTTGCAGGGGTCGAGTCCAAGCTCCTGGCCCCGCCTCTTCACTGGTCCCTACTAGGTCACTCTCCCTGAACCATGAACTTTATCGTACCTCTGCTTAAAGCTATGTATGGATCTTGCCTCCACTACATCGCTTCCCAAACTATTCCACTTCCTGACTACTCTGTGGCTGAAGAAATACTTCCTAACATCCCTGTGATTCATCTGTGTCTTCAGCTTCCAACTGTGTCCCCTTGTTACTGTGTCCAATCTCTGGAACATCCTGTCTTTGTACACCTTGTCAATTCCTCTCAGTATTTTGTATGTCGTTATCATGTCCCCCCTATCTCTCATGTCCTTCAGTGTCGTCAGGTTGATTTCCCTTAACCTCTCCTCGTAGGACATACCTCTTAGCTCTGGGACTAGTCTTGTTGCAAACCTTTGCACTTTCTCTAGTTTCTTTACATGCTTGGCTAGGTGTGGGTTCCAAACTGGTGCCGCATACTCCAATATGGGCCTAAGGTACACGGTGTACAGGGTCCTGAACGATTCCTTATTAAGATGTCGGAATGCTTTTCTGAGGTTTGCCAGGCGCCCATATGCTGCAGCAGTTATTTGATAAATTAGACACATGTGCAACTCTTGCGTATCTTTATTGAGGAAACGTTTCGCCACACAGTGGCTTCATCAGTCCATACGTAGGAGAAACTTGAAGAACAGGAGGAGAATGAGGTAATCAGTCCCTCAACCTTGAGTCGATGTGTTCAGTCCATTCTATTCAAGATTGATGGACTGAACACATCGACTCAAGGTTGAGGGACTGATTACCTCACTCTCCTCCTGTTCTTCAAGTTTCTCCTACGTATGGACTGATGAAGCCACTGTGTGGCGAAACGTTTCCTCAATAAAGATACCCAAGAGTTGCACATGTGTCTAATTTATCAACATGTCGGTTCTCTGAACCATTCATCTACAAAGCAGTTATTTGGTTGATGTGCGCTTCAGATGTGCCTGGTGTTATACTCACCCCAAGATCTTTTTCCTTGAGTGAGGTTTGTAGTCTCTGGCCCCCTAGACTGTACTCCGTCTGCGATCTTCTTTGCCCTTCCCCAATCTTCATGACTTTGCACTTGGTGGGATTGAACTCCAGGAGCCAATTGCTGGACCAGGTCTGCAGCCTGTCCAGATCTCTTTGTAGTTCTGCCTGGTCTTCGATCGAATGAATTCTTCTCATCAACTTCACGTCATCTGCAAACAGGGACACCTCGGAGTCTATTCCTTCCGTCATGTCGTTCACAAATACCAGAAACAGCACTGGTTCTAGGACTGACCCCTGTGGGACCCCGCTGGCCACAGGTGCCCACTCTGACACCTCGCCACGTACCATTACTCGCTGCTGTCTTCCTGACAAGTATTCCCTGATCCATTGTAGTGCCTTCCCTGTTATCCCTGCTTGGTCCTCCAGCTTTTGCACTAATCTCTTGTGTGGTACTGTGTCAAACGCCTTCTTGCAGTCCAAGAAAATGCAATCCACCCACCCCTCTCTCTCTTGTCTTACTGCTGTCACCATGTCATAGAACTCCAGTAGGTTTGTGACACAGGATTTCCCGTCCCTGAAACCATGTTGGCTGCTGTTGATGAGGTCATTCCATTCTAGGTGTTCCACCACTCTTCTCCTGATAATCTTCTCCATGACTTTGCATACTATACATGTCAGTGACACTGGTCTGTAGTTTAGTGCTTCATGTCTGTCTCCTTTTTTAAAGATTGGGACTACATTTGCTGCCTTCCATGCCTCAGGCAATCTCCCTGTTTCGATAGATGTATTGAATATTGTTGTTAGGGGTACACATAGCGCCTCTGCTCCCTCTCTCATGACCCATGGAGAGATGTTATCTGGCCCCATTGTGTGTGTGTGTGTGTGTATGTGTGTATGTGTGTATGTGTGTGTGTGTGTGTGTGTGTGTGTGTGTGTGTGTGTGTGTGTGTGTGTGTGAGAGAGAGAGAGAGTGCGCTCCTTGAATGAGAAATTTATCATAAATTAGAAAAATATAGCACATTACTCGTCATACCCAAACTGGTAATGAAACTTACGAAATCTCAACTCAAGAGACGTTGAATAAAAAAATGATAAAATGTAGCAACTCACGATGTAGAAGAGCGCCTCCTTGGAATGCTTGCCGTGTTTCGTGTAGAGGCACTCTTGATAGATGCCCATCCTCGCTGACATGAAGAGAGCAAATGTAAGAATCGCAATACCCATCAACCAGGTCGTGAAACTCGAAATTTCACCCGAAGACCCGCCTTCTTTCTCGTCCTGGGGCTGCACACAAGGTGTGCATAGGGACACAAGGGGATCATAATTATTAGTTTTATATATATATATATAATATATATATATATATATATATATATATATATATATATATATATATATATATATATATATATATATATATATCCACATGTTCAGCAAAAGGAAGGGTGCTGATGATGGTGCCAAAGGTGATCATGAAGACTGAGATGTACTTCGACACTGAGTATCGACGTCCCAGAGCCAGGATCCCCAGATTCATACTGACAATCAATCCTCCCTGCCACAAATATTAAACGAAAACTAAAATTAAGTCCTCCTCAGTAACATGCAGGTAAAATTGGTGAATATACTTAGCGTGATTTTTACGGGATTAACGAAGGAGAATCGAGGTTGCGTTAGCCCTTCATAATGAATTAGTCAAGGGTTTATCGTTATAATGCATATGTCCGAACATTCACGTAATAACAACACATAACAGCATATATATTCGAACACGCACGTATAAAAATATACATACTAACATACACATCCTGATACACTAACAGTATAACCAGCAGCGTAGACATACCAACGAACGCATATCGAGGTACACAAAACATAGTATACATAAAGATACCCAAGTGTTGCACATGTGTCTAATTTATCAACCTGTCGGTTCTCTGAACCATTCATCAACATAATAATGTAAACTATACACTTACACTGCGGAAAATGATGTGGAGTGGAACAGAAATTTTGAATCCAAAGGCCATGTTGTTGGTGACATTGACCAAGAAGAACATCACCACCAACACCAAGTATTCTCTGGCACAGGAGAAGACAGCGAGACAGAATTACTATTGTATTTGATACTGGGAAAGAGCTCTTGATCCAGGGGATTAATTTTGCCCTTCCCTCTAATTGAATCAAGCCTGACTACTTTCCATTAGACGACAGGCGTTAAACCACCCTTACGGGTTTAGTGCTTCCCCATGAGTATTACACAACCTGGCTTTAAATACAAGTTTAGATAATTTTATTTCATGTCATTAGCACTATTAATATTAAAGAGATCATACAGCGCCTGAGGAATTAGAAGTAATTGGGTTTAATCCGAGGAAGAGGAGGGCAGCCTTAATTTCTTGGATCAAGAGCCCTTCACTAGCATGGAGGCAACCCTCCCTCCTTTCGCAACTGTTATAACCCCGTATCTTCTTATTTTTTACACAGTGCCTTTCATTTCTCTATATTATTTTGCAACTATGTTATAAAAATATTATAGTAAATATATCATTATGATATATCTAAATATTGTTCTATACGGATTTTAATTTTAGTATAATAAGAGACGTGACATTATACCACCGTAGCTTACTAGTCATAACATGTAGTCTATCTATTAAAAATAAAACTTGTTGAAATCATGTATTCTCTCAGTCTGTCTGTTTCTCTCTTTCTCTTTCTCTCTCTCTCTCTCTCTCTCTCTCTCTCTCTCTCTCTCTCTCTCTCTCTCTCTCTCTCTCTCTCTCTCTCTCTCTCTCTCTCTCTCTCTCTCTCTCTCTCTCTCTCTCACTCTCACTCTGCTGATGATGCTCCAGTCACTTATGTCGAGTCTGTCTGCTTCCCTACAGTAAACGGTGCCGCCCAACTGATCTTCACTATATAGGAGAGAGAGATGTCACTAAGGATACACCATCATATATATTCCCACATGTGATTTAGTTAGGAAACGATCATGATTGCAAGGCTTAAGGTACTTAAGAAATCGACGTTCTTCGTCTGTTGGTCGTAAAGATACATACCAAAACCTCTTCTGATAGTGTCCTTGGTGTCCATACGTGTTTCATATCATGGTGTGCAACTCGCACAGGTTACATGGTGTATAACATACTGGTCAACCAACTTCTTGTTACAAATAAATAGCACTTTCAGCATAGGAACAGTAATGGAATTGGTACCACGGTTCGAAAATTTTGTCGGTCGACATATGTGCCAAGCGCCATGAATAAAAAAAAATGTAAGGAAGTCATCAGACTTAGAGGGGGGGGACTTATAGCTGAGATGCAGAAGCCTACCGCATAACTTTGGCAAAACTTAACACGATCAGGCTGTTTCTGCTATAATGTCTGTGGGAACAATTGTGGATGATGGAGTTATGAGAACAGCTGTTGTGTAGTGCTCTGTGTGCTTTCAGAGATGTGCACCTCTGTTAAATTAATTCGATTTTCTCTTTAGGATTCAGATATTATTATTAGAGTCAATGAAAAAAGTTCAATTTCCTCTCATGCTTTATTTACTTAATGAAATTTCAACAACTTCTTGATATTTCACTAAGGTTTTGCGTGTGTGTGGTGTGTGTGTGTGTGTGTGTGTGTGTGTGTGTGTGTATGTGTGTGTGTATGTGTGTGTGATGTATGGTGGGAGGGATGAGAGGATTGGTAGTCGCGGGCGTGGTGAGGGCGTGGATGACGCACATTGGGCGGGGCTGGTAGACATGGTTTGGTCAGGTATATAAGAGACCAGCTGGACCAGCATCTCTCATTGTCCAGCTCACTCACCTGTCCACTCAACATGAAGGTTCTGGTAAGTATCATTAATATTTTTTTACTATTGTATTCACAGGGAAGAGCTTAATACATACTATTCACACAGAACTAGGTGAATGTGAGGTAAACATGTTTGATCAGAGGAAGAGGTATCTCTTTGGGTCAAGAGTCCTTCACTAGCATCAGTGAATCCCATTGAAATAAAAGTATCGTTACTAATTCTTAAATTATGCATGACATGTCTTGACATCATTTGATTATTTATCAGTTTCTTAATCTCTACATAATATCCATGCCAAAACTGATTTCCCATATGACATGACTGTCTCTAAGTTCCTCGTTCCTGTAGCATTTAAAGATTATCTATGACATCCTCACAAAAGAGTCGGTACTACTACTATTTTCTAATAATCATAATTTTATCATTCGTTTTTCCTGTTGTGCTCCAAAAAACTTATTTTAATATAATTTCTGCACTTTCTCTTACCCCATTTTCCTTTATACAGAAGAATTACAAGTGTTCTCTGTTAATGTTTTTGCTCTGTTCTGCTTCACTCACTTCCCTCTTACTTCTGATTCCATTCCACCTTCTGCTATATCCTCCAACCTTAAAACTTCTCCCTCATTATCTATCATTTCACAGTTTTTCATCGCGTGGAGAAACACGTTTCATTATTTTGCTCTTATTTTTCTCACTCCTATCACAACTGTTGTAACCCCGTATCTTCTTATTTTTTTACACAGTGCATTTCATTTCTCTACATTATTTTGAAAAACAGTTTTACAAACCAACTTTTTTTTTCTTTATCCTAGTATTCGCCTTACTATTCAATCAATCATTTCTATTACCTTGGCCAACTACCTGCATACGTTCTGCGTTTTTTTCCACTACAAAGTGTCTAAAGACAGAGTTTCAGAATTTCTTTACAGCGAGTGAATAAAGTTCTAAATAATCTTTATTAAAAAAAATCCTTCTAGTTTATATACCTTCAATATTATTTTGTACTTAAATTTCAACACCATGTCACTTGGAAATTCCAGTTGGAAAGACCAAGTGACAGTGGTTTCACTGTCACTTAATTTCACTTTATTGTAAAAATCAATGTTGCAGGTTTTGTTCGCCCTCGTGGCTGTCGCCGCCGCTAGGCCTCAGACTATCGCCTTGCCAGCTCCATTGGTAACGCTGAAGACTGTTTCCGGCTCACCAAGCGAGCACTACACTGCTTCTTACTCCAATCTTGGAGTCATCCCATACCCATTTGGCGGCCTTCCCTACACCTACAGCGCATTTCCATACAATCCTTTCCTGGTGCCTGTCAAACCTACTGAAGAGAAGCGCGAGAAACGCTCTGCTGACGCTGAGCCAGAAGCTGATCCCCAGGTGCTTCTCTACCACTCGCAATTCGCTCCTGGCGCCTTTCCCTACACCGCCGCTCCTGGCGCCTTTCCCTACACCGCCTATAGCGCCCCATACACGTATACTGTCCCAGCTGCGAGCTCTAAGTTTACTGTGCCCCTTGTTACTCAGGCCAGCATCCCCAGCGTGTATTCAACCATCAGTCCATACTCTGGCATATATCACTCCGCTGCTAAGCTTACCCTTCCCTACATCACTCCTTACACCGGACTCTACCCACATCTCTCACCTCTTGTGGTAAATCCCCAGATAAAGTTAGAGAAGAAAGACTAAAGACTCAAATGGCGAATTTGAGAGCTACTGGATAACGACGCTTCTCCGTTGTTAGTTGGCTGATATTGAGACACACTCCACGTCAACACATGTCTTAATTTAGAGAGCAAAAGCTTCGAAGCAGCGTCGAACCTCAAATATTCCAACTGTAGTTTAGTTTAACCAAGTAAAAGTCAAAGAGAAGAATACAGACAAAAATTTATCAATTCCAGCAGCCAATATTAAGCCTGACAGAACTGATCACATGCTGACGATGTCTACTTATTGTTTATTGACCAATCACTCTTTTCTTGTTCTTGTCATTTTTTTTTTCAAATTATTGCAAAAATAAATACATAATTAAATTAAAAAAAAAAAAGAGTTTTACTTTCAAAGATAGATGGGTTTATGGGGTACTCATTCATATATATATATATATATATATATATATATATATATATATATATATATATATATATATATATATATATATATATATATATATATATATATATATATATATATATATTACAAAGCGATACAGGATGCAAAACAACCACGGAGGGAGTAGAATGATAGCTCTAGGCCTTTCGTATTGCAATCAACACATCATCAGGAGCTTGCAAAATTGCAGAAATGAGGAGGATGTCCAAACAAGTACATTCCCAAAGGACCGTCTTCACTGGAGTGAGTGAGGGAGGGAGAGAGATGGATACAGGAAGTGCCCCCAGGCACAACAGTGCCTACAACCATAAGGATGAATATTATAGCATTACAGCATATCACTGTGATATGGGTTAACTTTTTGCAATTTAGATAACGAAATGGACCTATTCCCTGAAACGTTCAACATCTCTTTTCTGCAATTTTACAAGCTCCTGATGATGTGTTGATTGCAACAATATATATATATATGTATATATATATATATATATATATATATATATATATATATATATATATATATATATATATATGTGTGTGTGTGTGTGTGTGTGTGTGTGTGTGTGTGTGTGTGTGTGTGTGTGTGTGTGTGTGTGTGTGTGTGTGTGTGTGTGTGTGTGTGTGTGTGTGTGTGTGTGTGTGTGTGTGTGTGTGTGTAAGAATGTTCTTTTCCTTTATTGGTTTTAGCCAATAAAAGGAGAGGACGGATCACAAGTCTTTCAGTCAAGAGGATCTCATCGGAATCAAGGGACCTTCGTTGATGGGATGACAATGTAATTGACATAAAAATTAATATAAAATATTTTTATTTCCTTTTTTGTTTATAGTAATTATAACTGCCATATTTTGTTAATAATAAATTTGTCCTCACTGTTACCATTAAGATTATATAATAATAATAACAATAATAATAATAATATTATTATTATTATTATTATTATTATTATTATTATTAACATTATTATTATCAATATAATTATTATCCCTTGGAGATATAATGAGGAAATAAGGGGTATATCCTTCTATGAATTTGTATTTAAAAATATTGAAATGCATTTTAAACCGTATTTATTATAAATTTACCAGTTTAAGTGACCAGTCTCTAAATTATTGCTCAAAATGTTCACCGTTCAAAGTAAAAAATAATTTTAACTTAAGAAATTACTCAGAATTGGCTGTAAACTTGTTGCATACTACTACTCAAAATAATAAGAATTTTTTTCTTAAAAAAAAATTCCAGCTTACTCCATCAAAACACAGAATTAACAAAAAAAGTGTCTTCATGTATATTTTAATTATTATAATCAAAAAGAAGCGCTAAGCCACAAGGGCTATACAGCGCTGAATGTATATTTTAATAAGTTCAGGTATCCTCCGTCACTATTCCGCTTTGGGTCGTTTGGCTTGGAAAGCCTCTCGGGTCTTCTGGTAAACCTCGGTGAAGAGGAAGGTGCCAGCGAAGACCAAGAGGGTGCCCATCCAGTGCTTCAGGGTGAAGGGATTCTGGAAGTAAACAATAGAGAACACGAGGGAGAGGAACTTCCTGAGGGTGAGGACCAGGGTGACGGTGAGCGCGTTGCATTCGGAAGTCAATCTGAACACGGAACTCACACAAAGATATCTGGTGATCATGGTTAAGGAACGAACATCATCCAGTAGACATAAAAACACGTTATCTAACGCACGTTCTGATCAATATTGAGTTTAACTTCTAGGATATTAGCCTAAATACATTAAGGGGGTTGTGCAAGAGTGTTTTTCAAGGTTACGTTAGGCTGTATGAGGATGGGTTTTATTACGTTAGGTTTTGTTACTATAAACAGTTTTAATCCTATTTACCAAAAATTTAACTTTTTTTCCACGGCACAGTCCAGTAAATATTAAAAAATATATATACATTAAAAAAATCGAACTTCTAAACACAATACTGATCCAGGTTCTTGCTTAGACGATATTTTGCTCTGAACTGCATTCAGTCCCGATCGAAAAGTCGTGAAAAATAAATGCCTGCTTTGCATTACGTATATTCATATCCACGTGTTGGCTTGTCGCCCAAGTCACTAACTTCATCCAGCTCCTCAGAGGTAGGCCGTGCGTCTAGGATAACTACAAAGACTAACAGAAACATAATTGGATCAAATAAAGGATACTGTGTAAGGACGTTGCCGGCGAGGAAGAGCCAGAGTCTGGGTAAGTGAGCCAGACCAGGTACGAAAGAGAGGACGGGCAACACAGCCGACCGATTGAACCGAACACAGTGGTCCGCGATGGTCTTCCACGTCAACAGGAATCCGGGTAAGGACAAGGTGTGCTGGAGAGAGATCATATTATCTGTGTATCTGAATCTTTATCAATCTGTAATCAGTGCCAAGACGATATCAGTATTTCTTTTTACATCTTTAACATTTTCAGTAAACATGTACCTCATTCTTTTTAATATAATTTTTATCATATTCTGTCTATTTATCTATTTTTGATTGTGATTACATAATTGCTGTTGTAGGAACACAAGATGGCCAACGTGCTGACTAGACAGATACAGGGCAACGATTAGCAGACAGAGGATCGAGCTCCATCACCTTGCTGAAGTGGACACACGTGGGTTTAGCGCTCCATAAAATGCTTGTATATACTCATTGTGTTATTTAGTTTTAATTAATTTTCATTTATAGCAATGGGCTTCCTCTTTCTGAAAAGATGTGTGTGTGTGTGTGCGCTCACCTATTTGTACTCATCTATTTGTGGTTGCGGGGGTCGATTCATAGCTCCTGGCTCCGCCTCTTCACTGATTGCTACTAGGTCGTCTCTCTCCTTGCTCCATGAGCTTTATCAAACCTCATCTTAAAACTATGTATGATTCCCGCCGCCACAGAGTCTTGAACGATTCCTTACTGAGGTATCGGAACGCTATCCTTAGGTTTGCCAGACGCCCGTATGCTGCAGCAGTTATCTGACTGATGTGCTCCTCAGGAGATGTGCTCGGTGTTATACTCACCCCAAGATCTTTTTCCTTGAGTGAGGTTTGCAGTCTTTGGCCACCTAGACTATACTGTGTCTGTGGTGTGTGTGTGTGTGCATGTGTACTCACCTAGTTGAGGTTGCAGGGGTCGAGTCCAAGCGCCTCGCCTCGCCTCTTCACTGGTCGCTACCAGGTAACTCCCCTTGAACCGTGGACTTTATCATACCTCTGCTTAAAGCTATGTATGGATCCTGCCTCCACTACATCGCTTCCCAAACTATTCCACTTCCTGACTACTCTGTGGCTGAAGAAATACTTCCTAACATCCCTGTGATTCATCTGTGTCTTCAACTTCCAACTGTGTCCCCTTGTTGCTGTGTCCCAGCTCTGGAACATCCTTTCTTTGTTCACCTTGTCAATTCCTCTCAGTATTTGGTATGTCGTTATCATGTCCCCCCTATCTCTCCTGTGTGTGTGTGTGTGTGTGTGTGTGTGTGTGTGTGTGTGTGTGTGTGTGTGTGTGTGTGTGTGTGTGTGTGTGCGTGTACTCACCTAGTTGTACTCACCTAGTTGAGGTTGCAGGGATCGAGTCCTAGCTCCTGGCCCCGCCTCTTCACTGGTCGTGTGTGTGTGTGTATTCACCTAGTTACCTAGTTGTACTCACCTAGTTGAGGCTGCATGTGTGTGTGTGTGTGTGTGTGTGTGTGTGTGTGTGTGTGTGTAAAGGTCGTTACAGCGCCCACCCCTGACACCCCCGTGTGTGTACTCCCCCCAATTGTCCCACCCTAATTGTTTTTGCGGGGGCCGAGACTCAGCTCCTGGCCCCCTTTTCCCCGGGACCCTTTCCTAGGTCCTCCCCCTCCCCTGCTTCCTGAACTTTGTCATACCTTTTCTTCAAAACTATGTATGGTTCCTGCCTCACTACTTCATTTTAGGTTTTTCCCATTTCCCTGACGACCTATGTTTGGGAAAATACTTTCCAAAGTTTTTCCTTCAGCCCCTTAAACTAGTTTTGACCCCTTGTTTCTGTGCCCCCTCTCTGGAACATCCAAACCCGTACCTTTTGGGTTTCTCATTATTTTTAAAGGTTTTTTTCCCTGACCCTTTTCTGTCCCCCAGTTGAAGCCCGATTTTTAAACCCTTTTCCTCTTTACATTCCCAGCCGGGGATTCCCCTTTGTTAAAACCCTTTTTTAAAACCTTTCTAACTTCTTGAGGTGCTTGACCAGGTGGGGGTTCGGACTGGTGCTGCATACCCAGTAGGGGCCCTAACATACACAGTTTTTAAGTGCCTTGAACGTTTCCCCATTAAGGTATCGGAACCCCTATTTAGGTTCCAGGGCCCGTATGCTGAAACCAGATTTGGGTTGATGTGTGCCTCCGGTGACGTGCCGGTTTGTGTACCTTAAGTTTTTTTGTCCACCTGCCTATACTCTTCTGGGGTCTTCTGTGCCCCCCCCTTTTATGATTTTGCTTTTGGGGGCAGAACTGAACTGAACCCAATTTTCCCGGACCACATGCCCCACCCTTGCCCGGGTTTCTTTGCAGTCCTGTTTCTTCCTCACCCTTTTTAATTTTTCCCCCATCAGCTTCACACCCAATCTGCGAATGGGAAACCCACTTCAAGTTATTCCTTCCACCCCATTCTTTTTCCATATTAAAAAAATAGCACTGGTCCTAAAACCCCCGGGGGGGGTTCCGCCGTCACAGGGCCCCCCGTGAAACCTTTTCCCGTACCATGACCGTTGTTGCCCCCCCTGTCGGTTTTCCCCTGACCCCATTTAGGCCCCCTGTTATATGCCCTTGATCCTCCACCCTTTGCCCCAATTTCCCCTTGGGGGGAACTTTTCCAAAGTCCTAAGTCAAAGGAAAATGCAATCCCCCACCTCTATCGTGTCTTATTTTAACCTTGTCAAAAAATCCAGAAGGTTTGTGACACAGGTTTTGGCCTTTTCCCAAAGGAACCCCTTTTGGGGTTTTCATTAAATAATCTTGCCTTTTCCCAGGTGTTCCACCACCCCCCCTGTGTGTGTGTGTGTGTGTGTGTGTGTGTGTGTGGGAGAGAGAGAGAGAGGGGGGGGGGGGCGCCCCTTTTGAATGAGAAAATTTATCATAAATTGGGAATAATATAGCACATTATTCATCCCCAAACGGTAATGAAACTTACGAAATCTAAAATAAAAGAGAGTTGAAAAAAAAATGATAAAATGTAGCAACTCACGATGTGAAAAGCGCCTCCTTGGGAAAGCTTGCCGTGTTTTGTGAAACACTTAAAAAGATGCCCCTCCCCCTTTACATGAAGAGAGA
>NC_091313.1:24655573-24690573 GCF_038502225.1 Cherax quadricarinatus
AGGGAAAAACCCAAAAATTATCCTTAAAGTTTAAACCACTTTTTGATATATTCACAAAATTTATACCCAAATTGGGTCCCCTCATGTATATAAAATAATATATATATATATATAATATATATATATATATTTTATATATATATATATATAATTTATATATAATATTTATATATATTTTTAATTGTATGATATATATATATATATATATATATATATATATATATAAAAATAAAAATATATATATATATATATATATATAAGATATATATATATATATATATATATATATATAAAATATATATATATATATATATATATATATATATATATATATATATATATATATATATATATATATAAATTTTTTAAGAAGGTAAACAGTGGGGCAATAAAAATAATTACAAAATGACGACACTGTAGCCCCCCGGAGAGAAACGGCCCCCAAACACTAAGAGGCAAAACATCCCAAACCCAAACACCATGCAAAAACCCAACCCCCGGGAAGACCCCCTCATAAACAAATTAATTTTGCCAGAAACGGGTTTTATAAGGCGTTTCGTGCCCCTTTTCCCGCAGGATCTGCAGGAGGGGCCCCTGGAATTGACCTCAGCACCCCAAAAAGATGGAAAACCAGACTGGGGAATCTGCCCCCAATTCTTCCCACCAGGGTTTAAAAACTTTTCAACAAAGGCCCGGGGGGGAAACCCAGAAGAAATTAAACCTTTTTTTTGGAGCCTCACTGTTTTGGGAAGAAAAGGGGGGGGGAATCAAAATTGCGTTGGAAACACCCCTTTTTGCCTCTCGTTGCCAATAGCAGTAAGGGAAAAATTGCCTGAAACTGCCACTTTTCTCCAGACCCAACTGGGCTTTTGGGGGTTTTCGGGATTTAACCCAGCTCAGGGGACATCCCCGGGGCTTTTTCCCTTCATTTCAGCCGGCTACAGCAAACCCTCAATTCTCTTGTTTGGAGAACATGAAATTCAATCATAAGAGGGTGTTCAGCAGGGTGACCCACTCGCTCCACTTCTCTTCTGCTTGGCAGTAAGAGAACTAACTTCCAGCCTACGCAGTGAGCTCAATATCTGGTACCTGGATGACGGCACTCTGGCAGGTACTGACGAGTCCCTGGTGGGGGACCTACAACTGGTGAAAACACAGGGAAAAGACTTGGGACTCATCTTCATTCCCTCCAAGTGTGAAATCGTCACAGCGAACCAGGAAATAATCAATGCTGTGTGAAGAATCCTCCCGGAAGTCTCTACTACCACTCCGTCCAACAGTACCCTCTTGGGAGCACCGCTGGGTCACCAGGCCATCGACACTGTCCTCAGGGACAAATTGAATGACCTGATGAGAATGGAGGAGAGAATAAGCGATCTTGATGCCCATGATGCTCTGTATCTCCTCACAAGGTGTCTTACTATGACAAGACTCACTTCCTGAGGTGTGCACCCTCTTTTGACAACCCAACACTCGATGAATATGACGCACACCTGAGATCAACTTTTAAGAAGGCACTGAACCTGTCACTAGAGGATGAGCAATGGAATCGGGCAACCCTTCCAGTGCGACTGGGAGGTATAGGGGTGCGCAAAGCAATGCATGTTGCTTTACCTGCTTTTCTGTCTTCGTGTTTGGCTTCCAGTGCATTAGTCAAGAAGATAGTTCCCGAACGCTTGAGAGACGTGGTAGGAGCTCCAGACCCCAGGTTTACTGAAGCAGCGATTCGGTGGGACACCCTTACAGACTCCTTCAGTAGACCAGCTCCTCCCAAACAGCACAAACAGTCCCACTGGGACAAACCGGTCATGGAAAAAATCGCCAACACAATGCTCTCCAATGCTTCAGGAAAGGACAAAGCTCGTCTCCTGGCAGTGAAGGCACCACACTCAGGAGATTTCCTGTTAGCGGTTCCCAATTCCTCCCTGGGCACCCGTCTCGACCCACAGGCCATTCGGATTGGTGTTACTCTTCGCCTAGCCGCCCCCATCCTCACCGAACATAGGTGTATTTGCGGTAGGGCGACAGCTGATCAATTCGGACTTCGTGGTATCGTGTGTCACACAGCAGAAGGGAAGTATGCCAGACATGAGGAGGTCAATGACATCATAAAGAGAAGACTCGCCACAGCCCGTTGCCCAGCTCAACGGGAACCCCACGTACAGAGGTCTGATGGAAGTCAAAAGCGTCCTGATGGAGCCACTATGCTGCCCTGGAAGGATGGAAAGCAGATTGCCTGGGACTACACCTGTGCCGCCACATTGGCAGACACCTACTTGCCATACTCAGTAGTGGAAGGAGGTGGAGCTGCCAGCCACAGGGAGACCCAGAAGATCCGAAAATATGAAGACCTTCCCCCTTGCTATAACTTCATTCCAATAGGGTCGGAGACCCTTGGAGCATGGGGCAAGTGTGCTCTAAAGTTCCTCAAAGAGCTGGGTGAAAGGCTCATCATAGAAACCAAGAACCACACGGCGACCAGCTTCCTCTTTCAGAGACTCAGTGTTGCGATCCAGAGAGGAAATGCCTGCAGCATTCTGGGCACACGGCCCACCACCGGGGTGCTGGACGAAGTATTCGAGATGTAGCTATGAGTTACCTATGTTGTTTTACTTTCTGTTGTATTTTTGTGAATGTTTGGCCAATGTATTTTGTCTTTAAATAAAACATACTTGAAATATAGGGGGTGGTAGGAGAAAATTATCAAACAGCATCAGGGAGAACCTTGAGTTTTCCCTGAAGCAAGTTTATTCTTTACTCTGAGGATGAGGGTCCCCAGGACAGTTCTAGAGGTGGTACCTCCCTATATTTACATATATATATATATATATATATATATATATATATATATATATATATATATATATATATATATATATATATATATATATATATATATATATATATATATATATATATATATGTCGTGCCGAATAGGCAGAACTAGCGATCTTGGCTTAAATAGCAACGCTCATCTTGCTATATAGGACAAGTGAAAATTTGTGTATGCAATTATTTCGCCAAAATCATTCTGGACCTAACGAAAAAAATATATTTCACTGTGTTTGTTTAGTATCAAATTATTGCAAACAAATCTAAAATATATTTAGTTGGGTTAGGCTAAAATAAATTGTTCTTGTTATAATAAGGTTAGGTAAATTTTCTAAGTTTCTTTTGGTGCAAAATTAAAAATTTTTACATGAACATTAATGAAAAAAATGTAGTTTTAAACGTATAAGAGAAAATTTCAGAAAGGAGTTAATTTTAAATGAGTTCTTGCTAATTGACCAGTTTTACATATTCGGCACGACATATATATATATATATATATATATATATATATATATATATATATATATATATATATATATATATATATATATATATATATATATATATATATATATATATATATATATATATATATATATATGCAATAAGATCACAGTAAACAGGTGATTTCAGAATATGCAAAACAACCACTCTGAAAGAATAGAGAAATTCCAAGCGCTTTCGTGACTACTCACATTATCAAGGAACTATCCATAGTTTCTTGATAATGCGAGTAGTCACGAAAGCGCTTGGAATTTCTCTATTCTTTCAGAGTGGTTGTTTTGCATATATATATATATATATATATATATATATATATATATATATATATATATATATATATATATATATATATATATATATATATATATATATATATATATATATATATGTATATACATATATATATATATATATATATATATATATATATATATATATATATATATATATATATTTATATATATTGATATATATATATTGATATATATTATTATATCGTATTACCACTAACCACATGTTCAGCAGAAGCAAGGGTACTGATGATGGTGCCAAAGGTGATCATGAAGACTGAGATGTACTTCGACACTGAGTATCGACGTCCCAGAACCAGGATCCCCAAAATCATACTGGCAATCAGTCCTCCCTGCCACAAATATTAAACGAAAACTAAAATTAAGTCCTCCTCAGTAACATGCAGGGGAAATTGGAGAATATACTTAGCGTGATTTTTACGGGATTTACGAAGGAGAATCGAGGTTGCGTTAGCCCTTCATAATGAATTAGTCAAGGGTTTATCGTTATAATGCATATGTCCGAACATTCACGTAATAACAACACATAACAGCATATATATTCGAACACGCACGTATAAAAATATACATACTAACATACACATCCTGATACACTAACAGTATAACCAGCAGCGTAGACATACCAACGAACGCATATCGAGGTACACAAAACATAGTATACATAAAGATACCCAAGTGTTGCACATGTGTCTAATTTATCAACCTGTCGGTTCTCTGAACCATTCATCAACATAATAATGTAAACTATACACTTACACTGCGGAAAATGATGTGGAGTGGAACAGAAATTTTGAATCCAAAGGCCATGTTGTTGGTGACATTGACCAAGAAGAACATCACCACCAACACCAAGTATTCTCTGGCACAGGAGAAGACAGCGAGACAGAATTACTATTGTATTTGATACTGGGAAAGAGCTCTTGATCCAGGGGATTTAGTTTTGCCCTTCCCTCTAATTGAATCAAGCCTGACTACTTTCCATTAGACGACAGGCGTTAAACCTTACGGGTTTAGTGCTTCCCCATGAGTATTACACAACCTGGCTTTAAATACAAGTTTAGATAACTTTATTTCATGTCATTAGCACTATTAATATTAAAGAGATCATACAGCGCCTGAGGAATTGGAGGTAATTGGGTTTAATCCCAGGAAGAGGAGGGCAGCCTTAATTTCTTGGATCAAGAGCCCTTCACTAGCATGGAGACAACCCTTCTTCCTTTTAAGGTTGTAAGACTTGAGGCAACTATGTTATAAAAATATTATAGTAAATATATCATTATATCTAAATATTGGTCTTCTACAGACTTTAATTTAATATAATAAGAGACGTGACATTATACCAGCGTAGCTTACTAGTCACAACATGTAGTCTGTCTACTAAAAACAAACTTGTTGAAATCATGCATTCTCTCAGTTCCCCCCCACCCCGTCTCTCTCTCTCTCTCACCTGATGGGGATACAGTTTTTCTTCCTCCCAAAGTCAGCTGTAACAACAAAACCTTCTATGGCGATAAAAACAAACTGAGCGAAGGTGATCAGAGTTCCACACGCTGGTTCATCCCTGGAAGTATTGTTGTTGTTGTTATTATTAAAGATTCGCCGGTATTCTCCCGGCCCGGGCCTTTTCCAAGTGGTGGCCCGGCCTTGGCTCCCTCTTTAGGGAGTGTCTGAGACCGAAGTCTCCCATGGGAGGAGGCACAAGTACCTCCTCATCTTTGGGACTAACTGTCCCCAGGCCTAGCCACAAGCTAGGCCTCTCTGGTCCGCCATCCCCGCCCCAAGGGGGCTAATGGGAATGACAGTCTTATGAGCTAAAGGCTCGGGCTCAGGCACCTACCCTACCCTAGAAGGGCTGGACATGGTGTCGATCTTGTTGTTGTTGTTATTATTATTGTTATTATTATTATTATTGTTATTATTATTATTATTATTATTATTGCTATAAATGTTATTATTTATTATTTACTGTTATTTTTATTTATTATTATTTTTATTTATTATTATTATTATTATTATTATTATTATTATTATTATTATTATTATTATTATTATTATTATTATTATTATTATTATTACTGTAGTGTTAGGAAGAGTTTAGACTCGCAGGGAGGAAATGGAAAGGTATGAGGAATGATCCAAGGAAAGGAATTATTTAGGGGAAGCGCTCAACCTGCAAGGGTCATAGAGAGCCTGGGAAAGTGCACGCAATCAAGTTCGATCCAAGGCAGGGGAGAGCAAATTTATTTCTTTGGATGAAGAGTTTCGCTGGCATCAAGGCTCATCCCTCTAATATAAGGTCATCCCTGTAATAAAGGTCCTCTCTGTAATAAAGGTCATCCCTGTAATAAAGGTCAACCCTATAATAAAGACCATTATTGTAATAAAGG
This sequence comes from Cherax quadricarinatus, assembly GCF_038502225.1. NCBI lineage: Eukaryota > Metazoa > Arthropoda > Malacostraca > Decapoda > Parastacidae > Cherax > Cherax quadricarinatus. The sequence continues at coordinate 24,661,608 of NC_091313.1, forward strand.
TTGTCCACGTACTGAAGGTCACTCATATGATAAAGGTCATCCCTGTTATAAAGTTTATCTCCTCCCTGTAATAAAGGTCATCCCTGTAATAAGGGTCAAACCCTGCAATAAAAGTCATGCTTGAAATAAGGATCATCCCTGTAATAAAGCTTATCTCTGTAATAAAGCTCATCCCTGTAATAAAGCTCATCCCTGTAATAAAGCTTATCTCTTCCCTATAATAAAACCCATCCCTGTAATGAAGTTCATTCCTGTAATCAAGACCATCTATGCAATAAATGTCAACCCTGTAGTAAAGGTAATCCCTGTAATAAAGGTCACCCCTGTAATAAAGGCCATCCTGTAAAAAAAAACTTCATGATTTCAAGCGGAGCCTCAAGTGTGAACATGAGTCGACTTTCCTTGTATTTTGCCAGTCAGGCTGAGGTACGAAAAATTGCATGTCCATCGTTATTTTGTTGTTGTTATTTATTGTTTTTGTCGTTTTTTGTAGTTATTTTTTTATTGCTCGTATTGCTTTCCTTGTGGTTATTAAGAAACATATTTCTTCTCATACAAGAGAATCAGTAATTTTCTTTTTTAAATACGAGTCAACGCAATAAGTGCGAACCTCTGAACTCCAACAAGAAAGACGAGTGTGTTTTTTGATGAAACCCCTGACATTTTATTCTTTTTTTACCCTATTAATTTTGATCAATTTATTTAGAAAATCAAATATAAAATTTTTTGTAAAATATATATTATATAAATATATAATAAATATATATATATATATATATATATATATATATTTTTTTTTTTTTTTTTTTTTCAAAAATTTTGGCCCGCTCCACAGGAGGGGCCCCCAAAAAAAAGAAAGAAAACCCCCAAAAAAAAAAATACTTTCATCATCATTCAACACTTTCCCACACTCACATTATCACTGTTTTTGCAAAAGGTCCCTAGAATGCAACAGCCCCAAAAAGCATACAAAAAAGATACACAACATACCCCTAAAAACTCAATACCCCAAACCCCCCCTTTTAAAGTGCAGGCTTTTGTACTTCCCATTTCCGGACCCCAAGTCCACTATATGAAAAAACCCTTTTTTCCCCTGAACCCCTTCAAATTATTACCCTGCTCCCTCCAACAGATCTTTTGGGCCCAAGACCTTCCCCTCCATTCCTCCTATCAAAAGTTTGCAGTTTCAAGTTTCCCCAACCCCCTTTCCCCAAAAACCCCCTTTTCCCCCCTTTTAACCCTTTGGGGACACCCTCCCCCCGCCTTCCCCCATGATTTATAGGGCTTTCCATGTCATTCTATTTTGATCCATTCTCTAAATGCCCAAAAACCCCCTAAACAACCCCTTCTTCTGCCCTCTGACTAATCTTTTATTAACCCCACCCCTTTCCCCTTTAATTTTCCACCCCTCCAATTTTCCTTTTCACTTTTTTTTTCCCTTTAAACAAAGGACATCTCCCCCCATTTCCAACTTCCCCTCGCTGCTCCCTTTTTCCCTTTCACCCCAATTATAAGAGTTTTTTGGGAAACAAATATATTTTCATAATTCCTTCTTTGTTAATAATAATTTTTTTTGACTCCATATTTTAAAAACACCCTTTTTTTCCCTCATAAACCCTTGTTTTTCCCCTCACCCTTCAAAAATCCCCCATGACACTCAACTCCGGTTGAAAAATTACTTTTCCAACTTTCCCCCCAATTTTGATATCCAATTTTTTCATCAAAAACCATTTGAACCCTACCCTTTATCTTTTCTATTTACTTTCAACTTTCCCCTTTTTACACACATTCCCAAACTCATCCACTAACCTTTTTTTTTTTTTAATTCCCCTGCCGTATCATCAAAAAAAGTAACTTTTCAATTCCTTTTGAATTTGTTTCCCCCATAATTTAATCCACCTTTTTCCCAAATTTACTTTTTTACAAATCTATAAATATATTCCCCGGTACATCCACCCCCTGTCTAAGGCTACTTTGGGGGTAGTCCCCCCTTTTCACACCCCCTAACCGGCCCTTTTTTTATCCATAAAACTTTTACAGCATTTAATAATTTCCCACCTATTTATACTTAACATCCCACATTTTTTCACCCCTCTATCATATCCTTTTTCAAACCATAAATGCAAAAAAAACCCCCTATTTTATCAAAATTTTCACAAAACCCAAATTAAACCCCTTGATCTAAAACACCCCCTACCCTCAAAAACCCTTGGGCTCACCCCAATCCCAACTTTCTGCTTCCCTTAATTCTTTCAATTTTTTCCTGTCCTTTTTCCTGGAATACTCAGTTTTTTAAATTCCCTTATAATTTTTACAGTCTTTTTTTGCCCCCTTTTCCCCTTTATAAAGGGACTATACATGCCTTCCAACCCCTTAAATTTCCCCTTTAAACATTTTTTAAAAACAAAAGTCCCAAAACCAACCCCAACATATATCCCCCTGCTTTTAACATTTCCCCAGATCCATAAATTCCCCAGCTTTTTTTCTTTTTTAAACCCAATGCCCACTCCTCCCCAATTTTAACTTTTCTGTTCTTTTTTCCCCCAAAAAGATGGGGTCCCCTTGACCAGTGCATAAAATTACCCCCTCTGTTTCCCTTAACATTTAAAATTTCCCTAAAAAATATTCTCCCATCTACCCAATACCTTTTTCCCCCCATCTCTTTTTTCCTACTCTGTTTTTAACTGACAAATCCATTTTTTCCGGGTTTTCTTTTTTTAACCCCCCAAAATTTTTTTTTATTTTTTTAAAAATTTTTAGAATTTTCCCTTTCCCCCCTTTTTATCATCTTCTCTTTGTTTTTTCAATTTTTAAATTTTTTTTTATTTCCCCAATACTCTGCTCTTCTTATAACACTTCTGTTTTGTAAAACCTCTCAAAAGTTTTTTTTTTTTTATCACCCCCTTTTTACTTCATCATTCCACCAATCCCCCCTTTTTCCTCCCTTTTTACCCCCTAAACCACAAATTTCCCCACTTTCCCAAATCCTGCATTTTAAAACTATTCCAACCCTTTTCCAACCCCCACTACTCATTTTTGCATTTTAGCCCACCTTTCTGCCAATAGTTTATTATATATATATATATATATATATATATATATATATATATATAAATATATATATATATATATATATATATATAAAATATATATATATATATATATATATAGTTATATCCATATTTAATTCTTTTAATTTTCCCTTTCCCTTTTTTGTTTTCCCTTATTCATACCTTTTTAATGTAATTTATCTAAAGTTTGGGCCCGAAATAAAACAAAAAAATAAAATCCCCCAAGTATAAGAGTGACCTTTTCAGAGACACCTAAAACCCGTTATTCATTTCAACAAATTTCACAAAAAATTTTAAGTCCCCCTCAAACAGTAAATAACTAAACCCGTCACCCCAAGATTTTTCATAACCAAATACCCAAAAGTCATTTAAAACAAAAAACAGAAAAAATGCTAGCGTAAATTTTGGTGGTGAAAACACTTCCATTGCTTTTTTCCCCAAACCCACCCTTTCGTACCCTTTCTTCTTAACATTTTAAGTTTTTTATTGCATTAAGAAAAAATTAAAAGGACCCCGTTTTTGAGATTTTCCACTGGCTTTATTATTTTTTTTTTTAGTTTCTAAAAGGTTTGGAGCTGGAATTTGCTAAATGAGTTTAACTTGCAGTTTAGCGCTAGATTTATCTTACCTTGCGATTTTTGTAGTATCGGTACCGCAATCCCAGGAACCCACCAGCCAGCATGACTTTAGATTTTTTTTTGTTTTTCCCGGGGTCCCCAATAGCTGGAGACAGAATAATTTTAAAAACCCCAAACCCAAAAATATAAAAGTTCTCCCAAAAGAGGATGGGGAAAAAGGGGAATGAAAGGAAAGCAAAAAATTTTTAAGGGCAGGAGTCAGTAAAAGTGGGAAAGGGGTGAGTGAGAGAGGGGAAAAAACCTTTTTATTAAATAAACACTTTTATTTGTAATGAACTAAAATTGGGGAAGTAAAAAACCCCAAATTTTAAACCGGGGAAAAACCAAATTTGTAGGTGTCACACAGCTCCTGGGGAAGAGGAAACCCAGGAATCCCCCCTCATTTTTTAAGGCTTCCCGAAGTTTAATAAATAATAATAACCAAAAAAGGTGAAAACTTGATCCAATTATTTGGCTAATCCCCCTCACCTGGGCCAAAAAACCAAAAAAAGGGGGTTTCCAAGGCCCCACAGAGCCCCAAAGGGTTTATTTTCCCTTAACAAAGTGTAAATGGCCCCTCCCCCCTTAAAAAAAAAAACCCTGGTAAATTAAACCCGGATTTTATTTATGAATAAACAAAGCCTGAATGGGCCAGTGCCTGTGAAAAAGATTGCTAAAAAAGGGAAAAAAAAGTTTGGACCCAAAAATCATCGGGGAAAACAAATTTTTGGCTAAAGGCCAGGTGAAAGGGGGAATTTAGGTTTGATAAAAAGAAGGGGGATAGGAAGTTCCTTAGATCAAAGCCCCTCATCACCCCACCCTGAGGAAACAAAATTGAACTAAAATTAAAAAAAAGGAAGGGGGAAAATTTTGGGAAACTGTTTTTTCCCATATACCCCACCCAAATTTTAAGATGCCCCCATGTACCCCGCTCTTTAGTAACTAATACCAGCCATCTGGTTAAGATGTTAAATGTACACGCCAAAGAAACCCCCCAAGAAATTTTAAAAAATATAAAAAATATTTATGGCCTAAAACGATTAAATGAAATTTTAAAAAAACTAATTATTTCTAACCCTTTTAAAAAAGGTGTAACTTTTGGGGAGGGAAGGGAGATATAAAAGTATAAATGGAGGGGGGAAGGGGAATAAAAAGTTTTTTGGGGGTAAAGCCCCCGCATCTAGACCCCCAATAAAATTAGTTTTTCAGCCTTTTTTTTTTTTTATCTGCACAAAAAGCCACATTAAAAAATTTAAATTTAAAATTTCTACCCCCAATTTTTAAAAATTTTGGTACAAAAACCGGAGGGTTTTATTAATAAAACCCAAATAAAATCATTTAAACCCGTGACTGGGGGGCCCCGGGAGACATTAAAGGGGAGGGGGGGGTTGGGAGGATGGCTGCAGCACGAGGGGACGTTTGTGGGATGACTCCCCAAAGGGGGGTTTGTAGGATTCTTCTCCCTCTTCCTTTCCCTTTTATTGGGGCAGGTGATGAGAGGGTCGTGGACTATGTTCGTGTGCGAAGGGCCCGAGCTGACGAGGAGCCAGAAGACTTGTTTCCCACAATGTACCTTCACGCCCCCTGCCCGTCCATCCTCCACCAGGGTGTAGTAGCCATCCAGAACCATCTTATCGATATCTCCTCGGCTAACGTTGAAGGGCTTCCTGGCATCACCCTCTGGTCTCAGTAGACTGACCGTGCAGATGGTGGTGTTAGGGTCGTGGAAGTAGGGACCCAGAGGTGGAGTGGAGGCCGGCTCGTCAGCGCTGTGGCCGTCCCTGAGGAACAAGCTGGGGTCATGTGCCCCCTCGTGGAGCATCTTAGCCAGGCTTAACCCCAACATTCCAGCCAAACTCATAAACACCACTATACATCTGTAACTATGAAACATTATTCTTGTATAAATTTATGAAATTAAACAAATTTATTTTTAATTCACATATGGGTAGGTAATGGGCGGAGGATGAGCCACGCTCAGCGATGTCTGTGTTGTAGTTTAGAGGTTGTTGATTGTGACGGGTGATGAGGAGGTTTATTATAATTTGATTATTATAATCGTTACATGAAACTTATTTTACGTGGAAGATTATGAATTTTGCAGTATTAAACTAAAACTGATGTATACATTCACTGCCCTTCAGCCAACACTGTTGTACAATGGGAATATTTTCCCATTAAGAAACTTTTGGTGAATGTCACTATACTATGGTTCTAACAGTTCGGAAAAAACTTTGGAGAATAAACCAAGGGAAACATTTCTGTCCCTCCTGGATAATTTAGTCACGCTAATAATCCAGGACGAACCCGAACTTTTCACCCAAGTGTCGGTAATTTGTTCTAGTTTTTAACTGCTGGTCATTTAAATTTTATCCCTTAAATAAATTTTGAGTACTTTCAATGAATAGTTTTAAGTCTAACCTCACTCAATGTAATTTTTGTGAAAAAAAAACCCACAGTTAAAGACATATGTACTACTGGAGGACCCATACAGCTGCCTTCATGTCGGTGACGGGTTCTTCGCTCGAATTTACCTCCAACGTCGTCATCGCTCTGCTACCTTTACTTCACCTTCCCTTCTTGTTGATTGACTCTCTTGTAACCCAGACTCTCTCGTTGACTTTTTGACAGCAACTGATTTACTTTGATGATGATGGTGTTGATGGTGTTGACCCTTGAGTCTCCTAGGGAAGGACTTACGCATCGTCATGGAAAAAGTCTCAGTGTTTGGCCTTTGATATTCTGGGTTATTAATCCTCCGAAGTTACTAATTTGATTGGCAATCGTCGTAACATACCACTGTAATATACACACATATATTTCCAGCCACATTTACATCTCAGCTCACACACTGAGGTCCGTGGTTCGATCCCCGATATGGGTGGAAACATTGGGCGTGTTTCTTTAAGACACCTGCTGTCCCTGTTCACCGAGCAATAATTAGGTACCTGGGTGTTAGCCGACTGGTGTGGGTCGCATCCTTGGGACAAAATTAATCTAATTTGCCCGAAATGCTCTGCATAACCAGGGGCTTTCTATATAGTATGTCACTGGTGGCAGATAATAATAATAATAATATCTTTATTTACTACAAGTATACATGTACAAGGTATACAGGCCTAGCTGATATCAATGACATACTTCTATATATAAAGCCGCTTGTTATACTGAGCATTTCGTGCAAATTAGGTCAGTTTTGTCTCAGGATGAGACCCACACCAGTCGATTAACACCCAGGTACCCATTTTACTGATGGGTGAACATAGACAACCGGTGTAAGGAAGCACGTCCAATGTTTCCACTCCTTCGCCGAGAATCGAACCCGGACCCTTACTGTGTGAAGCGAGAACTTTTGCCACTTGTAGAAATAATAATAATAATAATAATAATAATAATAATAATAATAATAATAATAATTATTATTATTATTATTATTATTATTATTATTATTATTATTATTATTATTATTATTATTATTATTATTATTATGGAAAATTTTCTAGGGTGCTTACCTGTATGTACCTCAACATTATATACATACCAGTAATCTCATTGGGAGACAATCATATTGTTTACCGTAGTCACCCCGTGTAGACATGTGAGAAAACTTAACCACCCCTGGTCGCACCAAGTGGTCCCCTCGACCTCACAATCTTATCCATATCTATCCGAGACCAGTATGGATTGGGTAGCACCCACAAGTACGGTGCTACTAATTAATTGTGGACTGTATAGATTATATTAGTTTAGCTGAATGAAGGGGAGGGGGGTAGGATACACCTGGATACATCCATCAAGGAAAACATTTGTACATAATCCCACCACTTACCAGCTGTTCTCCGGTGGTCACTTGTTGTAGCTGGATCACTCATAACCTATCTAATTATAACATACCACAACTGGCCAGCCTAAGGTTGCTATAACTAGAAGGGTTACTCAACTGTGGGTGATTGATATTCCTCATTTCTTCCATTCACCATCTCATTTTCGATGTCCTGCTACACCGACACGATTTTCAATCCAGCAGGACGAGGTATCCGCTGGTTTGTCCTGCTTTAGACGTCGTGACTCAAGGAGTTTCCCTTTCCTCGTCTCGTTAACAACGAGGTCTAGCGTGTTCACTCGGAGCAAACGACTTATTTCACTTCACATATTCTCTTAACTTAGCGTTATTATCATTAATTACATTACAATTCACAAGACGATTTAACGTCTCATAACTATTACACAAATTAGAGGTCACTCCATTGAGATCTGAGGCCGATGAGCGAGGATTAACACACGGGTATGTCCCCTGGACACTCACCCTGGCCGTGCACCTGCCACCCGCTCCTACTTTTATCACCCATTTTACCACTATTACCGTGGTCCCGTAAATCACGTTCCCTCACTCTCCACTAGGAACAGTCACGACACTTCCTATTACGAAATGAGGCCTATATTAATCCTTAGGCTGCCGTGAATGCCAATTTCGTGGTACCATGCCTTCTCAGCTTCTTCACCACATTCCAAACAATCCGCGCCTCTCCCCCCCGCACATCCGCGCATGCGCAAAGGGAACTCTTGGTTCTACTCTTATTTTCAAATACATTTTTGACCCATATAGACACATTAAACACCTATTAGGCACTATAGTTTCGGAAAATCAAAAAATTTTCCACAATTATTATTATTATTATTATTATTATTATTATGCAAGCCACTCCTGTGAAAGCTGTTTTCTCTGAACTGGCGTGGATGTAGAAATTGGTGAGTTTTAAGGGAATACCTCGCCAAATGCAGTGTTTAAAAAAAATTCTTCAAATAAGTAAGTAAGTAAGTAAGTTAATTCAGGTATACACAAATACAGTTACATAGAATTATCATACATAGCAGCATATGTGTAGAGAACCTAGGATAACCCAAAAACGTCAGAGTGACTTATTTCCATTGGGGTTTAATAAACTGTAATTAGTTTTACAGTGTAGACTAAATCTCGGGTTAATATACATAATGTAGACTGTAGAAGGCATTAGATCAAATGTCAACCTGATCTGTATTAGTACATGTAATTGTAGAAATATTTAATTAAAATAATAAAGTTTTCCCAGGAATATAATGATGTACATGGGAGAGTTTATGAAGTTAATATTAAAAGTAACATTGATGTTGTCTGATGTTCAAGATACAACGGTTCGGATAACATGACTGTTAATATTTTTGCATAGTAAGGACATTCTAAAGTTTTAACTGTTACTGTTATTACGTAAAAGATACTTCAAGAGGTACCTTGAGACATAAGCTCTCAGCTTGATTCTGATCAGAGAATGATATACAAAGATCCTTAAGTGGGAAGGAAGGAAGGAACGGGTGTAACGGAAGTGGGAGCGGAAGGTCTTAATTCTGGCGAAGAGTTCTTGAGCCGAAGAAACGGAGCTGCCCTCATCCTCTGATCAAAAAGTGATGACCTACTATTGCCTAGGCACTGAGTCACACTATAGGCTTCAAGAGGGAGCTGGACAGATACCTAAAGTTGACTACCTCATAGAAGTCAAGGGGAAACCTAAGCTTTATCATATCAACATCCTTAAGAAATATTACCGAAGAAATTCGGTTAACTGCCTTAATAACTTTGACTTAGTTTTTCCACACGAACTTGATAAAACAACTGAAGAATGTAAGGTGTGCATAATTGACACCTCTAACTTAGACTATGATGAAGAACTACATGACTTGGTGACTCTTGACCACTCGGGCGCAACCAACATTAATATTAATGAATCTTTGGATGACCGTAAGAGAGATGAACTACTTCAATGTGTGAGTAACTTTTCAGACGTCTCTACTCATATTCCTGGTGTTACCTCCACGGACAGTCCTATCAAACGAAAATTATACCCAGTTCCAGTTCACCTTAGGGATGCATTTGACCGAGAGGTAGACAAATTATTAAAACTAAAGATCATTGAACCTTCAGTCATAGTTAAGAAGGAGGATAATTCATATAGACTTGCTATTGACTTCAGAGGCCTTAATGCTATAACTCGGTGGGATGCTGAGCCTATGCCCTTAATAGATAGCGATCTACACAAATTTTATGACTCTTCCTTCTTTTCAGAGATTGATATTGCGCAGGCATATCATCAAGTAATGTTAGATCCTTCTTCTAAGCAGTACACCACTTTTCCTACACACCAAGGACTGATGCAATATAGAACTATGCCCTTCGGTTTGGTAACTGCCTGTGCTACCTACGTTAGACTGATGAGAAAGATTTTGGGTAATATGCCAAATGTTTCAGTTTATTTTGATAACATTTACGTAATGACATCCACGTGGGGCGAACATATCCAAACATTAACATCAGTTTTGCGTAGGTTACGCTCACATGGCCTCACTGCCAAGCCAAAGAAATGCTTCCTTGGGTATAACAAGATTAGAAATCTTGGACTGATGCTTTCTAATAACTCTCTGCAGCCTCTCCCCAGTAAGATAAAGGCTTTATTAGAATTTAAATTCCCCAAAACCAAGAAGCTCATGCGTAGCTTTCTTGATTCTGTAAATTTTTATGCACGGTTTATCCCGAACCTTACTGATCTTACAAGCATCTTATCCGACTTCCTTAAAAAGTCTGTGACGTAACCTCTTTAACTCTCCGACGTAGCTCGGGAAAAGTTTAATGAGATTAAAAATATCTTCTCGAAAGACCCTATACTTAAGATTCCAGATATTAATAAAACATTTTGTTTGAGAACTGATGCCTCCAATACTGGCTTAGGTGCAGTGCTACTACAATACCATGATGGTACTCCCTTCCCTGTATGCTTCTTAAGCCGGAAACTCCTTCCCGCAGAAACGATATACTCCACCATAAAAAAGGAATGTTTGGCCCTTGTGTGGGGTATCTCCAAACTTAAATTTTATTTGCTGGGAAAAGAATTCATTTTAGAAATGGGCCACAAACCTTTGATATACCTAGAAACTTTTAAGGGAACCAACAGTCGCCTCTTGAGGTGGACATTGACAGTCCAGGCTTTTAAATTCCATATTGTGTATATCAATGGTTCATCCAATTATTTCTCTGACTGGTTAAGTCGTGACAGTCAGTAGAAGATTTGTTGCCTTACGCGACTTCCACATGTTTGAGCTTTTTCCTCGCCTATTCTTCTTATACTCCTTGACTATAAGTCTTGGTATGGGGGAGTGTGAGGGAAAAGTTCAATAGATAGGATTAGCGAGGGAGTGTATAGTAACAATAGTTTCATTGCCGGCTACTTGTTAAGGTAGGGTAAGTCCCACTCCCACTATTCCCCCCCCCTCTTTTTCCCCCTCCCCGAAAGTGATAGTTTGATTGCCGGCTGCTTGTTAAGGTAGGGTCAGTCTAGCCCCCGCTATCCCTTCCCCTCCCTTCTTACCCCCCCCGAAAGGTGACGTGTGGGGCTCCGGTCAAAAAGTAAATCACTCGACTCACAGCTCCCAACACTACTCTTGAAAGGACAGAGAGGGTCACCTGCTAATCACGAGTAGAATTGAAGGAGACGGACTAACGTTCTGAGACGTCCCAAATTTTTGATCCACTTACCTGTTTGTGTATGCAAGTAGCAGGATATAACCCCTCATCATTGCAGTGGTAAAAAACCTGCTTTCCTGTCATCTGGACGGATTATTGACGGCTAGAAAATCTGTGAAGAACGAGCCGGTGGGTTGTCATCAACACCTGCGACCCCCCCCATCATCGGCAACGGCTACGATTTCAACAACACGCAGTGTCACCAACACCAGACACCCAAGTTTTATATATATATATTAGCATTGAATTCAGATATCATTTATATTTTTCATTTTCATTTTCTTTTAGGTAGGATTAATATTTTATATTTAAGTGTTTTATATTTTATATTTTCTAAATAATAAAGTGTTTATGTTTGTCAGTTCTTGTTCTTTTTCTATTCATTAATTTTCCTGAGGAGGAGCCAGCCTTGGTAATACTGTCTGAAGTTGTTACAGGGCTGAGTAAGCCTTCACAGAGAAGTTTCGTCTACTAGGGTCTTTATTGGAAGATAAACCCTGGTGGACGAGGCCTCTTCTCAATAAATGCCATAAACCGCCTGTTGTCTTACTCACATACTTGTGGGTATACATTACCTTTGCCGTACCAGGTAATCAACAGTAAAATCTGGCCCCAGGCCGGGCTGCGTGGGAAGGAAAACTCTTGAAACTGGTCATGGGTTCAGCACCGGTATATATACTATGTTCGCAGAGTACTCGTGAGCCCAGGGAGGGTGGGGTTGTTGGTCTGGAAGGCTTCAGTGTGCCAGCCAGAGAGGCAAGAGGAAAGTTGGCAGGCAGCCTCATTCCCAGGTACGCTGGGCAAGTGTCCGGATCATCCACCTCCGTTGCTCTTATACCCGTACCCAAGACTATAATTCATACGCACAAACGTTGCCCTTGGGTAAGCTTAGTGCTCCCACTCCTATAAATAGTTGCTGCTGCTGCTTGGGTGCACGTTTATTAAGTTTAAAGATATAGCCTGCTGTGACATTTTTGTAAATAATGTTGTGCACTCTCTGGGTCTGTTCAGTATATATACATCAACATATTTTTACCTTCTAATATAAGAAGCAAATGTTTACTGAATATAGTGCCTGCTGTTATTGAAATAAGACTTTTCTTATTAACTGCAATGCTCTAATAATTCTGAAACAGTTTGAAACAATGATGAAAGAAATGACTTTATGATGATACTGAATTTTTCAAAAGAATGGGACGAAGAATATTAATTTAAGAACTAGATTTCTAAAATGACTGAACCTCATATAATGTTGTAGGCAGTTCTTGAACAGACGGTACTTAAAAGTTGCAGAAAATCTGTGAAACACAACTTTTAGAAGACTCCTGCAAACTTTCGAACATCTTAATATATGAAAACCGTGACTTACAGTTGTACCTAGTTGGCAAGTAAGAGAAATTAAAAAGTACCTTAAGGCTATAGTGAGAGACATTACTACTCTTGAGGTACATCACTGCTGTTGCAAGGTACATCACTGCTGTTGCAAGGTACATCACTACTGTTGCGAGGTACATCACTACTGTTGCGAGGTACATCACTGCTGTTGCGAGGTACATCACTGCTGTTGCGAGATACATCACTACTGTTGCGAGGTACATCACTGCTGTTGCGAGGTACATCACTGCTGTTGCGTGCGTGAGTAAACACAATCGGATGTGAAGATGACGAGGAAAACAGGAAGAGCAAATCTGCATGTGCTGTTTCTGCTGCTGTTAGTGTTGCATAAAACTAGTGGTGAGTGACCCAATTCTCTAATCTGACTGACCGATTTTTATCTTCCTTCTGTTTCAGTTTAACTGTTATTTACATAATGAATGTCGCCTTGCAAGTGTTAGGTGTCACAATTCCTTTATTTATTAAGTACAGATTAATTTTGCCCATTATCTTTGAGTAATTCTCACAGAGCCTGGCACACTTCTCTTGTATTGTGGTTACTTAACGCAAATTCTCAGGGAGATAGACCCTGAAGGTAGGAAAGAGCCTTGGTGACGAAAAGCTCCCCAGCAAAGGAATTGTAACCATCTGCCATCCTAGGATCTACACTGATTGCCACAATTCCTTCCCTATGTTGTACACTGACTGCCATCCTCCCCATCTTAGGATCTACAATGGTTGCCATCCTTCCCATTCTAGGATTACTCTGACTGCCATCCTTCCCTCCTAGGATCTACACTGAATGCCATCCCTCCCTTCCCATCATCTTCTCTGATTGCCACCTTCCCTTCCTAGGATGTACCCTGACTGCCATCCTCCCCTTCCTAGGAACTACCCTGATTGTCATCCTTCCCTTCCTAGGAACTACCCTGATTGTCATCCTTCCCTTCCTAGGATTTACTCTGATTGCCCTTTTTCCCTTCTTAGGATCTACCCTGATTGCCACCCTTCTCTTCCTAGGATTTATCCTGATTGCCATCCTTCCATTCCTAGGATCTACCCTGATTGCCAGCCTTCCCTTTCTAGGATCTACCCTGACTGGCAGCCTTCCCTTCCTAGGATGTATCGTGATTGTCTTCCCCTTTCCCAGGCGCTATAAGACCCCTAAGGGTTTAGTACTTCTTATTATAATTTATTCAAATTTTTCACACTCATTCGACGGTGCCACATGACCTGGTGGCAAAAGCTCTCGCTTCTCACGGTGAGGGTCCGGGTTCGATTCCCTGCGAAGGGGTGGAAACATCGGACGTGTTTCCTTACACCGGTTGTCTATATTCACCCATCAGTAAAATGGGTACCTGGGTGTTAATCGACTGATGTGGGTCTCATCCTGGGACAAAACTGGCCTAATTTGGCCGAAATGCTCTACATAACACGGGGCTCTCTATATTGAAGTATGTCATACCTTGTACATGTACCTTGTACATGTACCTTGTACATGTACCTGTAGTAAATAAAGATATTATTCATTCTCTGCTTCTGCAACATCATTAATGTAACTACAGTTGAAATGATAAATTAACATTCACAATTAACATCTACAATTAACACCCACAATTAAACACTCAGACTTTACAACTAGCTGTTAATGATTATATCGCTAAGGGTATATTATGAATATAATTATTATCATAATAATTATTATAATTATTATTTTTTTAATATACCGGCCGTCTCCCACTGAGGCAGGGTGACCCTAAACAGAAGAAAGCTTTATAGTTTTTGTTCTTTTCACATTTAGTAATATATACAGGAGAAGGGGGTTACTAGCCCCTTGCTCCCGGCATTTTAGTCGCCTCTTACAACACGCATGGCTTACGGAGGAAGAATTCTGTTCCACTTCCCCATGGAGATGAAAAGAAATAAATAAGAACATGAATTATTTAGAGAACAAAAGAAAACTCAAGTTGGTATCTATGCATATTCACCCACCTGAGAAGCAGCAAGATGTTCCTGTTATCTTGCGTAATTATGAGACATATAGAAAAGAAACCAGCAATCCTACAATTGTATTAATGTTGACAGAATTACCGACAATTTATTAGGTAAAAGGGCACAAGTGCAACTAATGTGGCATTATATTGTGGCGACGTTTCGCTCTCCAAGAGCTTTATCAAGCCGTTACTCATTTCGTTAGCTTCATTTTCCATGCGTTTCGCCGGAGGTAATCAGTCCCTCAGCCTCGCTGAAGTTGTGCATGCAAAGGAGGGTAGATGAGGTAATCAGTCCCACAGCCTAGGAACAGGTATTAATTCAGCACCGTATTCTTCATCAAGACTAAAGTCCTCAACACCTGTTCCTAGCCTGAGGGATTGAATACTTAAATCTACAAAAAAAAAAAAACATTAAACTACAAATAGAAAAAAAAATTCAAAACCGAAAAAATACGTCTTGCAACGAGGCAAATAGTTTAATTTAACATCTTTATTACGCATCCCATACGCATCCTGTGGGTGGTAGCCAAAGGATTACAGAGGTACATAATGGGTCCAGGAACTAGACCGCAAAAGGTTTGATAGCCGAATAAGTTACAGTGGTAATGAACTATTTACATGTTTATATCTGGTCACAATCGTAATGAGCGACGCACCTGAGGAAAAAAAAAACAGAGAGAAACGTTCAGTTCTAAAGGTGTATCCCTCTTGATGCCAGAAAAAAACTTCAGGAAAGCTGTAATAGTTCCTCTGTGGTTGAGGTCTTAAGGTCGGCGCCTGGGGTCGATATATTATGCTAGCGGAGCGACTCGTTATTCGTCGTTCAAGCAATTTTACGCCCCTACGGGTTTAGCGCCTTCTCGTGAATACAGTAATCAAGCCCTTTTTTACTGCACCTTATCGCGGTAGTAAGAGGAGGGAAATGAGAAAATTGAGGAAGTAAATTACAGACACTGCAATAATTGGACGAAAACTAAATGGCGTAGCAAGGTAAGACTACACGAGTACTTCTACTCTGGATAATATATTTGTATATGTATATGTGTATATATATATATATATATATATATATATATATATATATATATATATATATATATATATATATATATATATATATATATATATATATATATATATATATATATATATATATATATATATATATTAGCATTAGAACTGGACAAGATTCCAATGCTCTATTTGTTCATGTAAGAGATTTTAACCATCCAATTGATTTTCAAAAAGTTAAGAAAGTTGTATCAAGCAAGTCCACGGTCGACAGGAATATAATTGAATCTTGTTTCATAAAAATCAGTTTTGACAATAATATGAATATTTCCTTTGATTTATATAAATTAGATACATTTATAATTAATAGAATTTGGGAAGAATTTAATAATACATTGGACAAATAATAAATTTTAAAATTCTTAATTATTGGGTAGAATAGTTTGTTGGTGGATTGTGTGAAGGACCTGTCTAGCCGGGCCAGCGGGTCTTCTGCAGTGTTCCCTTTCTTATGAGTCGCGCGTCAGGTGTTGCTTTGTTGTGGGATGTGATAGTGAGGTGTGGTCTAGACCCTTTATATGCCTTCCTTTGATGCATTACTTTTATTGTTCCTTGATAATGTGAGTAGTCACGAAAGCGCTTGGAATTTCTCTATTCTTTCACAGTGGTTGTTTTGCATATTCTGAAATCACCTGTTTGCTGTCATCTTATTGCATATATATATATATATATATATATATATATATATATATATATATATATATATATATATATATATATATATATATATATATATATATATATATATATATATATATATATATATATATATATATATATATGCAAAACAACCACTCTGAAAAAATAGAGAAATTCCAAGCGCTTTCGTGACTACTCACATTATCATAGTTCCTTGATAATGTGAGTAGTCACGAAAGCGCTTGGAATTTCTCTATTTTTTCAGAGTGGTTGTTTTGCATATTCTGAAATCACCTGTTTACTGTGATCTTATTGCATATATATATATATATATATATATATATATATATATATATATATATATATATATATATATATATATATATATATATATATATATATATATATATATATATATATATATATATATATATATATATATATATATATATATGCGTGTGTGTGTGTGTGTAATGATTAATCTAGCTCTTTTCACTGTTACTTGTCTGCATGCCCTAATCATCTGCTTTTAACTTTACTGTTAAAAATAGCTTAGTAAAATATTTTTTTTATTCATTCATTAATCTAGGTATTTTTGAGATGCTAGCTTCCATTCACGCACAATAAGATTTCAAGAGACATGATCTTAGTAAGTGAGCCATGATGGCTTCTTTCTCAGCATAGTGAGGTTACCTGGGACATGATCTTAGCGTGTGAGGGATGCTGTCTTCCGTCCCAGCACCTTGGGCTTATTAGAGATATGATCTTTGCATCTACGTAACGCTGGGCTTCCGTGCCAAAATCTTGTGGTTACCCAGATATGAGAAATGCCTCTTGGGGTTGCTAAGGTGGATGATCCCAGCATCTGCGGGATGGTAACTTCCGTTCCACCAATCTAATTATTTTTCATGGCAAGTTTTTGTCATGAGACCGTTTATTTAACCTTTGCGAGAGTTAATTTAACCTTTGCCCTCTTCTCGCTCTCCGCTAATCTCTCTCTCTCTTTATATATATATATATATATATATATATATATATATATATATATATATATATATATATATATATATATATATATATATATATATATATATGTATATATATATATATATATATATATATATATATATATATATATATATATATATATATATATATATATATATATATATATATATATATATATATATGTTTAATAATTAATATTCATACATAAAAAAATGTGCTTTTATTTTCACTTTCCCAGATGTTTTATGGTGAATCATGTCATGACATGATTTTAAATAAGCTGTTGAGATGTGAACAATGAATATTGCGGAGTTGCTTTTCGGGTTCTTTGTTGATAACGTGTTTATATGAGTAGCCAGAAGGGACTTCGGGTACCCTGTGATGTGTGAATATTTAGAACATTGCAATTTGTATATGTGTCATCGCGTTTTGCAAAAGGAAATTAAGGAAGTCTTCAGGTATGTAGGAAGCAGCAGTTTTATTATTGTTGGGTACTAATGCAGATGATGCACAGCGCTGCTGGTGCTGCACAATGATGCTGCTGTATAGGGGCGATCTTTTTACTGCTCCTGTTTGGTGATATTGCTGTTACTGCTGCTGCTGCTGTTGCTGCTGCTGCTGCTGCTAGTGCTGCTGCTGCTAGTGCTGCTGCTAGTGCTGCTGCTGCTGTTAGTGCTGCTTCTAGTGCTGCTGCTAGTGCTGCTGCTGCTGCTACTGCTAGTGCTGCTGCTGCTGCATCTGCTGCTGCTGCTGCTGTTAGTGCTGCTGCTAGTGCTGCTGCTGCTGCTGCTGCTGCTGTTAATGCTGCTGCTCGTGCTGCTGCTGCTGCTGCTGCTAGTGCTGCTGCTGCTGCATCTGCTGCTGCTAGTGCTGCTGCTGCTGCTGTTAGTGCTGCTGCTAGTGCTGCTGCTGCTGCTGCTGCTAGTGCTGCTGCTACTGCTACTGGTGCTAATGCTAGTGCTGCTGCTGCTGCTAGTGCTGCTGCTTCTGCTGCTGCTGCTGCTTCTGCTGCTGCTGCTGTAAGTGCTGCTGCTAGTGCTGCTGCTGCTGCTGCTACTACTGGTGTTGCTGCTGCTGCTAGTGCTGCTGCTGCTGCTTCTGCTGCTGCTGCTGTTAGTGCTGCTGATATTGCTGCTGCTGCTGCTGTTGCTACTGGTGCTGCTGCTAGTGCTGCTGCTGCTGCTATGAATGTTTCTGCTGTTAGCGTCGATCCTAATTCCACTGTTTTTATTACTGTTATTATATTCGCAGCTGTTGCCTGCCCTGTCGTGTTGTTATAATACAACTCTTTCTTCAACACACACACACACACACTCACACACACACACGCACACACACACACATACTCACCCACACACACACACACACACATTCACACACACTCACACACACACACACACACACACACACACACACACACACACACACACACACACACACACACACACACACACAAACACACACACACACACAGAAAAGAGGCACAAAACTATAGACCTGTGTCATTGACGTGTATAGTATGCAAAATTATGGAGAAGATTATCAGGAGGAGAGTGGTGGAGCACCTGGAACGGAACAGGAGTATAAATGCCAACCAGCACGGATTCACGGAAGGCAAATCCTGTGTCACAAACCTTCTGGAGTTTTATGATAAAATAACAGAAGTAAGACAAGAGAGAGAGGGGTGGGTTGATTGCATCTTCTTGGACTGCAAGAAGGCCTTTGACACAGTTCCTCACAAGAGATTAGTGCAGAAGCTAGAGCATCAGGCGCATATAACAGGAAGGGCACTGCAATGGATCAGAGAATACCTGACAGGGAGGCAACAACGAGTCATGGTACGTAATGATGTATCACAGTGGGCACCTGTGACGAGCGGGGTCCCACAGGGGTCGGTCCTAGGACCAGTGCTATTTTTGGTATATGTGAACGACATGACGGAAGGGTTAGACTCAGAAGTGTCCCTGTTTGCAGATGATGTGAAGTTAATGAGGAGAATTAAATCTGATGAGGACCAGGCAGGACTTCAAAGAGACCTGGACAGATTGGACACCTGGTCCAGCAAATGGCTTCTCGAATTTAATCCTGCCAAATGCAAAGTCATGAAGATAGGGGAAGGGCATAGAAGACCACAGACAGAGTATAGGCTAGGTGGCCAAAGACTGCAAACCTCACTCAAGGAGAAAGATCTTGGGGTGAGTATAACACCGAGCATGTCTCCGGAAGCACACATCAATCAGATAACTGCTGCAGCATATGGGCGCCTGGCAAACCTGAGAACAGCATTCCGATACCTTAGTAAGGAATCATTCAAGACACTGTACACCGTGTATGTCAGGCCCATACTGGAGTATGCAGCACCTGTTTGGAACCCGCACTTGATAAAGCACGTCAAGAAACTAGAGAAAGTACAAAGGTTTGCGACAAGGTTAGTTCCAGAGCTAAGGGGAATGTCCTATGAAGAAAGATTAAGGGAAATCGGCCTGACGATACTGGAGGACAGGAGGGTCAGGGGAGACATGATAACGACATATAAAATACTGCGTGGAATAGACAAGGTGGACAAAGACAGGATGTTCCAGGGAGGGGACACAGAAACAAGAGGCCACAATTGGAAGTTGAAGACACAAATGAGTCAGAGAGATAGTAGGAAGTATTTCTTCAGTCATAGAGTTGTAAGGCAGTGGAATAGCCTAGAAAATGACGTAGTGGAGGCAGGAACCATACACAGTTTTAAGACGAGGTTTGATAAAGCTCATGGAGCGGGGAGAGAGAGGGCCTAGTAGCAACCGGTGAAGAGGCGGGGCCAGGAGCTAGGACTCGACCCCTGCAACCACAAATAGGTGAGTACACCTGTGACCAGCGGGGTCCCACAGGGGTCAGTCCTAGGACCAGTGCTGTTTCTGGTATTTGTGAACGACATGACGGAAGGAATAGACTCTGAGGTGTCCCTGTTTAGAGATGACGTGAAGTTGATGACAAGAATTCACTCGATCGAAGACCAGGGAGAACTACAAAGGGATCTGGACAGGCTGCAGACCTGGTCCAGCAATTGGCTCCTAGAGTTCAATCCCACCAAGTGCAAAGTCATGAAGATTGGGGAAGAGCAAAGAAGACCGCAGACGGAGTACAGTCTAGGGGGCAAGAGACTACAAACCTCACTCAAGGAAAAAGATCTTGGGGTGAGTATAACACCAGGCACATCTGAAGAGCATATTAACCAAATAACGGCTGCAGCATATGGGTGCCTAGCAAACCTCAGAACAGCATTCCGACATCTTAATAAGGAATCGTTCAGGACCCTGTACACCGTGAACAGGGTACTGAACGATATTGGAGTATGCGGCACCAGTTTGAAACCCATATTGGAGTATGCGGCACCAGTTTGAAACCCACACCTAGCCAAGCACGTAAAGAAACTAGAGAAAGTGCAAAGGTTTGCAAGAAGACTAGTCCCAGAGCTAAGAGGTATGTCCTACGAGGAGAGGTTAAGGGAAATCAACCTGACGACACTGGAGGACAGGAGAGATAGGGGGGACATGATAACGGCATACAAAATACTGAGAGGAATTGACAAGGTGAACAAAGACAGGATGTTCCAGAGATTGGACACAGTAACGAGGGGACACAGTTGGAAGTTGAAGACACAGATGAATCACAGGGATGTTAGGAAGTATTTCTTCAGCCACAGAGTAGTCAGTAAGTGGAATAGTTTGGGAAGCGATGTAATGGAGGCAGGTTCCATACATAGCTTTAAGCAGAGGTATGATAAAGCTCACGGTTCAGGGAGAGTGACCTAGTAGCGATAAGTGAAGAGGCGGGGCCAGGAGCTCGGACTCGACCCCTGCAACCTCAACTAGGTGAGTACAGCTAGGTGAGTACACACACACACACACAGCATTTTTCCTGAGAGGAAAGAAACTCTGAGAATAAGACAAAGAAAAGTACCTCGGGGTTGGACATCACGTCTCACCTCTGCCCCCGAGGCTCTCATGAACCTGAGAACATCAGCGGTATATATTCGACTTGCTAAATGTAGGACATCCTTTCAGGAACTTTGAACAAGGTTCAGAGACTTCTAACCAAACTAGTTTCAGCGCTTAACATTTCCCCCTTCCCACGTATCCATTATTAATGTAAATACAAAGATATTTGTATGGGACAAAGCCTACGATGAAAGATTAAAGAAGCTAATTGTTTGGTGACTAAGAATTAGGTGTTGCCTAGACGGGAAAGTTTGTTGGACAGCATCAGTCGTTCTGTGAATTAACATGCCGCTGTAATGAAAGCACATTACAGACAGAATGGCTGACATGCCATTGGCAATATCAACTCCATTTTCAATTTTGTTCATTATACATCTATAGTACTTTCTCTACAGATGTCTAAGCCATTACAAAGTACCATTATCTAATTGCAACATGCACTATATAATTTTGTAAAACGATACTTATCTTAGTTACAACGTGTTTGCACTGTTCATATGTGTCTACAATGTTAATTCTAGACTTGCAGTTTCATATATTTTAAAATAAAATGGCGGAGAGTGTGTGTATCCTCCTCTCGACTCACATTACGATAACTTTCCTCTGTTGTTGTTGCAACATTAACCTGTCACGTACAGGCAACCATAATGAATCCTAGTAACCACCCTCTCTTTAATCTATTTCCACAATTCTTTCCATGGTCATAAGCTTTAACGCAACCTGGCACCAATATGGTAGTGCTGCATAGATTCTCGACTGACTCACACATTCTCTCACGGATCTTATCCACTAGTTTTTTCACCCGAATTTTCTTTGTAATCTACGATGCCTATAAAAATTTCTATACTGAATTTTCTTGTGTTTCTATTGCTGCAACTGAAGGAGAAAATTTTTGTCACTACATCCAGGGTGAAGAGCTAAAGCTGCAAGAGTTATGCAGCTTCTGGGAAATGGGAGGAAATCAGGAAGTGTAGTTCTAATTCCTTCAAACAAAAGCCCTTCACCAGCATCAACGCACCTTTTTTGAAGGGTGCTGGAGTAATACGTTAGAGAACACAGTCTCGACATTATGATGTTCAGTGGAATTAATGCAGTATTAGTTGTTATGGGTCCAGTATTAACTGTAATAGTGCCAGAATTAGTTATCATGATGCTAGCATTTCCTATTATGGTGTTGACATCGGCTGTTGTGAGGCTCTTAAATAAATTTTTTATCTGTGAAATCCTCATAATCAGTGAATAAGTATCAATTCGTTTACAATTTGTTCACGCGTTGCTTTTTATATTTATTTACTTGATAAGATATATTCACAATTTATTAATTCATTCAACAGAGCTAGTGGTCGTTGCAGTGACAGAAGGCAGCGAGACGAACGAAGAGGTTCAACTGAGTGCCTCTCAGTTTTCAAATAACGAGAAAGATGGCATAGGACCTGCTGTAGATGTCAACGAAGACAATGGTGGTGAACCGCTTCATGACCTTGCGACCTCAACATCTCCAGAATCCAGTGACGAAAGAAACGATGCTACAGAGTCAGCCTCTGAGGTCGTTGGTAAAAGTAAAAATTCTAATCAGTTTCGGCCAGAGGATTTACATGACAACGGAGCGATGGCGAACAGAGACTCGGATAGAAAAGGAAGAAAAATCATACCAACAGATTGGGAAGAAGGGAAAGATGTTGATAGCCTGTGGTACAGTGATAATTTATCCCCGTCACATACTATTAATCGTTTTATTGACGACTTTATTAGGAACTCTAGTAGCCAGAACGTAACAACGACCAGGACCACTGGTGTGAGGGACTCGACAATCTCCCGGAGATATTTAAGTCCCTCTGACTCGAACTTCACGACGCGAGTGACGACTGGTCAGTGCGGTGGGGTTATCGCTGTTACTAACAAATACCAAACCATTACTACTCCAAATTACCCTGACAACTACCCAGAAAACTCTTTGTGCATTTGGAATATTTATTCTCGTACAGAAAAGGATTATGATCAGATCCTGATATGGATTCAAGATTTCGAATTGGAAGGTAGTGACTGTAGCGGCGACTCCCTCAAGATCACAGACGTCACAGTGCGAAAAACAGCAATTTTCTGTGGCGAGAAATCCAGAAGACCTCTATTTTCAATGGGCAATTCTCTGAAGCTTACATTTACGAGTGACAATGCAGGCAGCAGCAGAGGGTTCACAATCGGAATAAAAGGCATTTATTCAACTTGTGGCGTTATTCACAACACGATAGGTAACGAACCTCTGGTTCTCTCTACTCCTAATTTCCCACAGGCATTCCCAGAAGAAACGCGCTGCCATTGGCTCATAGTATCAAAGGGAGAAATGGCATTAAGATTGATGCATGACTATAACGACAACGGAAGCCATGATTCGTTGTTCGTCTCTACAGATTTTTTAAACAAGTATGACAAGTACAATCTGCAAAGAATCTATGTATCGAATCTGTTTTCTATAATTTTTGTTGCCAAACTGCTGTTAGAGAAAAGTCAACAGCATCTGGGGTTACAATTTCAATTGCTACCAACAACAACAACTCAGTCTTGTGATCAAACTTTAACAGTAACTGCTAATTCAACAGTTGTTATCAACTCCAGCAGATATCCAAGTGGATACGACCCATCAACTAACTGTCAGTGGACTATCAAATACGACACAAATAATCATTATATGTCAAGTCTCCGCTTTATAGACTTTGACGTTGAGAACCACATTAATTGTCGCTATGACTCCTTACAGATCATCGATGAAATGAGGGGCTTAAGCAAGACCTATTGTGGAAAAGAGAAAAATTTCGAGTACTTTACTGAAAGCAAGATACTGAAACTCCATTTTAAGAGTGACTCACATGATATTTACTTCCATAAAGGCTTTTCACTATACGCCTCCGCAGAGAGGATAAGGAGAGACGAGTGTGTAGTCACAAGGCCTGAAAGCGACACTTGGATAATAAAATCCCCAGTGTATAAACAAGTCAGTCCAGCTTTCACTGTCTGTAGCATCACCATCAGAAGCACCACATCACTCAGATTTAGTGTCCGCTTTGATAAATTCAGTCTCCAAAAAAGTGATCCGTGTAACAAGGGTAACTACTTGTCTATAGAGGACGTGGATATCAACACAACGGAGTTGTTCTGTGGTGGGATGGGTGGACATAAGTTCACCACTGCTGGAAATGCCATCAAGTTATTCTATTCGTCTGAGAGTAAAAATAGCGCAGAAGGCTTTAACATAGAAATAAAATCACTCTTTGATTCTAACTGCGGCGGGAGCTACAAGCTCAGACCTGGCGAGAGTAAAGAATTGAATGCTCATTCCTTCGTAAAGCTGGAGAAGGAATGTGTTTGGGTTATTCAGGGAATAAACGGGATTCTCGTTCTTGACTTTGAGCAAGTGGAGAATGTACGAGTGTCACTGACTGGCCTCCGTAGAGATCTTTATAATTACAACTCCAGAACGATTCACTTCCTCGAGCCTTCTAATAAATATATGATACTCGCCAAGGAGAATAATGTAAAGTTTCAAGCCACAGCTTATACCACATTTTCACATTGTGAATCTACCCTTAGTCTCAGAAATACACCTGTAATACTAAATAATTTAGGTAACTCATACTGTTCTCAGGTGGTGAGCTTCTCCAGCAATGACAGAGACGTTCTTTTTGCAATTCAATACACCTTGCTCTCCTCAACACATTCCTCGCCCTGCCCTTTAAAGGTAGTCGACGCAGAGACTGGCACCAAGAGGAAAGTTTGTAACAAAGACTGGAAGAAAACATTTACAGTATTAAGCGAAAAACTGTACATAACTCCCGCTATACCAGAATATGATATCTCAAGTAAGTTCATGCTTCTTCTAAAGCCAGTCAAATTTACCTGTGGGGATACCTACGAAGTAAAAAATAAAATAATCTTGAGAAGCAAAAATATGGAAGTGAGAGAGACTTGTGTTTACAAATTAACAAGCGAAGGTCATAGGATTGCATTAGATGTAGCCACGGAAAGCAAGGAAGCTCTTACCTACATTAGCGTATCCACCGACGGCTCCTTCTACAACTTAAAGGAGCTATCCTCTGCAACTACAACCTCGTTGGTAACGACGAAAGAATTCTTAGTTGTCGTTAAACCGTTTCCAAGAAGTGTGAGTTTCGTGTTACAGGCTATAAGAGAGTCTCCGGTAACTTCATCTTGTAACACCTGCGTGATCGTCGAGCCAGGCAGTGAAGGGATTATAAAGTCACCCAGTTCCCCTAACCTCAACACTTACCCTTCTGGATTATTCTGTAGCGTTAAATTTGAATCCGAAAATAAAAATAGAAGTGTTATTTTGGAAATTGAATACCTGGATCTTCCTACAAATACGTCTTTAGATTCATTGTTTCTAGTGAAGGATGGCATCTGGAGTGCTATTGATGCTTCACGTCTGCCTATCTTGAATCAAAATTTGATCCTTGAAACTCCCTTCTTTCTGCAGTTCAGAACCTTGACCAATAATAAACATAAAGGATACAGAATACGATACAAGGTCAACGAGTGTGGCGGAGTAGTAACATTAAATAATAATACAGCAGTAACGCTGCAGTCTCCTGGTTACGGTGACGTGTACCCAACATACACCCAATGTGTGTGGCTCTTCAACACAAATATAACAAATATAAGTGATAGGATTAAACTGAAAATCGTTGAGTTTGATCTACATGAATCGGATTCATTTGAAGTGTTTGATCCACTGTATTCTAAAGTTCCTGTTGCAATATTCAGAGGTTCAGCAGCTAATCAAGGAATAAGAAGTGTTGGAAGCCAGTTGAAGGTAGTGTTTACATCTGATTCTCGCTACGTAAGTTCTGGGTTCGTTTTCAGAGTTCGAGCAGTCGTCTCGGGCTGCGGTGGCGACATTGACACAAGTATCAAGGAAGAAGGGACAATTACAACTTTGGATGCTTTCCCAAACACTGACTACTGTTTATTCCGTCTACGACCCAGCCAGGGACGTGTGATGACTCTCACTCCCCTGAAGACATCTAACAACAGACAAGAACGTGAACACTTACCACGTAAAAGTCTCAGGTTACCAGAGGAACCTGAACTTGTAAGGGATAACAAGTGTCATGTGGGTAGTGTAGTAATATCTACTACTGGGTTCCTCAGCGATGGTCAGAGATTCTGCGTAGGCGATCCTGTTGCAGCCATCTCGTCCACACAAGACGTGTTGGTGGTAGTAAAAGCTCCTCCTCTACCTCCTGTGGAATTCCTCTATCACACAGGAAGTTGTGGGGGAGAGCTAGCAGGTGACAAAGGATTAATGGGCTTTTTATCATCTCCGAATTTTCCTGATATGTTCACTGGACCTGTCACCTGTACTTGGACATCTAGTGGTCCTCTTCTGATTACACTTACGTACCTGGATATTCAGCCGAGTATGGATTCCCTTATCTTTGCGGATCACAAACGTGTTATTACCCTGACTTCGTCCCAGATTCCACGCTACTTACAACTTGACGGTCCTGCTACAATCATCTTCTCCGGCAATAGTATTGGCGTCAAAACTGGGTTTCACCTGCAGTACGAAAGTGTAGAAGTCAATGGCGTATGGGATGTAGGGGTGAGCGCTCCTGTAATTCTTCTAGGCTGGCAAGGGGCCCAAACAAGGCCCTCAGTGTGGAAAGTGAGGGCTCCCATTGGCTCTAAAGGCCTCACGCTGCGACTCTGGGCTGCATACATTCCCAACAACCCACAATGCAAGGAAAGCTTTCTCCTTGTGTACGGGGAGGCGGACATGGCTCAGAGGCTGTGCGGTGGGCTGGCTATGAACTCCTTGCACTTTGTGGGTCGTGACATGGTTCTCAGCTTGCAATCTTCCTCCCCACTAGCTGCTTTCATCGCTTCAGTACACCTCAGTACCTGATATGTGTTTACTCTCTTACAACTATTTATTTCGTATGGCGTTTTTTTTCAGAATCGAACGTTTAGTTGTCTAATTTCTAAGGCTCGAACGTTAGTTCGCTTTATTTCTCAGGATTTAATATTTGAATGGATGACATCTTGCCTGTAGTTAGTGTCGCTTAATGTGATTATGATTTACAATTCCAAATTAGTAATGTGTTTTACTTACTAAAGGGTTATGCTCACGCTGTATGTATGCCAGTGAATATATAATGAATAAATTTAACTATTTATACTGAAGGCCAACGCTCTACCAGTGGAACACAAAGAGTGATAAGTAGTTAGAGAACTGAAGCTACTCTAAACACTTTTAATAATGGTAAATCTAGTTTTGTCTCTCCTAAAACACTGAGGTTTGCTTTCTAAGGCACTTAGAAGAGACATGGCAAGATTTGCCGTTGGTAGCATATAGAGTGGAGTAGTACCTCCTTAAAAGCTGTGTTTAGAGTTGAAGAAGTGGCAGACACAATTTTTATATATATTTCCTTGCTCGGGTGTTGCCACTCTCCGTGTTTTCAGCACTCTCCGTGTTTCCAGTACTCTCTGTGTTTCCAGTACTCTCTGTGTTTCCAGCACTCTGTGTTTCCAGCACTCTGTTTCCAGCGCTCTGTGGTCCAGTGGAAGAGTGTTGGGATGGTGTTATGAGGAATGCCAGCACCCATTATTTGATATTCAATAAGTTTTCTCTTGTACATACATATGCTAAACACAAATATATAAAAACATTGTTACTAAGTCGTATTGAAGGAGGATACAGAATAATAATCATCTGATTCTTAAATCTCAATTCATTTTAGGATATTAAAAAATTAACTTTTGTTTATAAAAGTGGAGTACAAAACTCTAAACAGAAAATTTTATGATGTCATACTGAGGTTTATATTTTACTTAGTCAAGATATCACTATAATGCATTTGTGTCTATTTTTCCATCGTGTTGGTATTTTATGCCATTTGTCTCCACTAGGACTCGCCTTCAAAGTAATTTTTCCTATGTATCTTCGCAAACGTAATACC
This sequence comes from Cherax quadricarinatus, assembly GCF_038502225.1. Lineage (NCBI taxonomy): Eukaryota > Metazoa > Arthropoda > Malacostraca > Decapoda > Parastacidae > Cherax > Cherax quadricarinatus. Next base: position 24,689,891 of record NC_091313.1, read on the forward strand.
ATCACATCCTGATGTTTATAAACCTGCTTAATGAGTACAAAATATCTTTAAATTCCATATAATTTTTGGCTTAAATAGTAGTTTTAAGTGTTAATTTATGAAGATAGTACTGAAGATTTCAGTACAAGTCTTCGAGGTTTGCGGTTATGAACGTTCATGGTCTGACTTCTTTTGTACTACCTTGTGGTAGTGACTTAATGATGTGACCTGACCTTTTGTTATGTTCTCTTTTTTTCTCTCTGATATAAAAAACGATGCAGTACGAAGGACCTTCAAAGGCCTTCCTTGTGGTGCGAAATTTTTACTTATTTCTGAAGCTTTTAGTTATTCCTTTGTACTTATAAAAATAGTAAATTATTTGCCATATATATATATATATATATATATATATATATATATATATATATATATATATATATATATATATATATATATATATATATAATATATATATATATATATATATATATATATATATATATATATATATATATATATATATATATATATATATATATATATATATATATATATATATATATATATATATATATATATATATATATTTAATGCGTATGTGTGTGTGTTTGTGTGTTCATTGTTTACTTTACGTTTTAGAGAAATTATTAATTTTTTACTTATTTATTTTATTTATTTGTTGAAATAAACAGTTATGAAAATAA
>NC_091313.1:24695573-24723073 GCF_038502225.1 Cherax quadricarinatus
ATGAAATTTATTACCGTGGAAACAATGTTCCGAAAACCGGTTTACATGTTTTTCCATTTTTTATTCGTTTGCGTTTTAACATCATCTGTACCAACGAGTTTGAAGGTTAAGTTTATGTACATCCTGTAATCCCGAGGAGAAATTGTGATTTTCTTTGAAGTACAAAGTATCATTACAACGCTTGGATTGCTGTATTACACGAACTCATTACAAAGCAACGAGATGCGGAAGCTTCGGTCTCCTTTATAAAACGAAATGCCTAGTGCGATGTTACAGCCTCGTACTAGCGGTCAAAATTACAGGAATTAAATAGAAAAAAATGTGATAAGAGACCCTCTGCAAATAACAAATATATAAACCTAAGGTGAACAGATTGAAAACATGAGTAGATGTAAACATCATTTGTAGATACGTATACTAAGTGTAAACATGTTTGACGATATACTGAAAACTGAAGTATAGGGCCTTGGTTATATATCTATATGTATATAAATATATATATATATATATATATATATATATATATATATATATATATATATATATATATATATATATATGTATATATTTATATATATATATATATATATATATATATATATATATATATATATATATATATATATATATATATATATATATATATATATATATATATATATATACACAAACAAAATAACAGATATATATTAATAGGTATTATCGCATATGAAAGCTCTCAGAGTTTCCTGTTTGTTATTGTTTTCACAGTTGTGTTTGTTCATAGCTGGAGTTAATTTTTCTTTATAGTGAGTTCTTCTATAGTCGTGTATATAATCAGGTGATACAAGCAGAAGACAAAATTATTTTGGTTGCCTCCACCACGGACTCCTCCGTGATGCCTCCTCCACGGGTTCCTTCAAGATGCCTCCACCACTGGTTCCTTTAAGTTGCCTCCACCACTGGCTTCTTCAAAGTGCCTCCACCACGGGCTCCACCAAGATGCTTCCACCACGGGCTCCTTCAAGTTACCCAAACAGGCTCCTTCAAGGTGCCTCCACCACGGGCTCCTCCAAGATGCCCTCCACCACGGGTTCCTCCAAGATGCCGTGAACATACTTAGATAGATTATAGAATGCTAATGTTCGCTTACCTTATCCGTAAATGTATATAATATTCAAAGGGAAACGCTGCAGCCCGTAAGGGAAGTCAGCTCTATCATGTGCCGCATGACTGAAGATCGAGCAACAGCAACAATAGTTGCGCGTCAGACATTGCTGGATACATCAGGGAAGTGTATGTGTCTCGCTGTTATCGAAGGGAAATTAAATTCTGACATGGGTCCTAGTCGTATGACGACCCACTCCGTGGAGCTTTCGGTTATTTAATTATAGCGTTTAGTGCTATAAAAGGAATTTCCAGTGTTAATTACAAGGTATAATGGTAAGTTTTTCATCCCCATTAAATAATAATAAAAACTGGTTCGGAACAGGTATCAGTAGCACTTTTTTTCACACAGAATATATAGATTAAGATTAGTTATATTACATAAGCTCATTTCAAAATCCAGCCCTATCTAAGGTATACTAGCCTTCATCTTGCCATCATCCCCAAGATGAGACACACAGCAGTAGACTATCACCCGGGTACTTGTTCACTGCCGTTCGTATCGTCCCGCTTTGAAATCGAACCAAGGCCGCCTCGTCTGTGATATTAGTGGCCTTCCATCGAGCTATATTTCTGTCTACTAAATTACTGGTAGGACATACATGAGTAGATTAATATACATGAAGCATAATATATTATTAACAGGTCAGCAGTTTTTATAACGCATGTTCATGGTAATATTACAGGTTCTGAGTGTTCAGTGAGAGACAATGTAGTCACCTGAGGCGGATGTGTCACCCCAGAAGTGACCACAGAAGAACGGGATCATTTATTATTCTAATGAGGACATATATTCTAAAGTGGTGTTACCACAAAATCTTGATTCGTGGAATTAAAGACTTGTCCGAGGCTAAAATCACATTAAAATACTAACATTGCAAGTATTGCCAAGGTATATTTACAATGAAGGAACTTCATTGTCCGGTCGTTGTCCTGAAAAAAAATCCAGAAATATGACTACACAGTTCAAGTCAAAAATATATTTTGGAGACGAATCGCATATATATATATCATGCAAGAAAAGCTGGTTACAAATTAGACGTGTTGAAGAAACACACACACACACACACACACACACACACACACACACACACACACACACACACACACACACACACACACACACACACACACACACACACACACACACACACACACACATGTATGCAGTGTTATAACTGTATCAGAAATAATTTTTTGTCATGTCAGTTAAAGGCAGTATCTGTGATACCTTGATTGTATGTTCGCTGTCACTGGTTGTAACACTATCATTGATCTGGTGGGTCTTCACTTGTACACTGGTTGTAACACTATCATTGATCTGGTGGGTCTTCACTTGTACACTGGTTGTAACACGGTAAGTACTGTCTGCTGGTCACGGAGAGATGAGAACCTTCAGTCGAATGAAGGTAGACCGAGCTTCGCAGGATCCCTGTTGTCAGCCAAGTCACTCACACACAGCATGTATAAAGAGACATGCCCATATGTCTCGCCCCTCCTGGCAGCTTAGCCTGGTTTCCTTTGTGAGCCGAGCGCGCTGCCATTGAGCTGTGGGAATGGGCACGAAAATGCTGATAAAATATATTCATGAGTTAATGAATCTGTGATACCCACACTTCAAGTGTTATCCGCATGTTATATTTCGAAAGTCATGTTGACACTTAAATGAATATAATTATTATAGTTACGGGAACATGCATAACCCCCAGGGGTCAGGCAGTCATACAGCTTCTGGAGAATGTAATCAGAGAGAGGGAGGGTGGATCCACTTCCCTGGATGAAGAGACTTTTACTCTGGATTAAAAATATATATATATATACTATAAGTTTGCCTGCAAGTTGGTTTTCCTTGACGTTTCTCAACTTGTTTGACGAAGACTGGTTCACCAGTACTAGTAGTGAACGTCCTCTATATTTTATATGTTCAAACTAAGCTTCTAAATTTAAGCCAAAAACAATCTTTACAGCTCCGTCATATAGTCCAGACAATTCATACCATATTTTGATTTTATATTTATATTCATATATTATTTACTATACTCATATAAGAACATATTTAAGTGATTAATAATTATCCCATGGAGATTTGTAAGATGACATAAAATAATAAGAAATAAAGTATTTTTACTGCCTACTATTACACGCGAGACTGCTTCTACTCACACCCACTTATGTTTTTGTCTAACATACGTTTTAAAAACGTCTTAAAGTATTCACCTCAGTAACACTGACTGGCAAGCTGTTTCACTGGTCCACAACGACAGTGCATCAGGTGGGGAGTCACAATGGATTTCCAATTGATTTTACAACAGTATACCTGGATAGGGTTTCGGGGGTCAACGCCCCCGCGGACCGGTCTGAGGCCAGGCCTCGTGGTAGATCAGGGTCTATCAGTCAGGCTGTTACTGCTGGCCGCACGCAAACTGACGTATGAACCACAGCCCGGCTGGTCAGGTACTGACTTTAGGTGCCTGTCCAGCGTCTTCTTGAAGACAGCCAGGGGTCTATTGGTAATCCCCCTTACGTATGCTGGGAGCAACTGAACAGTCTTGGGATCCCTGACACTTATTGTGTTGTCTCTCAGTGTACTCGTGGTGTCCCTGCTTTTCACTGGTGTTATGCTGCATTTCCTGCCGAGTCTTTTGCTTTCATAGAGAGTGATATGCCTGTGCAAGTTTGGTATTAATCCCTCTAGGATTTTCCAAGGGTATGTTATCATGTATCTTTCTCACCTACGTTCCAGGGAATACAAATCAACGGACTTCAACCGTTCCCATAGATGCCCTATGTGTGCCGTGAAAGTTCTTTGTACACCCTCCAGATCAGCAATTTCATCTGCCTTGAAGGGGGCAGTTAGTTTACAGCAGTATTCCAGCCTAGAGAGAACAAGCGATTTGAAGAGAATCATCATGGGCTTGGCGTCCCTAGTTCTGAAGGTTCTCATTTTCCATCCTATCATTTTTCTAGCAGATGCGGTAGATACATTGTTGTGGTCTTTGAACGCGAGATCCTCTGACATTATCACTCCTAGGTCCCTCACAATACTTTTTCTCTCTATTGCATGGTTAGAATTTGTTGTATACCTTGATATAATTTTAATTTCCTCCAGTTTTCCATATCTAAGAAGTTGAAATTTTTCTTCATTGAACTTCTTATTGTTTTGAGCGGCCCATTTGAAGATTTGGTTGATATCCGCTTGGAGTTTTGCGGTGTCTTCGATGGAGGACACTGTCATGGCAATTCGGGTGTCATCCGCAAAGGAAGACATCTCTGTCTGTGTCAGATATATGAGGATGAGGAATAGGATGGGACCGAGTACTGTGCCTTGTGGAACAGAGCTTTTCACCGTAACTGCCTTGGACTTTGTTCTGTTTACTATTACTCTTTGTGTTATATTTGTTAGGAAGTTATAGATCCATCTACCAACTTTTCCTGTTATTCTTTTATCACGCATTTTGTGTGCTATTACACCGTGGTCACACTTGTCGAAAGCTTTTGCAAAGTCTGTGTATACTACATCTGCATTTTGTTAATCCTCTATAGCATCCAGGACCTAGTCATGTTGTTCCAGTAGCTGGGACAGGCTGGAACGACCTGCTCTACACCTGTGTTGCCCTGGGTTGTGTAACTGATGGGTATCTAGGTGGTTGGCGATCTTGCTTCTTAGAACCCTTGCAAAGATTTTATGATATGGGATGTTAGTGCTAGCGGTCTGTAGTTCTCTGCAATTGCTTTACTGCCACGTTTCTAGAATGGGGCTATGTCTGTTGTTTTTAGTGAGTGTGGGATGACCCCTGTGTCTATGCTCCCTCTCCTTAGAATGCTGAAGGCACGTGACAGCCCGGGGCTTCTTGCAGTTCTTGATGAACAGGGAGTTCCATGAGTCTGGGCCTGGGGCAGAGTGCATAGGTATGTCATTTATTGGCTTTTCAAAATCTTGTGGTGTTAGGATAATATCAGAGATTTTTGAGATTCACACAGTCACATTCATGTGAGGATATCTACCACTATGCCGTCAAGTTGTATTTGTTATCATATCGACATAACACCTATAAAAATGCAACAGTTGGAAAATCATCACTAGAATTTGCCTCATTCTCTCAAGTGGAACTGATAAATGAAATTTTGTGTAGCATCTGTTTTGTCCTCTTATTGATGATAACAATGATATTTTCCTAAATTCTTTTGTCCCGTGTGTGGGACGGGCCATCATGAGAGACGGTAATTCCCAAGAAATAGTAACAACAGCCCTTCCTGAAGCTGCCGAAAAGTACTGAATCCACAGTGGAAGGATTGACATCTCCATCGCCTTACTGAAGTCTTCCAGTTGAAGCTGACTGGTTTCATTTCTTCATTCCTGAAATCTGTCTTCTGTGATGTACGTAATACGACGGGAAAGCACAGGCAACTTTTTTTTGCAGCAATGGATCTCAAATTATAGGTCTTCCCACCGTGTAACTCTCATGCAGGATATTACAGCCACACGAAGCAGGTACATCCTAGCTTAAATAAAAAAAAAATTCTGGTGTAGTTCCTTGGAGAAGAAACAGTCTGACCAAACGCCACGTTCCTGAGCGTGTCAGGGCAGGTGAGATAATACCTGCCTGTTTGGCTGGTCCTCTACAAAGAGTTGTGTTGGTAAAGTTGTTGCAACAATCTCGAGTATCCAGAATCTTATCAGACACCGCGATCTGCATATACGCTTCTTGTCCACAGGCGTGTATATGTTGCAGTGTGTATATGCGCTGACTTTTCCTAACTAGCTCGGGATTGTTGTATTGTTCCAAGCTTGTTATGGCTTGTTGTTATTTTGTTGCATGCTTGCCGAGTCTTGTTGTTGTGTTGCAGGATTGCAGAGGTTTTTACTGTATCGTTACAGACCTTCAGAAAGTTGTTGCTGTATCGTTGCAGGTTTCCAGAAGCTTGTTGTATGGCTTCAAACTTGGAAATATTTTCTGTTGCACTGTCGCAAACTTACAGAGGCTTGCTGATGCACTGCTGAAGGCGAGCAGCTTGCAGGCTGACAGAAATTTATTTTTTATTTTGTTGCAGGCTTGCAAATGCAAATTATGTTCTTAAAATAACATTATGTTCCTGTCCAAGCGCTAAATCAGAAGCGAGATAGATAGATAGATAGATAGATAGATAGATAGATAGAGGGAGAGAGAGAGAGAGAGAGAGAGAGAGAGAGAGAGAGAGAGAGAGAGAGAGAGAGAGAGAGAGAGAGAGAGAGAGAGAGAGAACAGAGAGGGTGTGGGGAAGATTGTGAATTCTTGCTGAGAATTTTTTTGTTCTAGCTGACTAGACTATGCTGGGTGTGGTGCTCGGCGTTTATGGATGAGAGAAATAATCTTCCCAAGCCGGAACTAAGATACAAGTTCTCGCTTACATTCACTCTAGCTTAGCTCAGCAATGATCTTAAGGATCTTCCAACTTTCATTGCACTGCACTGAAGATGCCACTGGTTGGCGAAACGTTTTCAGAATAAAGATACCCAAATGTTGCACAAGTGTCTCATTTATCAATATGATATTGTGTATATGGACTTCAGTAAGGTCTTTAATAGAGCTCCACAGAAGAGGTTGTTGAGGAAAGTACAGGCACACGAAACAGGAGAAAAAATTTTTTCCTGGATAACGGCATGGTTGAGAGAGAGGCAACAGAGAGTTTGCATAAATGGGGAGATATCAGTGGAGATGAGTCACAGAAAGTATTCCACAGGGGACAGAATTGGGTCCTTTGTTGTTCACAATATACATAACGACGTAGATGACGGAATAAATAGCGACATAAGCAAGTTTGCAGATGACGCTAATTAGGCCGTCAGATAAATCAGGATGAGGACACTAGAGCGCTAGAGGAAGAGCTTGACAGGTTGATGCAGTGGTCTCGGAAGTGACAGATGTATACAAATGTGAGGTTCTAAACCTAAGAATAATGTAGACCTCAATCACTCTGAATGGGAAAAAGATTTAGGAATTCTGATCAGCAGTAATCTAAAGCCAAAGTGTTAGCAATAAAGCAAATAGAATTCTTGACTTCATATCAAGAAGTATAAATAACTGGAATCCTCAGGTTATTCTTCAATTCTATATATCGTTGGTTAGGCCTCATTTAGATTATCCTGCACAGTTCTAATACCATATTACGGAATGACCATCACTGGGCTGGAAAACATACAGAGAAGGGTGATAAAGTTGATCCCATGTATCAAAAATCTTTCCTACGAAGACAGAGGGATCTGAATCTGCACTCTAGGAAAAGGCGCATAATTAGGGAGGATAAGCACAAGGTGTATAAATGGAAGACAGGAATAAATTGAAGGGATATAAATAACGTGCTGAAAATATCTAACCAAGACAGGACTTAATGGGTTCAAGTTGGAAAAAAATAGATTTAGAAAAGCTGTAGGATAGCAATGGTTTTGATGAGTGGAACATACTCCCGAGTAGCGTCCCCGAAGCAAGAACCTTGTATAGCTTTAAAAATAAACTAGGAAAGCACTTGAGTGGGCGTGAGTTAGATATGCTTAGCATGGGCCAGCAGGCGTGATGCAGTGCTCCTCCTTTCTTATGTTCCTATGTTCGTATTATCAAGAAACGAATTGATAATAGTCGTGTCGAGATATATATACAATTTGTGGCTTAGTTGTGGATTATTCTAGCCACAGAGGAAGCAGGTTTTTTGAACAGTTCTTGTATCATCTACTGTTAGATTCGTATCACCCTGCCATCTGCTTCATGTGGGTAATAATGGCAGAATTACTGACAGTACGTTAGGTAAGATGACACAAATTCAACTAATGTGACAATTCATTGTTGCAACATTTCGCTCACATTAGTTGCTTTTGTGTCCTTTTACCTAACACTCTACAGTGGTGACATCCCTGGGATCACTACAGCTGGTCATACATCACAAGGTGATGTATGACATGCATCACTGGGGTCAACACAGATGGCTACACATCCCTGAGGTCATCTGGACTAGTCAGACACATACCACCAGCTGCTTCTTAAAGTCATTCCTGCAGCGACATAAGACTCTTTTCTGGTCGTGCAAGGTACAGCTAAAGACGACGATGATGAACAATCACAGAGGTACTGATTCCGAGGGGCAAAGACACAAAAAAACGCAAACTGTAAAATTAACGAAGCTGAACCTCTAAATCGATTTTCTTCGTGCGAAGTGTCGAGTGAATAAAAACAAAGGTGAGAGGCTTCAATTACTTAAGGCTATTACACAGCAATATACTGTGCAACAGAGAGCATCTGCTGCAATTTGGCATTGCAAAGACTTAGCAGAGCAAGCGTTTTTGGCAAACGTTTCGCTCAGATGTAGGAGAAACGTTGTCCCACTACTATACTATACATACATACTGGGATATTATTTCTGCCCTTTTAAATTGGTTTATTTTAACGCTCTTAGATACTCCCTGAGTGAGCGGCCGCCATCTTGTACATGATAGCTACATAAAGAATAAAAAGGCACAATACCGCGACTGGAACAATTCACAAATAACCCGCACATAAGAGACCGACTTGGTCCGACTTGGACCGAAGCGTCGTCATAAGTTTAAAGTCTCCTATGTGCGGGTTATTTGTATATGATAGCTACACTGTAGGAATACCCGCAGTGTGCGGCTATACTGTTTTATATGACAGCTACGTTATGGGAACAAGGATGGGTAGCTTAGACAGGGCGGGTTCTATTTACTTTTTGTTATTACTCCTGCCTCCTTCTCTGCTCTTGCGTGACTACTTAATGATCCAAGTCTTTCTTTCTTCTATATGCGGCTTATCTGTGTATTGTCCCAGTCAGGGTTTGTGCCTTTTTATTCTCCTTTTTATTCTGACCGTCTGCCCTGAGAGGCTTCAGAAGGGTGATGAGGCTGTTATCATCACGACATTCACGTCAACACAACCTGCACCTCTCATGCTGAAGATTCTTAGATCTGACTCTTTAAAGGAGGGTTGGCTTAATGCTGGTGAAGGCCTCTTGATCCACGGAGTGGAGCTTCCACCCCTTCCGGTATTCTATGACTCTTTAGGGTTGAGTGCCTCTCCAGAATATAATAATAATAATAATAGTAATAATAATAATAATAATTATAGCAATAATATTAATATACCTATCTGGAGTAGCTTCCAGGGGTCACCGCCCCCGCGGCAGGTCCCAGAATAGGCAACTTTACATCCTATTCCATCTCAAATTTCAATCTTCTTACTCTAGCACAAGGTTCAATCTTCTTACCCTGGCTCAAGGTTCAAGCTTCTTACTCTTACGCTCTACAAAATCCTGCTGGAACTTCAGCTCCTGAGATACGAAAGCCTATCTAAAGTGAAGACTCATGTGACCCATACTGGTTTTGCGTATTTTTGTTTATTCAAATATGATAATAATAGCCTTACTCACCCATCAATCTTCATGATCTAGCTCAAGGTTCACTCATCATGCGAGGTTCAACCTTCATGCGCTTACACGAGGTTCAACTTTCCAGCGCTCACTTAAGGCTCAACCTTCCTGCACTTACTCACGGTTGAACCTTTGTGTGCTAACTCAAGCATGGATAAAACCCACTAGAAAAAAATTATCTCGCAAAAAGAAGTTCCTCCCCCACCTTTATTTCTCACGAAATTTCCCAGACAGACACTGAGGTAACTCGATTATTTCCTCGTTAGGACTGCAGGGATATATAATCTCTCTGGATTTTCCAGTACCTGGGTATATACACCGAAAGATGTGTATGTTTTAAAGCATATACAATAAGAGGAGTGTATGTTTAACGGTTTATCTTTTGGTATAAACCTGGAGATATGTATCTCCAAATGTACACACACCGAGAGATTTGTACATCTCAGTGTACATGAATTGAAAGGTGCGAATCTCTCAGAGTATATACACAGAGAGCTGTATGTACCCAGAGAATTACATATACCCTGAGAGAGGCGTATACACACTAAGAGATGTGTATATATACTGAGAGAGGTGTATACACACTGAGAGATGTGTATATATACTGAGAGAGGTGTACATATCCCGAGGGAAGTGTATATACACTGAGAGATACATTATTGTTATAATCAAAAAGAAGCACTGAGAGATACAAATAAACCGTGAATCTCCCAGTGAATCTCTCAATGTGTATTATACACTGAAGGGTGTATAATACACATTGAGAGATACAAACATGTATCTCTCATTGTATTTTCTCTGCATGTTCACTGCATTTTCTATTTCAGGTAAAGAGCAGTCTCAAGGAATTTCATAAGGAATTTCAGAAATTTCAGAATTTCCGGCTACATCAATTATGATTATTTTTTAAATATCTGATGACGCAGTTGCTGTTTTCGTATATAAATGCAGTACATTTATAATAAGATCAAATATTACACTTTCCATGATCTTGCACATGTTTATGTGTTAAGGAGTTAACAGTAATCTGTTTCAACAGTAATCTATTCCAACAGTAATCTATTTTTCGTTGTCATTTTGCTTATTGGTTCCACAAATATTAGTACTGGCCCCTGAGTGTTAAGATAATTTAAAATTTGATAGTTCGGATTTTTAACCAGGAGGGTTAGGCACCCTGCGTCATCGAAGACTGTCTGCCTGAGTACCATTGGGGTCTTTCAGCTTTGTCCCCCCAAGATGAGACCCACAACAGTCGACTAACACCCAGGTACCTGCTTAGTTCTAGGTGAACAGGGACAGCAAGTGTCAGGAAACATGCGCAATGTTTCCATCTGGCCGTGAATTGAACACCAGACACTCAGTGTGTGGGTGAGTGCGTTCTGTTAGTATAATGAATTTTTAAAATTCACATCTGTAAATGAGTTTATAAGAGAGGGTAGCAAGAAATTAATTACCGCTACATTAGAATCAGATTTGAGTGAGCTAAGTACTGATTTAGCGCCATCCATCAGTGACCTTCTAAATTAAGGCAGCACTGATGTTAGCATTGATGTTAGCATTATCGATGAATGAGTGTATCAGTTGGGAGAGCATGTGCAGGGTAGCCTTTAAGATTGTTCATCACTGATTTAGCACCATCTACGAATGAGATTCTAAGTTAATGCAATATTGATTTAGCTCCATCTATGAATGAGATTCTAAATTAGTGGAGCAGCATACATGGACCAGCCTGGTGCAGACGCCACGCTGATTCAGCTGATCTTCTTGCCTCCTGAAGTTTTTATGGTAGTAAATGTCTGTTCTTAATTCCGGGAAATATGTTTTACCATCGTGGAAGAAAAGTCTTCAGAGGTATAGACATGCAAGCGCGCTCTCGCAGGCGAACGACCACGAACAAACACAGACGCAGGCATACAGACCCGAACACACACATGCAGACACACACACACATACACACACACACACACACACACACACACACACACACACACACACACACACACACACTATGACAGGGTGACAGCAGCAAAACAAGAGAGAGAGAGGGGTGGGTAGATTACGTTTTCATGGACTGTAAGAAGGTGTTTGACACAGTCCCACACATTAGTGCAAAACCTGAAGTATCAGGTAGGGATAACAGGGAAGGCACTGCAGTGTATCAGGGAATACCTGTCAGGAAGACAACGAGTCATGGCATCTGTGACGAGCAGGGTTCCACAGGACTCATTCCTAGGACTGGTGCTGTTTCTGGTATTTGTGAACGACATGATGGAATGAATAGACTCAGATGTGTTTCTGTTTGCAGATGATGTGAAGTTGTGAGAAGAATTCAATCGGACCAGGCATAACTACAAAGGGATCTGGACAGGCTGCAGGCCTGGTCCAGCAACCGGCTCTTGGAGTTTAACCCCACCAAGTGCAAAGTCATGAAGATTGGGAAAGGGCAAAGAAGACCTCAGACGGAGTACAGTCTAGGGGACCAGAGACAACAAACCCCACTCAAGGAAAAGGATCTTGGGGTGAGTATAAAACCGGGCATATTTCCTGAGGTGCACATCAACTAAATAACTGCTGCAGCATACGGGATCCAAGCAAGCTTAAGAACAGCATTCCGAATTGTTCAGGACCCTGTACACAGTGTACGTTAGGCCCATATCGGAGTATGCAGCACCAGTTTGGAATCCACACCTAGCCAAGCACGTAAGGAAACTAGAGAAAGTGCAGAGGTTTGCAACAAGACTAGTCCCGGAACTAAAGGGTATGTCCTACGAGGAGAAGTTAAGGGAAATCGACCTGACGACACTAGAAGACAGGAGAGATACGGGACACTCGATAACGACATGCAAAATACTGACAGGAATCGACAACGTGGACAGAGACAGGGTGTTCCAGAGATGGGACACAGCAACAAGGAGTCACAGTTGGAAGTTGAAGAGTCAGATGAATCACAGGGATGTTAGGAAGTATTTTTTCAGTTACACAGTTGTCATGAAGTGGAATAGTCTGGGAAGTGATGTAGTGGAGGCAGGATCCATACATAGTTTTAAGAAGAGGTATGATTAAGCTCATGGAGCAGGAAGAGCGACCTAGTAGCGGCCAAAGAAGAGGCGGGTCCAGGAGCTGTGAATCGACCCCTGCAGCCACAATTAGGTGAGTACAACTAGGTGAGTAAACACACACACACACAAACACATACATGTGTTTGTGGTTGTTTGTATGTGTGTGTGTGTGTGTGTGTGTGTGTGTGTGTGTGTGTACTCACCTATTTGTACTCACCTATTTGTGGTTGCAGGGGTCGAGTCCTAGCTCCTGGCCCGCCTCTTCACCGGTTGCTACTAGGCCCTCTCTCTCCCCGCTCCATGAGCTTTATCAAACCTCGTCTTAAAACTGTGTATGGTTCCTGCCTCCACTACGTCATTTTCTAGGCTATTCCACTGCCTTACAACTCTATGACTGAAGAAATACTTCCTACTATCTCTCTGACTCATTTGTGTCTTCAACTTCCAATTGTGGCCTCTTGTTTCTGTGTCCCCTCCCTGGAACATCCTGTCTTTGTCCACCTTGTCTATTCCACGCAGTATTTTATATGTCGTTATCATGTCTCCCCTGACCCTCCTGTCCTCCAGTGTCGTCAGGCCGATTTCCCTTAATCTTTCTTCATAGGACATTCCCCTTAGCTCTGGAACTAACCTTGTCGCAAACCTTTGTACTTTCTCTAGTTTCTTGACGTGCTTTATCAAGTGCGGGTTCCAAACAGGTGCTGCATACTCCAGTATGGGCCTGACATACACGGTGTACAGTGTCTTGAATGATTCCTTACTAAGGTATCGGAATGCTGTTCTCAGGTTTGCCAGGCGCCCATATGCTGCAGCAGTTATCTGATTGATGTGTGCTTCCGGAGACATGCTCGGTGTTATACTCACCCCAAGATCTTTCTCCTTGAGTGAGGTTTGCAGTCTTTGGCCACCTAGCCTATACTCTGTCTGTGGTCTTCTGTGCCCTTCCCCTATCTTCATGACTTTGCATTTGGCAGGATTAAATTCGAGAAGCCATTTGCTGGACCAGGTGTCCAGTCTGTCCAGGTCTCTTTGAAGTCCTGCCTGGTCCTCATCAGATTTAATTCTCCTCATTAACTTCACATCATCTGCAAACAGGGACACTTCTGAGTCTAACCCTTCCGTCATGTCGTTCACATATACCAAAAATAGCACTGGTCCTAGGACCGACCCCTGTGGGACCCCGCTCGTCACAGGTGCCCACTGTGATACATCATTACGTACCATGACTCGTTGTTGCCTCCCTGTCAGGTATTCTCTGATCCATTGCAGTGCCCTTCCTGTTATATGCGCCTGATGCTCTAGCTTCTGCACTAATCTCTTGTGAGGAACTGTGTCAAAGGCCTTCTTGCAGTCCAAGAAGATGCAATCAACCCACCCCTCTCTCTCTTGTCTTACTTCTGTTATTTTATCATAAAACTCCAGAAGGTTTGTGACACAGGATTTGCCTTCCGTGAATCCGTGCTGGTTGGCATTTATACTCCTGTTCCGTTCCAGGTGCTCCACCACTCTCCTCCTGATAATCTTCTCCATAATTTTGCATACTATACACGTCAATGACACAGGTCTATAGTTTAGTGCCTCTTTTCTGTCTCCTTTTTTAAAAATGGGAACTACATTTGCCGTCTTCCATACCTCAGGTAGTTGCCCAGTTTCCAGGGATGTGTTGAAGATTGTGGTAAGTGGCACGCACAACATATCTGCTCCCTCTCTAAGGACCCACGGGGAGATGTTGTCCGGTCCCATTGCCTTTGAGGTATCGATGTCCCTTAGCAGTTTCTTCACCTCCTCCTCATCTGTATGTATGTCGTCCAACACTTGTTGGTGTATTCCTTGCTGGTGTCCCCATCTGGTCTGTCCCCCCAGAGTCCTTCCTGTCTCTACTGTAAATACTTCCTTAAATCTCGTGTTGAGCTCCTCACATACCTCTTGATCGTTTCTTGTGAGTTCTCCACCTTCTTTCCTCAGCCTTATCACCTGGTCCTTGACTGTTGTCTTCCTCCTAATGTGGCTATACAGCAGTTTCGGGTCAGATTTGACTTTCGATGCTATGTCGTTTTCATACTGTCGCTGGGCCTCCCTCCTTATCTGTGCATACTCGTTTCTGGCTCTTCTACTAATCTCCTTGTTTTCCTGGGTCCTATGCCTCCTGTACCTTTTCCATTCTCTGTTGCACTTAGTTTTTGCCTCCCTACACCTTCGGGTAAACCAAGGACTCGTTTTGGTCTTCCTATTATTTCTGTTTCCCTTGGGAACAAAAACTTTCCTCTGCCTCCTTGCACTTTGTTGCCACATATTCCATCATCTCGTTTACTGATTTTCCTACCATTTCTCTGTCCCACTGAACCTCCTGCAGGAAGTTTCTCATACCTGTGTAGTCCCCTCTTTTATAGTTTGGCCTGTCCCCTTCAGTTCCTGTTACCTTCTCCACTTGTAACTCTACTATATAGTCAAAACTCAGAACCACATGATCGCTAGCTCCAAGGGGCCTCTCGTAAATGATGTCCTCAATGTCTGAACTGCTCAGGGTGAACACAAGATCCAGTCTTGCTGGCTCATCCTCCCCTCTCTCTCTGGTTGTGTCCCTGACATGTTGATGCATGAGGTTTTCAAGTACCACATCCATCATCTTGGCTCTCCATGTTTCGGGACCCCCATGTGGCTCCAGGTTTTCCCAGTCGATCTCCCTGTGGTTGAAATCAACTAGGTGAGTACATACACACACACACACACACACACATACACACACACACGCACACACACACACACGCACACACACACACACACACACACATACACACACAAACACACACACACACACACAGAGCCGGAGGCTAAAAAACAGATGAGTAACAGACACGGTACAGAAAGAATCCAAACATAGCTATAAGAATAGCAGAGAAATATTCTTTAATATCAATTATTATGTAAAAATAAATGTAAGATTAACAAAAAAGGTAATTCCTTGAAAATAATTAAGCAAACGAAAATTACAAGAAATAAAAAAACACAGGAAGTCAAGTATATAATGCGGCAACGATAGGATTAGGATTCCAAAGTAGTTCCTTGATCGTATTTCCACGGGTGATCATGCATAAGAACCATTAGTAGCGCTTGCTAATGTATTCCGCTCAAGTGCCACCGGTTTTTGTTTATCCTTTCCATCTTAGGGCCAATTAACCCGTCATTCTCGGAGTATCTTGAGATCTGGAAACCAGTCAACCACATTGGAAAGAAAGCACTCATAAGGTCAAACACGCATTCATCAGTGGTTAATAACCTCAACATTAAGGAGTACCCTCCGCCACGCAACCCATCTCAGGAGTGTCAACAATGTGTTCTAGTTAGCGATGGAGTTCCCACCGTGTGCTGCGGCCCGTGAGATTAGCACAAGAAAAGCCTCGGCCACCTGTCAAGCCTTACGAGCCACAGACATTTATAATGTATAGCAGTCAGCAAGCCAGCTAATCTTCGAAGCGAGAGTAATCACCACCACTTATGGAATGTGCAGTCGGGATCAGGGTCACTGCTTCGTCTGGTCGCCATCACAATGCTCCTAGACTCAAAATGCTAGTTTTTGTTTTGTTTTTGCTTATTTCTAGATGTTGATTTAGGTACTGCTCTTTTGGGTGATGCTTGACACAGCTACACTACTGCACTGTATGCGCGTGAGCGCACACATATTTGTACGTGATGGGAAGTCAAATCTCTCTCTCTCTCTCTCTCTCTCTCTCTCTCTCTCTCTCTCTCTCTCTCTCTCTCTCTCTCTCTCTCTCTCTCTCTCTCTCTCTCTCTCTATCTATCTCTCTCTCTCTCTCTCTCTCTCTCTCTCTGTCTATCTATCTATCTATCTCCCTCTTACATAAACATGCCAACAAACAAGCAATCATAAAAACAAACTCTAACACATAAAAAAACAGATAAGCACACACTCTGACACATGTAAACAGACACACACACACACACACACACACACACACACACACACACACACACACACACACACACACAACAATAACATATAGATAAAGCCTAACATATACGACCTCACAACCACAAAAAAAGGAAAGATAATTTTAAGTAATCAAATAAGATTCAACTAAGAACATTTATAAAATTAACGGTGTGAGAGAAAATAATTGAAAGATTCCAGGATGTAATAAACGAGGAAACAGCCGATAACATTGAACATGTGAGAAAGAACAGGTCACTGAACATGTGAGAAAGAACAGGTTACTGAACATGTGAGAAAGAACAGGTCACCGAGCCTGGGAGAAAGAGCAGGTAAGCTAAAACTGGATGCCAGGTCTCCAGACCTGAATACTCCTGAAGCTATGTAAAGGCGTGGGAGTGTACCACAGCGGTACACGGATACATGTATGGATACGTAATAGAATGATGCAGGAGTACAGGTGTGGGATTGTACGTGTGGTGCATGAGTACAAGTGTGGGATTGTAGCAAAGTGGTGCATAGGTTCAGGTGTGTGAATCATATCTGACTCATTTACACATTTAAGTTCAAAAAAAGCGTAAAAAATCTTAATATATGTTAAAGATAATAAAATAATTCGAGGAAATGGATAAAGGGAGGGAGAATATGTGCTCAAACGAGAAAAAAAAGACAAAAGGATACGAGAAAATATATTTTACAAAAAAAACAAAATTAGGTGAAAGACTGCTGTAATGGGAGGAGGAAGTGAGCGCTACAGTCACTGGAATCTGCTTCTGTTACAGAAGATAAATATCCACAATATCCACTAGTAGGTCAACACTCAGAGTGGTACTAACACATATCTATCCATGGCTGTAATTATTACTATTTTCATTATTATTATTATTATTATTATTATTATTATTATTATTATTATTATTATTATTATTATTATTATTATTGTTGTTAAGGAGAAATGTTCAATCTGTATGCATCTCACAGCACATGGGGGAATGGGATATATTTAGGTTTGATCCACCGATGGAGAGGGGTTGCTCCAACTGCTTGGATACAGAGCTCTTCATCAACATTACGACACTCTCTCTGAAGGTAGTTTATCCCAGAACATTTGCATTTTATGCGTTTATAGTGATATTCTCTGCATATTACTATCAAAATTTAAGTTTTCTTCTCCTTTACACTTCTCTCTGTTTTTCTGTCTGTCTGTCGCTCTCTCTCTCTCTCTCTCTCTCTCTCTCTCTCTCTCTCTCTCTCTCTCTATCTCTTTCTTTTTTTTTTTTTTTTTTTTTTTTACACAGGGATTGACAAGGTTAGGTTAAGGATCCCTAGCTTTATTGACAAGCTATTTACAGGTTAAGGATTCCTATTTTTATTGACAAGCTAAGAGGGGTTACCTACATCAGCTCATTTGGAAGCATTTTTATTATCATGAGACGTACAAGTAGGGAACAGGATGAAGTTGGAGCCATCTGTGGGCCAGCATTTTCATCTAATCAACTGACTTTATCTCGTTGGCATCATAATGGTGAACGAATGTGTTCCAGTCTCGAGCCATCCTGGGAATAAATGATCTCAGATGAAGTGATGTTCTGGAGAAAGGTACAGCCAGAGTGAAGTTGCTGCATCCTGCCCGTCTTGTGGTATAGAAGCTTGCTTCACGCTGTCCTCGAAGTGGATCCAGGTATGGTACTTTTACAATATTGGCCTTGTACATAACAGTAAGGCCACCCACATCCCTCCTATGTTGAAGGCTCTGCTGAAATGACACATCTATCCAGGATTGGTCCAGGCGAGAGATGAGACGTCTTGCTCTGTTCTCTACTCTGTCAAGCAGTCGTACATGAGAGGAGGGGGGGGGCAGGCAAACCAAGAAAGTGGAGCATACTCAAGGTGTGAGTGTACTTGTGCCTCGTACAAAATCTTGCAACCCCTACTATCAAGCAGATGCGAGATACGGCGAAGTGCTGTAAGTTTCCTGGCTGCTCTCTCTCTCTCTCTCTCTCTCTCTCTCTCTCTCTCTCTCTCTCTCTCTCTCTCTCTCTCTCTCTCTCTCTCTCTCTCTCACTCTATCTCTCTCACTCTCTCTGTCTCTCTTAACGCTATTCTGCTGAAAATCTCGTAGGTTTCGCGAAACCTATTTACCCTTCCTGACACAACTATGCACATTTTCTGACCATGACATAAAATTTATGCCTACTTACCCGCACGAAAATAGATTCAGTTTAAAGTCAGGAATTTCACAGTACCAGAAGGGTCACGATCCCAATTGTCCAGTCACTTCGAGCCTTACTTTTAGCTATCATCTTTTTTATATAACATTTTACTGCCTAGTTTTGTGTTTACTGTTGTCTTCTTACCTTATTAGTGAATATTTATGAAACATATTCCAGCCTGAGTCATTAGTTTTACGCAGCTTCTTAAAGATGTGACTTTTATGTTTTTTCTGTGATTCGAAATTATTTACCGAACGTGTTTTTTCATACGCATGTGTGTGTGTGTGTGTGTGTGTGTGTGTGTGTGTGTGTGTGTGTGTGTGTGTGTGTGTGTGTGTGTGTGTGTGTGTGTGTGTGTGTGTGTGTGTGTGTGTGTATATATAAATACTTTGCTTATTCTTTACTCTACACACATTTCTCTGAATGAAGGGAAGCTTCTTGGAACTTCAAGATGCAGGAACGATTATTGTCCCAAATAACTCCAAGCTGCTGATCAAATTCAAGCTTTAAAAACTTTGTAGTCTTATGAAGGAAAATCTTAGGTAAGGCTATTGGAATTATACTTCGGCACAGTAAGAGTTTATAACTGTTCACACAAACAGGTACCACAACTGTCTCTCATTACGAGTAACACAGGAGGAGATGGCACCTCCGTCTGCAGTCTATAATACGTGATGCCTATGTCTTCAGCAAAAATAGGACAAATGTGCAAGATTTGGGTATCTTTATCGTAAACTTTTCGCTACCTAGTGGCTTTATCAATACAAATTCAAGGACAAAATGAGAAAAAAACAGTAGAAGTATATACAAAAGATGATGTAATAAGTCCCTCAGCCTTGGAGTTGGTGACCAGCACCGTAGTCAAGAGCTTGAATGGCGAAACGTCTACAATAAAGATACCCAGATGTTGTACATGTGTCCAATTCTTCATAGTGTCGGTGTTGTATACCACACATTTACAAAATAGGACGTGTTGAAAATTGCTCTATGGCCTCGCCACGATTTTCATCGTTACTGCGATTTTCTTGAGGGTGTCTGTTGCGATGGCAGGATCTCTCGTATTGTCACGTGGGTGATGGACACTTCATCGATAGGCATAATCGCGACGGTCGTGTGACGTCAGTTATCTTTGTAAATATGAATTTGGGTACCAACTGGGTCCTGTCATAAGCCATTCATCACACACACACACACACACACACACACACACACACACACACACACACACACACACACACACACACACACACACACACACACACACACACACACACACATACCATCATCAGCTGAGTTTAAACAGAAAGTAAATAATGGCTCATAGGTACATCACTCATCTGTATTTCTTATAAATATAACACATGGAATTAACAACTACAATGGCAATAATAAAAACAATAGCAACAACAACACTACGAGCACAATCATCTCCAACAGCAAGAACAACAATAACGACATAAAGACCACCACTACCAACAACAATTATAACAGCAACAATCACAAAAGAAGTAACAACACGGTAACAACAATGACACAATAAAAAAAACACAGAGCTCTTGCTTTAAGACCTTTTCTCTATTCTAGTATGCAGAAAGAGTGGCTGGAGCATGTAAGCAGACGAATAATGCCTGAAAACCAGTTCACTGGTACTAAATCTCAGAAAAATGTGTGAGCTAATTCATCTGGAGACTTACTTGTGTCGACCACCGTTCTGGTCTGCTGAGGAAGTTCATTTATTGTAATATTAGCATAGGGAAGTGTCGACGAACAACTGCTGCTGAATTTTATTCCTAATATGTTGTTATCTTTACTGCCCAGAGTGTAGCACATGTTGAGCTAGCGAGGAATTAGCACACACACAAACACATACACACATACACACACGCACACACACACACACACACACACACACACACACACACACACACACACACACACACACACACACACACACACACACACACAGGTGCCAGAACAACCCGGTAACTGCAGCATTAACACTTGATAACCGCAAATTCGCTAGAATTAATCCAAGATTTTTAACACCAAAAATCACTGTAGTTCTACACGACTTAAAGCGGTCAGGCTGCACTGAGAACATTCCTTCGTTACCAAAGATTGTCTCAGAATTTTTTTAATCTCAAGAGGTGCATGTCTTTCCAGTTTTTCTGTGTCAGCCACATAAGGTAGAGGAACATTAAGTTCACCTCGGTTCTGTTTGTGTATAATTTAATGCGTTAATTTCTTGGTCCAGCTACCAGGAACTTTGTCTTCTCTTTTTTTTTTGGGTATTGCTAGTTTTATAATTGGAGGGCGAAATAATAATAATAATAATAATAATAATAATAATAATAATAATAATAATAAAATAATAACAATAATAATAATAAATTCGGAATCAAAATAATGATAAAGTTGCACTACCGCTGTTGTCATTACTTGGACTACTACTCTACTAGCACTGATAGTAATTTTATTACTAACATTACTGCTGTTGCACCTGCTGTTACTATTGCTACTACCAAGAGTAAAAATAATAATAGTCATAATAATAATAATAATAATAATAATAATAATAATAATAATAATAATAATAATAATAATAATCTTAATAATAATAATAATAATAATAATAATAATAATAATAATAATAATCTTAATAATAATAATAATAATAATCTTAATAATAATAATAATAATAATAATAATAATAATAATTTTATTATTATTATTATTATATTACTTTTGTTATTAGTATTGTTGGTGCTGCTGTTTAATTTTTTAATTGTTAACTATCACACACGTACACACACACACACACACATACACACACACACACACACACACACACACACACACACACACACACACACACAACTGCTGCAGCATATGGGCGCCTGGCAAACCTGAGAACAGCATTCCGATACCTTAGTAAGGAATCATTCAAGACACTGTACACCGTGTATGTCAGGCCCATACTGGAGTATGCAGCACCTGTTTGGAACCCGCACTTGATAAAGCACGTCAAGAAACTAGAGAAAGTACAAAGGTTTGCGACAAGGTTAGTTCCAGAGCTAAGGGGAATGTCCTATGAAGAAAGATTAAGGTAAATCGGCCTGACCACACTGGAGGACAGGAGGGTCAGGGGAGACATGATAACGACATATAAAATACTGCGTGGAATAGACAAGGTGGACAAAGACAGGATGTTCCAGGGAGGGGAAACAGAAACAAGAGGCCACAATTGGAAGTTGAAGACACAAATGAGTCAGAGAGATAGTAGGAAGTATTTCTTCAGTCATAGAGTTGTAAGGCAGTGGAATAGCCTAGAAAATGACATAGTGGAGGCAGGAACCATACACAGTTTTAAGACGAGGTTTGATAAAGCTCATGGAGCGGGGAGAGAGAGGGCCTAGTAGCAACCGGTGAAGAGGCGGGGCCAGGAGCTAGGACTCGACCCCTGCAACCACAAATAGGTGAGTACAAATAGGTGAGTACACACACACACACACACACACACACACACACACACACACACACACACACACATATATATATATATATATATATATATATATATATATATATATATATATATATAGAGAGAGAGAGAGAGAGAGATATATATATATAGAGAGAGAGAGAGAGAGAGAGAGAGAGAGAGATTTTGGGAGATGTTAAGTGAATGTATAGGAGCCTTTGAACCAAGTGAGAGAGTAATTGTGGTAGGGGACCTGAATGCTAAAGTAGGAGAAACTTTTAGAGAGGGTGTGGTAGGTAAGTTTGGGGTGCCAGGTGTAAATGAAAATGGGAGCCCTTTGATTGAACTTTATATAGAAAGGGGTTTAGTTATAGGTAATACATATTTTAAGAAAAAGAGGATAAATAAGTATACAAGATATGATGTAGGGCGAAATGACAGTAGTTTGTTGGATTATGTATTAGTAGATAAAAGACTGTTGAGTAGACTTCAGGATGTACATGTTTATAGAGGGGCCACAGATATATCAGATCACTTTCTAGTTGTAGCTACACTGAGAGTAAAAGGTAGATGGGATACAAGGAGAATAGAAGCATCAGGGAAGAGAGAGGTGAAGGTTTATAAACTAAAAGAGGAGGCAGTTAGGGTAAGATATAAACAGCTATTGGAGGATAGATGGGCTAATGAGAGAATAGGCAATGGGGTCGAAGAGGTATGGGGTAGGTTTAAAAATGTAGTGTTAGAGTGTTCAGCAGAAGTTTGTGGTTACAGGAAAGTGGGTGCAGGAGGGAAGAGGAGCGATTGGTGGAATGATGATGTGAAGAGAGTAGCAAGGGAGAAAAAGTTAGCATATGAGAAGTTTTTACAAAGTAGAAGTGATGCAAGGAGGGAAGAGTATATGGAGAAAAAGAGAGAGGTTAAGAGAGTGGTGAAGCAATGTAAAAAGAGAGCAAATGAGAGAGTGGGTGAGATGTTATCAACAAATTTTGTTGAAAATAAGAAAAAGTTTTGGAGTGAGATTAACAAGTTAAGAAAGCCTAGAGAACAAATGGATTTGTCAGTTAAAAATAGGAGAGGAGAGTTATTAAATAGAGAGTTAGAGGTATTGGGAAGATGGAGGGAATATTTTGAGGAATTGTTAAATGTTGATGAAGATAGGGAAGCTGTGATTTCGTGTATAGGGCAAGGAGGAACAACATCTTGTAGGAGTGAGGAAGAGCCATTTGTGAGTGTGGGGGAAGTTCGTGAGGCAGTAGGTAAAATGAAAGGGGGTAAGGCAGCCGGGATTGATGGGATAAAGATAGAAATGTTAAAAGCAGGTGGGGATATAGTTTTGGAGTGGTTGGTGCAATTATTTAATAAATGTATGGAAGAGGGTAAGGTACCTAGGGATTGGCAGAGAGCATGCATAGTTCCTTTGTATAAAGGCAAAGGGGATAAAAGAGAGTGCAAAAATTATAGGGGGATAAGTCTGTTGACCATACCTGGCAAAGTGTATGGTAGAGTTATTATTGAAAGAATTAAGAGTAAGACGGAGAATAGGATAGCAGATGAACAAGGAGGCTTTAGGAAAGGTAGGGGGTGTGTGGACCAGGTGTTTACAGTGAAACATATAAGTGAACAGTATTTAGATAAGGCTAAAGAGGTCTTTGTGGCATTTATGGATTTGGAAAAGGCGTATGACAGGGTGGATAGGGGGGTAATGTGGCAGATGTTGCAGGTGTATGGTGTAGGAGGTAGGTTACTGAAAGCAGTGAAGAGTTTTTACGAGGATAGTGAGGCTCAAGTTAGAGTATGTAGGAAAGAGGGAAATTATTTCCCAGTAAAAGTAGGCCTTAGACAAGGATGTGTGATGTCACCGTGGCTGTTTAATATATTTATAGATGGGGTTGTAAGAGAAGTAAATGCGAGGGTCTTGACAAGAGGCGTGGAGTTAAAAGATAAAGAATCACACATAAAGTGGGAGTTGTCACAGTTGCTCTTTGCTGATGACACTGTGCTCTTGGGAGATTCTGAAGAGAAGTTGCAGAGATTGGTGGATGAATTTGGTAGGGTGTGCAAAAGAAGAAAATTGAAAGTGAATACAGGAAAGAGTAAGGTTATGAGGATAACAAAAATATTAGGTGATGAAAGATTGGATATCAGATTGGAGGGAGAGAGTATGGAGGAGGTGAATGTATTCAGATATTTGGGAGTGGACGTGTCAGCGGATGGGTCTATGAAAGATGAGGTGAATCATAGAATTGATGAGGGGAAAAGGGTGAGTGGTGCACTTAGGAGTCTGTGGAGACAAAGAACTTTGTCCTTGGAGGCAAAGAGGGGAATGTATGTGAGTATAGTTTTACCAACGCTCTTATATGGGTGTGAAGCATGGGTGATGAATGTTGCAGCGAGGAGAAGGCTGGAGGCAGTGGAGATGTCATGTCTGAGAGTAATGTGTGGTGTGAATATAATGCAGAGAATTCGTAGTTTGGAAGTTAGGAGGTGCGGGATTACCAAAACTGTTGTCCAGAGGGCTGAGGAAGGGTTGTTGAGGTGGTTCGGACATGTGGAGAGAATGGAGCGAAACAGAATAACTTGAAGAGTGTATCAGTCTGTAATGGAAGGAAGGCGGGGTAGGGGTCGGCCTAGGAAAGGTTGGAGGGAGGGGGTAAAGGAGGTTTTGTGTGCGAGGGGCTTGGACTTCCAGCAGGCATGCGTGAGGGTGTTTGATAGGAGTGAATGGAGACAAATGGTTTTTAATACTTGACGTGCTGTTGGAGTGTGAGCAAAGTAACATTTATGAAGGGGTTCAGGGAAACCGGCAGGCCGGACTTGAGTCCTGGAGATGGGAAGTACAGTGTCTGCACTCTGAAGGAGGGGTGTTAATGTTGCAGTTTAAAAACTGTAGTGTAAAGCACCCTTCTGGACAAGACAGTGATGATGAGTGAGTATATATATATATATATATATATATATATATATATATATATATATATATATATATATATATATATATATATATATATATATAAATAATGGGGTCCACCTCTGGTGCAAATTGTGGGACTCATAGCCTCGGAGAAGTGGATAAAAAGGCTTCAAGGTAGAATATTTGGATTTCTTCCTGAAGCTATTTGAATATTCTACTTCCCCTACCACCCCATCTTTTCAGTCCATCAAGGTTGAGGGACTGATTACCTCATTCTCCTCCTGTTCTTCAAGTTTCTCCTATGTATGGACTGATGAAGCCACTGTGTGGCGAAACGTTTCCTCGATAAAGATACCCAAGAGTTGCACATGTGTCTAATTTATCACCAATAGGTTTATTTTATTACATAATATGGTACAAAAGATTTAAGAGATACATTGATATAAAAATGGCATATACAGTACATGAAGTGTACATGAGATACATATCTGGTACATATTGTTACGTGTGTGTCACTGATTATAATGCGAAAATCTCCTCCGGCTCCTCAGAGCTGGGACGTATGCCCAAGATACACCAGGCATTACCCCTGTGAACAGCAGCGCTGAGTCGCTGGAACAGAAAACTAGCTACCCTGGGGAAACATAGTTACCCTGATGAGTCTTTTGCCTAGCTCCGTGAGGAACTTAGATGCACTCTTTCCCCATGAGCCAAGGGTCTCCGACCCTGTGAGAACAAACATATAATGATAGGCAAGTTCTCCATATTTTCTAGACTTTTGGGACTCCTTGAAGCTGGCGGCTGCCCCTCCTTCCTTCCTGGTGTATTAGAGATAAGTATCAGCCAAGATAGATGCAGATGTGTAGTCCCACACCACCTACCTGCCGTGTGTCCAGGCTTGAAAGGTGATACCATCTGGACACTTTTGGCTGCCATCAAATCTACATAGTTGGGGTGGCTCTCTTATTGCTGGGCATCCAGCTGTTGTGAGGCACCTCTTAATAATGTTATTTACCTCTTCATGTCTTGCAATTTTTCCCTCGGATTTACGACACACAGGACCATGGTACCCGAATCGGTCTATTGCTTCACTGCCACAAATACACCTGTGTTCGGCGAGAATATTGACGGCAAGTCGAAGGGCAACACCCAATGTGGATGGTCTGTGGGTCGAGGCGTGTGCCAAGGCTGGAGTTGGGAACAGCCAACAGAAAGTCCCCTGTATGAGGGGCTCTCACCGCCAGGAGGTGGGCTTTATCCTTCCCTGACATACTCTTAAGCATTGTTGAGACTATGTTCTCCGCTATTGGGCCATCCCAGTGTGACTGTGCAGTTGTTGTGGGGAGCAGGTCTAGTTTCAGAGCCCGTTAAATTATCCCAGATCGTGGCTCCGTTAACGAACTTTTGGTCATGTATTCTAATCTTGTCCGTAAGATGTTCAGGGAGAATCGCTGCTACGCATGCGACGCATGCCCTACGCATGCCCTCATGCGACGCATGAGAGCAAGACAGCAGGTAGCGCAATCTGTGATGACTTGCGGACACCAATGCCTCCTAGTCTGACCGGAAGAGTAGCTTGCTCCCACTGCCCGTCTTCTAGAGTAAGGTTAAGTATTTTCGTAAAACTCTGCCTCAGGATACTGTCATATTCGTGCAGTATAGGGTTATCATATGAAGGTGCACATCTTAGGAAATATGTTAACCTGGGCAGACTCAAGCACTTTTTGAGACGGTACAAAGCATCATGGGTGTCAAGATTGCCTATTCGTTGTTCCATTCTCCTCAACTCTATATATGTATAATGCTCTGCTTTTCCACATCTTGCATAGAACAACAGCTGGCTTAAATTTCATAAAGATCTGTTTACTGGTTTCCATGATATTGTAACGAGACTAACTTGCCAAGCCAGTGTCCAACCCTCTTGAGGCTGTTCATCTTAATTAAGATCCTGTTCCTCTTGACGTTGTAAAGTTTTAACCGCTAGACGTCTTGAATATGCTGAGATAAAGCTCCTCAGCCTCTTGAAGGCATTGATCAAAAGCTAATGGACATCTTGGAATGTTGAGTACCTCCTCGGTTTTCTGAGGGAGTACAGTTACAGTTATCTTTCCTCTAGAGGGATTTAAGGTGCGGTTACTAGATCACTTGTGTTCGTTAATATGCAGGAGACATGTGTTATGGGATGCCTGGAAAACCTCTTTGGAATTATGCAGCTGTCCAAAATAGATCGTTCACTTTAATATTCGTTCAAACCTCCACACACACACACACACACACACACACACACACACACACACACACACACTGACTACAGTTTCGCTCATCAATT
>NC_091313.1:24728073-24768073 GCF_038502225.1 Cherax quadricarinatus
TTCGTTCCTCGACAGAACTCTTAATAATGTTTGTAATTCATTTAATTATCTCAATAGATTTCTGAATAATACTTAATACTCTTCCCACTTTCAGTAGAGTTACTTATTTAAACAGGAAGATCCTTTCATTTATAACTAGGTGATTAATATTCTAGGAAAATTATGTATAATTATATGAGGGAAAAACAACTATTTATTGCCTTTATGATGAAAATATGGGAAACACAGAATTACCTGAAAAAGTACTCTTATAATTAATAGTTCACTACAGCTCCTATATAAGGCTCCACCGAAGGCTTTCACCACCGTTCTCAGTGGTGACTTTACTGAAACAGGTTCTTGCAAGACCATAGACCTCCAGGTGCGCAGTCTCCATGTTACAGAGCTCCACCCCAGGCCACCTCCAGTCACCTCAGTGGACCTATATATTCTTAAACAAGAGATCACTGTCTGGGTCACTGGAGATCCATCCCGCTCAACAAGGAACTACTCTTTTGGACTACACACATCACTACATTCTGAATGTTTGGCACTCCACCAGCGAACTGACAATCATCTGAAGGACCCACTCATAGGGACCTAGCAGTGAAAGAGGCAGTAACAGCCAGAATCCTGATAGGGCCGGATAAATGCAAAGGAAAAAGAAGGATTTGCGCCCCAGCGTAAAATGACGAGAACGGGTCAGCGAAGCAGGACATTGCTGCAGACGCCTTCGAAGCTGAGCGAGGGAAGTGCTACTACCAAAGGCTAGGTCCGTAGAAGGTGGCCCTGGAGCACTATTCGGGAACATTCATCTACAATCAGGACATTTATTAAAAGGAACGTTTCGCTACGTGATTCTTCAGTCCTAATAGAGACAACTAAGAAGTATACATAGTGGTGGGAGTCAGATGGGAAGTTGCGGGAGGGTAGTAGTAGTGGTAGTAGTAGTAGTAGTAGCAGTAGTAGTAGTAGTGGCAGTAGTAGTAGTGACAGTAGTAGTAGTGGCAGTAGTAGTAATCGTGGTAATAGTAGTGGTAGTAGTAGTCGTAGTAATAGTAGTAGTAGCAGTAATAGTAATGGTAGCAGAAGTAGTATTATTAGTAGCAGTAGTATTAGTAGCAGCAGTAGCAGTATTAGTAGTCGTGGTAATAGTGGAAGTAGTAGTAGTGGCAGTAGTAATGGTAGTAGAAGTACTAGTAGTAGTGGTGGTAGTAGTAGTAACAGTAGTAGAAGTAGCAGTAGTAATGGTAGTAGTAGTAGCAGAAGTATTAGCACTAGTAGTAGTAGTAATAGCAATAGTAGTAGTAGTAGTCGTGGTAACAGTAGTAGTAGTAGTAGTAGTCATGGTAACAGTAGTAGTAGTAGTAGTAGTCGTGGTGACAGTAGTAGTAGTAATAATAGTAGTAGTAGTAGTAGTAGTAGTAGTAATAGTAGTAGTAGTAGTAGTAATAGTAGTAGTAGTAGTAATAGTAGCAGTAGTGGTAGCAGCAGTAGTAATGGTAGTAGAAGACCTGGAGCAGTGTTTCTCAATACAGAGTACTCAAGCCGATATCACGTTACAGTAGTTTCCAAAATGGGTAATATCTTGTAGGCAAACAGTTTAGACATAGCGTAACTGCCAGACTTCTTAGAGATTGTTACTGATGGCATTTAGGGCGTCCTCTGCACTATACATAAGTGTCTTTTTGCACAGTAATTATAATGCACGCAAGAGGCCGGGTGTGTCAGTGGGAGCATGCAGGAGGACGGGTTGGTGGCGACGAGGATATAATACTGAAGCTTGCAGGAGGTAGGGTAGGTGGTGAGCAGGTTGTATCACTGAGGTACGCAAGAGGTGGGGTAGGTGGTGAGCAGGTTGTATCACTGAGGTACGCAAGAGGTGGGGTAGGTGGTGAGCAGGTTGTATCACTGAGGTACGCAAGAGGTGGGGTAGGTGGTGAGCAGGTTGTATCACTGAGGTACGCAGGAGGTGGGGTAGGTGGTGAGCAGGTTGTATCACTGAGGTACGCAAGAGGTAGGGTAGGTGGTGAGCAGGTTGTATCACTGAGGTACGCAAGAGGTGGGGTAGGTGGTGAGCAGGTTGTATAACTGAGGTACGCAAGAGGTGTGGTAGGTGGTGAGCAGGTTGTATCACTGAGGTACGCAGGAGGTGGGGTAGGTGGTGAGCAGGTTGTATCACTGAGGTACGCAAGAGGTGGGGTAGGTGGTGAGCAGGTTGTATCACTGAGGTACGCAAGAGGTGGGGTAGGTGGTGAGCAGGTTGTATCACTGAGGTACGCAAGAGGTGGGGTAGGTGGTGAGCAGGTTGTATCACTGAGGTACGCAAGAGGTGGGGTAGGTGGTGAGCAGGTTGTATCACTGAGGTACGCAAGAGGTGGGGTAGGTGGTGAGCAGGTTGTATCACTGAGGCACGCAGCACAGAAGAGCAGGTTATCAGAGTATCACTGAGGCAGGCAGGAGGCAGGGTACGTAGTGACGCGGGTGTGTGGAAAACACTCCTTGGTGAGGTTTCTTCCTTGTCCACTTGACTGACAGTAGGCTTCAGGCTGATCAGATCCAGTTATCGTACAGTCGTATTCAATCTGGCCAAGTCAACAAGTGGATTTAATAATAGGGATTCCTCGTACCTTCAGAATGCTAATGAAAAATAATGCATAAGTTAAAATATATTATTATTGATTCTATAACGCAATATTCCAGTTATAGAATCAACAATAATGCTAATAATAATAAGAACAATAACAATAACAATAATTATATTAATAATTATTATTATTGAATTAATAATAATACTGATAGTAATAATTTATATAATTATTGAAAGTATCTAGCAGTATGCTCGTATTTGAAAATAAATACTATTTTGCCCCTGTCTAAATAAAACAAAAAAATCACGATACTAATTTTTGCATCCTTTTCTTTCAATTTGTGTTATATGCACATTTTTTTTTAAATTCCCAAATTGAAAGAGAGGTTCACAAATCTTGTGAGAGGTATATACCCCATTATACAGTCACAGAACTTGTGTGAACCACACTCAGTACCCCATGACATATTTCTATCACCATACTATATACCTATACATACAAATTTTCACTTGAAACGCTCACAGGTTTTCTGGTGTCGCTGGTTTTCTTGCAGCCAGGTTTGCAAACCGGTGTTGGTTCATTGGCGATACATCTAACGTCTCCAGTGGTAAGTTCCTTGTACTCCCATTCAGTGCAGTCATACACAACTGTAGTAGAGGAATAACAGGTGATGTTAAACGGTTACAAGGATATATTCTCTACCAGATTAACACGCAGAATTAACTTTCAATGCTTTATATGCGATACAGTAATGAATATTACGTTGTATTCAAGTATCATGAGGTTTCGCATTACGTTGCTTTTCTATGTTTAGCATTATTGATTTTGCTTTAAAATTTGTATATAAACTATTGCGTCTGAAGTGCTGAATTGTTATAAATATCTGAGAGAAGGAAATGATGATGGTGAAGACATCAACTTTGATACAAAGGGGTAATATCAACAGTATTGGTTTTATTGTGACACCCTTTCGTTCCTCTTAGAGTTTGATAAAGCGCTCCATAGAGCAAAACGTTGTTACCATAAAAGCTTGCTCATCACCCACAGAATGCCTTTTCTTCAGTACTAAAATCTTACCACTGGGATGAGACACTGCGGTGGGGATGTAGTCCTCACGAGGACATGCCTCCTGGTACTGCGTTACACCTCGCTTCTTTGATCGTAGACTAAAGAGGGAGCAGCCTTCACCTTGAGTGGTCCAGGACAGAGCGAAGAGACTCGGGTTGGTGAAGATGCAGCCAGTGGGTCCCACCAGGTCGTGTCTCTTCTCCCCGTCCATTCTGCCACACAGGCCGTGTAGGTTTCCGTTTAAAATCTTAGGCATCTGCAAAATATATCTTCATTAGCAAGAAACTAAAGGAAGAGTTCTGAATTTTAAGATGATATTTCACAAGCAGAACTTCTTTCATAAACTTCTATCATGAACAAATAACGAACTCACGTCTCACTTGCCAGGGTCGTTGGTATGAATCTTAAGAGGCTTACCAAAAATAACATGGTTGTAAACAAATGACAGAACGGACGGAACTAGAACCCGTGGCCTGAGAATTAAAGAACTCCTCTATCATGGATTCGATCCCTACCCGTTCTGTGATTTGAGAGGTTTATTACACATGTGTATGTAAGTTATGTAAGGAAAGATTCGTCAGGAAACAAATCAAGTGTTTCGTGACGCGGGTCTTAGTCATTTGATGACCCGCAGCTGAAGCTTTTGGTCATCTGACAGAGGCCTTCCGTTGGTTTACCGGTTCACCCCTTTCATAATTATGATTATAATTTAGCCATTAACATACCTTTTTATGTGTAGAAGTTATCAAAGGCGGTATAGGTAGGCGAAATGGCATATTAAATTCAAAATCCTTCAAGAAAAGTATCCCAATCCGTACCATTGACATATCAGAGATTTGAGTTTCATTAAGACAAATCATTTCTCATTCCACAGTTGCCTAAACAAATATATTATTATATAACCATTAAACACTTACTCTAAATTGAATCTTGTCAGAAATTATTATCACAAATCCCAAACTCTTGAAGAAGAACATACTGGCATTCTCATTTTTGGTGAATTTAACGAACTGGTTTTCTCCCTCGTAGTCCTCACCATTTATCTGTTGGCGAGAGGAAAAGTGTTTAGTCTTAACAGCAACTGTGTTTCCCTGAAGGTGTAATAAGCGGAACACTTAGGGAAACAATATCTTAGTTTTTTAATGTATATTTTTCTTCTTTACATTAATCAAAATTTATTGTCATTTGTTTATCTATCTACTTATTTCTCTGTGTAATTATCTAATTATTTATCTTCTTATCTCTCTCTCTATCTATTTATCTATTTATCTATCTATCTATATATATATATATATATATATATATATATATATATATATATATATATATATATATATATATATATATATATATATATATATACATATATATATATATATATATATATATATATATATATATATATATATATATATATATATATATATATATATATATATATATGATGAAAGATTGAATATCAGATTGGAGGGAGAGAGTATGGAGGAGGTGAACGTATTCAGATATTTGGGAGTGGACGTGTCAGCGGATGGGTCCATGAAAGATGAGGTGAATCATAGAATTGATGAGGGAAAAAGAGTGAGTGGTGCACTTAGGAGTCTGTGGAGACAAAGAACTTTGTCCTTGGAGGCAAAGAGGGGAATGTATGAGAGTATAGTTTTACCAACGCTCTTATATGGGTGTGAAGCGTGGGTGATGAATGTTGCAGCGAGGAGAAGGCTGGAGGCAGTGGAGATGTCATGTCTGAGGGCAATGTGTGGTGTGAATATAATGCAGAGAATTCGTAGTTTGGAAGTTAGGAGGAGGTGCGGGATTACCAAAACTGTTGTATATATACATATATATATATATATAGGGGCTTGGACTTCCAGCAGGCATGCGTGAGCGTGTTTGATAGGAGTGAATATATATATATACATATATATAAAAAAATATATATATATATATATATATATATATATATTTTTTTTTTTTTTCAACAAGTCGGTCGTCTCCCACCGAGGCAGGGTGACCCAAAAAAGAAAGAAAATCCCCAAAAAGAAAATACTTTCATCATCATTCAACACTTTCACCACACTCGCACATTATCACTGTTTTTGCAGAGGTGCTCAGAATACAACAGTCTAGAAGCATACACATATAAAGATACACAACATATCCCTCCAAACTGCCATTATCCCAAACCCCTCCTTTAAAGTGCAGGCATTGTACTTCCCATTTCCAGGACTCAAGTCCGACTATATGAAAATAACCGGTTTCCCTGAATCCCTTCACTAAATATTACCCTGCTCACACTCCAACAGATCGTCAGGTCCCAAGTACCATTCGTCTCCATTCACTCCTATCTAACACGCTCACGCACGCTTGCTGGAAGTCCAAGCCCCTCGCCCACAAAACCTCCTTTACCCCCTCTCTCCAACCCTTTCGAGGACGACCCCTACCCCGCCTTCCTTCCCCTATAGATTTATATGTTTTCCATGTCATTCTACTTTGATCCATTCTCTCTAAATGACCAAACCACCTCAACAACCCCTCTTCTGCCCTCTGACTAATACTTTTATTAACTCCACACCTTCTCCTAATTTCCAAACTCCGAATTTTCTGCATAATATTTACACCACACATTGCCCTTAAACAGGACATCTCCACTGCCTCCAAACGTCTCCTCGCTGCTGCATTTACCACCCAAGCTTCACACCCATATAAAAGTGTTGGCACTACTATACTTTCATACATTCCCTTCTTTGCCTCCATAGATAACGTTTTTTGACTCCACATATACCTCAATGCACCACTCACCTTTTTTCCCTCATCGATTCTATGATTAACCTCATCCTTCATAAATCCATCCGCCGACACGTCAACTCCCAAGTATCTGAAAACATTCACTTCTTCCATACTCCTCCTCTCCAAATTGATATCCAATTTTTCTTTATCTAAATCATTTGACACCCTCATCACCTTAACTTTTCTATGTTCACTTTCAGCTTTCTACCTTTACACACATTCCCAAACTCATCCACTAACCTTTGCAATTTTTCTTTAGAATCTCCCATAAGCACAGTATCATCAGCAAAAAGTAACTGTGTCAATTCCCATTTTGAATTTGATTCCCCAAAATTTAATCCCACCCCTCTCCCGAACACCCTAGCATTTACTTCCTTTACAACCCCATCTATAAATATATTAAACAACCATGGTGACATTACACATCCCTGTCTAAGACCTACTTTTACCGGGAAATAGTCTCCCTCTCTTCTAAACACCCTAACCTGAGCTTCACTATCCTCATAAAAACTCTTTACAGCATTTAATAACTTACCACCTATTCCATATACTTGCAACATCTGCCACATTGCTCCTCTATCCACTCTATCATATGCCTTTTCTAAATCCATAAATGCAATAAAAACTTCCCTACCTTTATCTAAATACTGTTCACATATATGCTTCAATGTAAACACTTGATCTACACATCCCCTACCCACTCTGAAACCTCCTTGCTCATCCGCAATCCTACATTCTGTCTTACCTCTAATTCTTTCAATTATAACCCTACCGTACACTTTTCCTGGTATACTCAGTAAGCTTATTCCTCTATAATTTTTACAGTCTCTTTTGTCCCCTTTCCCTTTATATAAAGGGACTATAAATGCTCTCCGCCAATATATATATATATATATATATATATATATATATATATACATATACATATATATATATATATATATATATATATATATATATATGTATATATATGCATATATATATATATATATATATATATATATATATATATATATATATGTATATATATGCATATATATATATACATATATATATATATATATATATATATATATATATATATATATATATATATATATAAATATATATATATATATATGTTCATGACTATACCTTCTGATTCACAGAATGTTGGAAAGAACTCTACCTGTATAGCTCCATCTATTGTTAAATGCATTTTTACATAGACTTCCCAACATCACATAGACTTAATGGAAACAGAAAAAAATATATAGCTGGAAAATGGCGGTTGTCGCAGCAGGAAAATACAGTACCAGGAAGTGCGAACTTACCAGAATATGGGACTTGGTTATATCGATGACTAATCCACCCCAGGGCCAGATAGCCTGTACCTCCCACTGGTCTGTGAACCTGGCCTTGGCCATGCTATTCAAGCGATACTGTGTTCCGTCGTACTGGCCATAGCTGATAGCGATGGTGACCCAGCAGCTGTCAGCCTGATAAGGAAACGCCACACCGTCAAACGTAACCACCTGGAAGAGAAGAAAATGTAAATACAAGAAATAACATTACACACACACACACACACACACGCGCACACACACACACACACACACACACACACACACACACACACACACACACACACACACACACACACACACACACACACACACACACACACACACACACACACACACACACACACACACACACACACACACACACACACACACACACACACACACACACATATATATATATATATATATATATATATATATATATATATATATATATAACACACACACACACACACACACACATATATATATACACACATATACACACATATACACACACACACACACACACACACACACACACACATATATATATATATATATATATATATATATATATTCAAAAAGGAAATGACTTCTGAGTGATAGTGATATCGCAGAAGGGTTCTTGACCCGAGGAATACGATTTGTTCACTTCTGATCAAATCAGTTTTACTTCCCAGTCCCCCAAGCCACGTATTTCCAATACGGATTTGTCATTTCCAACTGAATACAATTAAAAAGAAAAATGGTATGGTGATACCGACAAGCTGTGGAAAAAGACACTTATGTGCAGTTCAGGACCTTTATTAGAGGAAACGTTTCGCCCCGAGTGTCTTCTTCAGTCTTAATAACTAAGTACGAGTATATATCGTGGAAGGAGTCAGGTGGAAAGACTTTGTATATAATCGTTCTTAGTTATCTCTGTACATTAGGACTGAATAAGCCAGTAGTGGCGAAACCTTTCCTCCAATAAATGTCCTGATTTGTATAAATGTCTTTTTCCACACAAATACGAAAGACCAATTACCTGCCAAGTATTATATCATTATCTTCATGGGGAAGTGCTAAACCAGTTGGGATAAAAACAGAAGCCTGGAAAATGGGGAATAATAAGGATGACTCTTATTCTTTGTGATCAAGAGACTTTTACCGGCATCAAGGCACATTACCTGCCTGGTGCATTGGTGGGTTGGTTAATGGGATTGAAAACCACTATAGTCATTAACACTATAGTCATTAACTTTTCTCCACCAGACAAGATTGCTATAATTCCTAAATAAGGGATCAAATTAAACTCTCAGTATATATACGATTAGAGAGAAATATACCTCAGTGTATATATCCTATAACCCATCATAACTCATATACATATGCAATATTATTATTATTATTATTATTATTATTATTATTATTATTATTATTATTATTATTATAATTACTGTTGTTCTGTTGTTATAATTATATGATTATCTGTTTCTTTGGGTAATTTATATATTTAGAATTACTGATCTTTATATAAATATGTAATTTATATACAAAATAACTAGTTATCTATAAATAATAAATCTATATATGAAATTAATAATTTATCTATAAAACAATTAACTTATGTACAACGTCACTAATTCAAGGTAACAACTCTCGTGTATTGCATTTTTAACAGGTGTATGTTCTTCAACAGGTGTGTGTTCTTCAACAGGTGTATGTTCTTCAACAGGTGTGTGTTCTTCAACAGGTGTATGTTCTTCAACAGGTGTATGTTCTTCAACAGGTGTATGTTCTTCAACAGGTGTATGTTCTTCAACAGGTGTATGTTCTTCAACAGGTGTATGTTCTTCAACAGGTGTATGTTCTTCAACAGGTGTATGTTCTTCAACAGGTGTATGTTCTTCAACAGGTGTATGTTCTTCAACAGGTGTGTGTTCTTCAACAGGTGTATGTTCTTCAACAGGTGTATGTTATTCAGCAGGTGTATGTTCTTCAACAGGTGTATGTTCTTCAACAGGTGTATGTTTTTCAACAGGTGTGTGTTCTTCAACAGGTGTATGTTCTTCAACAGGTGTATGTTCTTCAACAGGTGTATGTTCTTCAACAGGTGTATGTTCTTCAACAGGTGTATGTTCTTCAACAGGTGTATGTTCTTCAACAGGTGTATGTTCTTCAACAGGTGTATGTTCTTCAACAGGTGTATGTTCTTCAACAGGTGTGTGTTCTTCAACAGGTGTATGTTCTTCAACAGGTGTATGTTCTTCAACAGGTGTATGTTCTTCAACAGGTGTATGTTCTTCAACAGGTGTATGTTCTTCAACAGGTGTATGTTCTTCAACAGGTGTATGTTCTTCAACAGGTGTATGTTCTTCAACAGGTGTATGTTCTTCAACAGGTGTATGTTCTTTAACAGGTTTATGCTGAAAAGAACTTGATTCAAGGACTCGGAGCTATTCTTCTTTTCCTCAAGTCAGACTATATTGTCTTCCATTCCTCAAGCGCCTTTGCTCCTCGCGGGTTTACCACTTCTCTAATAATAATAATAATATAATAATAATATAATAATAATATAATAATAATATAATAATATAATATAATAATAATAATAATAATAATAATAATAATAATAATAATAATAATAATAATAATAATAATAATTATTATTATTATTATTATTATTATTATTATTATTAT
The DNA here is from genome assembly GCF_038502225.1 of Cherax quadricarinatus. Lineage (NCBI taxonomy): Eukaryota > Metazoa > Arthropoda > Malacostraca > Decapoda > Parastacidae > Cherax > Cherax quadricarinatus. The sequence goes on from NC_091313.1 coordinate 24,738,509, forward strand.
TATTATTATTATTATTATTATTATTATTATTATTATTATAATTATCACGAATCTAAAAAATATTTTTATTGAAAGCTAATTCTTCGGGATTAGAAATTTGTGCTTTTAAAGCAAGTGGACTGGGACTAAATTTTTAACTCCAATGAACGTTCTCACCTTTGTTGTCTTAATAAAACATGTGGAGGAAGTACGTCCCTCTATAAAGTTATAATTAAATGTTCTAGTTATCTTGGCTGGGCTTAAGAATTCCTGGAACAATACTGGGACCTTCAAGTCACTGGTTACTGCCACAAGATTCGGTCTTTTGTCTCTTATTGTCCAACGGTTGGTGTCTAGGTCTCTGCAGAGGAGAAATACTTATTAATATGGAAGTTTCAGGTTGTTTTCAGGCTCTTTGCAGGCATTTGTTTAAACACTTGTTCAAAGGCCAGTAGTAACAACCTTGTTGATCAGGCAATGATCCATCGCGGGGCCTGGTCATGGACCTGGCCGCTGGGGCGTTGACTCCCGAAACACCCTTCAGGTATACTCCAGGTAAAGCATGAAATTTGTTAAAGTGTACCCCTTTATTTAGGAAGATCGTGAAATAATTACATCAACTTCCTTTATTTTAAACAAATTAGTGTCGATTAAAAAAAAGTTAGAGAATTTTATGTGTTCTTTGCTAATTTTCCTTATTTTTTTTCTACATTTTCTATCACTAAAAATACCAGTTTTACTTAGCACTCAAGTTTAGCCTGTAGTGTGTATTTGCGGAGGTCAAGTCTTCTGGGTTCTATCACAACATTTCTTAAGTCTATGTATAGAATCTGCCTACAACACTTCTTTATTTAGGTTGTTATATTTCCTATCATCCACTGTCTGAAGACGTATTACTTAACATCCATGTGTCTAATTTGCATATTTAATTTCGTCAAACCTCCAAATCCTGATGCCTCGTCACGGACTCAATGACCAGCGTTAACATATTTGTCCAAACTAGAAATTAAGTTGGTATATCCATAGTTTCATGTACTTACTTAGTTGCATCAATCTCCCTGGTGTACTCGGGGTTGGTAGCGGTGTGGTCGTAGGAAACAAGTGGGAAGAGTATTCCATCGACAATGTCATTCAAGCTGTTAGTCAGGTTCTTCAGGATTAGTGGATAGTCCTGTGCCAGGAAAACACACATAATGAAGACGATAATACATACACATACCCAGATATGGATTAGAAGTTATTGAAAATGTTACATACTGCATACGTACACACAAACAAGCAAACACACACACACACACACACACACACACACACACACACATACACACACACACACACACACACACACACATATATATATATATATATATATATACGTATATACGTATAATCCCATACCTCAGTCCACTGTGCTTTGAAGTGGGCGTGGTCGTAGAGAGGTGAAGTGATGATTTCGAGTGGCAGTGGATGGACGGTTTCAGAGTCACAGTCTTCTGCCAGTTCCTCTCTCAAACGAATCATTGCCTCCTCACTCACATCTAAGGCGCCCTGAAAGATGATCCAAGCTGAAGTAAAGGCTTTAAGAATGACAGACATATACATAACTAAATTAAAGTAAAACTATACGATCAGGACCAGGGAAACTTGAACAAGCAACAGGATTAGCTAAAGTATATTTATTATTCTGAAATAACAAAAAGAAATGATGCAAAGTGTATAACAGGAAACATTTTGTACAATGAGTGAAGCATGATGTGTAAAGAGTGAAGGATGATGTTTAAAGAGTGAAGGATGATGTTTAAAGAGTGAAGGATGATGTGCAAAGAGTGAAGGATGATGTGTAAAGAGTGAAGGATGATGTGTAAAGAGTGAAGGATGTTGCGTAAAGAGTGAAGGATAATGTGTAAGGAGAGAAGGATGACGTTTAAAGAGTGAAGGATGATGTTTATAGAGTGAAGGATGGTTGGAATTTTCCGTTATTTCTCCAGGAAATGCAAGCAATTTTCTGAAACTTATTTACAAAAGTCAAGAGATCAGTTCGAATACTAATACACACAATCATACCTGGCCTTCAAGAACAGGTGGGCCTCTACATGATATCCCGTCATTGACTTGGACCCCAACTGTTGTCTTCAGGTCTGTGGCCAACACTTTCTCAACAGTGGTCAGGGGCGTAAACTTTGGCTTAAGCACTAGAATGTTAAAGCAAGTCTGAAAGTGAGAAAACCATCTATATTCTTCAATATAATGTTTAGTGTTGCAAATTTATTAATACTGTAAAGTGAGGCTTTGGCGATACATCATAGCCCAGGCCTCTGATTTTTCATGAAGATCAGAAATATATGTTTAATACAAGGGCAAACTATTGAAAAGATACGTGCAAAAGTTAGGTGTCTTTAATGTTGAAACGTTTCGCCAACTCGGTAGGCTTCAAATTATTTTTCCAAGGTTGAAGAACTGATTACATCAACTTTACCTCGCCATTACTGCTAGCCACAATCTACTCTTCGTATTTGACTGAAGAAACCTACCACTTGGGCGAAATGTTTCAACAATAAAGAAGCCCAACTACTGCATATGTGTCTTACTCGTCAGGCTGCTGATAATCGCCATAAGTAAGACTCAGAAGTGGAAGGTTGTAGTAAAGAGAGAAGGATGACTCTAATAGAGAGAAATGGGAGTAGATGAAGACCAAACTAAAGTAAAACATGACTATGAAGACAAACTATATAGGATCAAACTTGCAGAACACCTCATGAAATACAGAACTGTAGCCAAGGGAACTAGAGAATAACCAGCATTTTTGTCCTCACAAAAGATCTTACAGTATGAGCTTCATCGAAGAAACCTTCCGCTGCGTTCTTAACGAAGGTCAGCTGTGTCCTAGTGGAGGTCTTGTGTACACCAGAGCCAACTGCCCACGTCAACACCGCTTCGTAGCTCCTGCTGTTGGGACCCTGAAAATTCACGCCGACACTAACACTTTGCACATACCCACCTGAAACTGAAACAAAGTGACCTTCATCACACCAGACCTGAAGTAAAGTGTCAGTTATTGCACTTAAACTGAAGCAAAGTGTCACTCGTCGCTACAAAACGAGCAATCCAAAGGGAAAGCAGCAATGCACTTTATTATATATAAAGTAATATAAATAAACAATGATTCCTCATCAGAGAGGAATATACTCTCGCACTTATGTAAAAGTTAACCAGAAAGACTCATGAATTACTCAAGGAAGAGCATACACACAAAAGTTATGGCAAGAAGCAGGTAGTAATAACGATGTAGGAAGCAAGAACATCACACAGAGATCAGTAATACAGACGACACTATAACACACTGCGAGGATTTATCCCGAAGTGAAGTTAAACAGTCTAGGGTGGTAAGCTAATACCCCCAGGGTAACAGTGGTCACGCAGATGGATTAAGAAAAAAGGCAACACTGGGAAAAGATATAAGTCAAACAGTAGAAAAAAAGATGCCACAGTAGACTATGAGTATAATAAGATTGAAGAGAATAAAAAATGCAACATAGGATAAAAAAAAGAATAACTCTGGAGAGCGAAAACACTCACAAGAACAAGAAAAAAAAGTTACTCAGAAGAGTAAAAGAGTAACGCAACAGGATACAAATTGAACACCCAACGTGAAAGAAATGGCACTGGCAGCATAATAAGGAAAAAAGTCAGAAAGTGGAGAGGGACTTACTAGGCATAACTTCCTCCTGCAGTTTAGTAATGCGCTCCCTAGACTGTCTCCCCCTCTCCCGTTGCTGCACAAATGATTCCTGCTCGAGGTCACCAGCCTCCTGTTGAGATAACACCAATGATTCTGTGATGGAAATATGACTGTGATGTGTGTGAGCGTGTGCCTTTACCCAGCTTAATTTACGATAGTTATGCTCAAGCTGCCGGTAAACATTTAAGCTTTGCAAAACAGTGTTTACTTATTAACTAGTAGTACTTGACACCCACTACTGCATTGTTTATTTTACATTTCACTTCGTTACTTGCGCTCTAAAAATGTCATGTAACGTATCTATGGCTAATTTTGAAAATTTTAACTCCCATTAAATTTTCCTTATCCAATAAGTGTTACACTAAGCCACAGTGTTTTTTTTTATTCTGATTATTATTATTATTATTATTATTATTATTATTATTATTATTATTATTATTAGTAGTAGTAGTAGTAGTAGTAGTAGTAGTAGTAATAGTAGTAATTTTTATTGTTAATTATTATTATTACCAATATTGCTACAACACTCATGGGGAGAGCTAAACTCGTAGGAGCTATACGGCTCCTTAGGGAATAGAAGGCATTCAGGTTTGATCCAAGAAAGGGAAGAAGAGATTAGATCATGAGCTCTTCACAAGCAACAAGGAATCTTCCATGAGGTTTATATTTTTGCTTCGAAATACTTCATGGTAGCGTCTGAGGTAATTTGTGTGAACTGCTTCCTGGCGGTGTTACTTCGAAGCATTTCCTGGTACTGCTACTTTAAGCATGTCCCAGAAGTGCTACCTGATAATTAAACCTTAAAGTAATAGCTACTGGATCCTTAACGGATGTTACGTAATCTTATCTGAATGTCAGACAATCCTACCTGGATGTCAGATGAATCTATTTCAATATCAAAGGATCCTCCATCAGTCCTTTCTGAAAAGTCACCAAAATCTGTTTCTTGTGTTTCTTGGCCCAGCTGCTCATAGTCTTCTTCCTGCACTACTGCCTCTGACTTTTCCTTTTTCAAATCCACTGCAAGATAATGAAAGAAGTCAAGTGTCATACAGGATAGAAATAGTGTACAATAAGCCTACAAAACGATAATATTTTCGGTCTTTATAGACTATTATCAAGTCGCAAGCGAGTGGGAAATGCTGAAAACCAGAGGATGAAGAAACGGCTATGTTCAGGTCAAGTAACGCAGTGTTTTGGGAGTAACAGGCATCTACAGCAATGAAGTCGCAGCCAATTTCACAAGTGTACACAAAATACCATATAGTTTATATAATCTATTTGGGTAAGAAAATAAACACGCGTAGTACTGGTGGCGGAAATATAAATTAGAAAGAAAAAGGATAAATGTTTTTCCTGAAGAAGTTACTTTAGAAGAGAAGAAATTCCATTTAGCACCTGGGGATAAGGAGACAATCAGGTGTGATCCAAGGAAGACAGGAATAGTTTGCATTTCGGTAAACTAATTTTTTTCTCAGAGCAATTTGGAACATCCATTTATTCTTCGGCAATCTATATTCAGAATGTTTACTCAATTTCATGTTCCTCTTCCCCTCTTCATAGCATTGGTAAAAATGGCCGCTCACTTTCCATAGCTTTATAAACACAAGTGTTCATCTTGCAAGTACTAACCATATTCTTTTCCCTCATGTTAAGCACTATTGCCATTACATAAGCTATTCCCCCTTCTAAACGTATCTTCTTAATTCGAGCTGTCACAGACTCTCTACTACACAACATAAATAACAATTTTAGCCTCAACTTGATTACTGTAGATGCTTGCCTTTCAAAGTACCAAATTCAAAGTGACCAAGTTCAAGTCACGTAACGTGACTTGAACTTGGTCACTTCCTCACCTGTCAACCTGGCCTGACCTCACCTGGCAAGCGGCCGTGATGGTTCTCACCATCTTACTCTCTGGCAACTTGACAACAGTCCAGCTTCGCCGAAAAGACTTTGCTGTTTTATGAAAGTTTTATTACAATACTGTACTCTCATTTCAGTTCAAGAGATGTGGTTGAGAAGACATATCTAGAGTGTATTCAAGAGTATATTGATATGAATGAACATACAGTAATATTTCACATTTACGAGCACATATATTTAATTTTTTTGCATGTATTTATGTGATCAGATCTAAACAGCTGCAAAATATCTACACACACAGCCATAAATGTCTACCATATCTTAAGGTGAAGGTAATGTTCTTGGTAGTGGAGGCTTCCGGGTCCCATTCAAGACGGTAGTCCCAACTCTTGTAAGACGGAGTGAACGGAAAAAAATCGTCTCTGAAAATAAATAACATATCTGATCCCCCCAAAATTACAAGAAATGGACGTGAATAACTATCATAAAACAAAATATTAAAAATGTATCAGGAATATACTGTGCTGTAATACACTATAAGATGCCTGATTCGCCTGATACTTTAAGTGCTGATTATTCAACTTTTTATCAAAAGTTAGTAAAATATTCAGTATACATTGTTGAGAGCTAATAAGGATTTCGCTAAATCGAATAAGAAATATGACAAATAATGTAAATACTATGTGTAGTGAAAGTAGGTCCTCACAGACGTCGAGCAAGACCAGCGCTGCCTTCCACTCTTGAGGTCTCCTAACCATAAAATGAAAGTACATGGAAACAAAAATGTCCAAATAAAAAATGAGACTCAATTTTAATATTTCAATAACTTATTAATGCATTACTTGCCAGTTTTTTATTTGCAAAGGCGCTGATAATGTGACTTAAACTCTGAAACTTCTCAGCATAGCGAGCCTATTCAAATTTTCTTGCATCATAGAAAATCGGTAATAAGGTTTCACTTGTTTTGGCACATTGAAAGTACGCTCAGTTCAACCAACATATGATGATAAATTGACGAAAATACTCAGTGAAACACTGATATCAGGAAAAAAAATGAGAGTTTTAGATCAAGTGTTTCTTGTAACAATTCCCTTGATTTACGAAGGGTACACAAATTAGTTGTAGTGACTCAAATTCAGTGTAAGACCTGAAATAATAGTCAGTGATTACAAGAACACATTTGTGCTATAATGCTGCTCAGCACCAGATTAACTAGTTAAGTTGCGATTTGTTGGAAGGTCAGATATACTGTAGTTCTCTTGGTCTGTATTACCAACGTGGCCTCAGTCTGCTGTGCATGCCACTGGCTTAAGTTCTGTTTGAGCTTGTACAGTGATAGTAAGGCATATATGAACCTGTTTGCGCCTTTGGTTCTTGAACCCGTTTAACGAGTCTGAATACAAGTGGGGAATATTAATGAGTAGCTCAGTTATGCCTAGACAGTTATTATTTTCACGATCACCGAAGTGATTAGATGAACTAAGCAAAACCAGTCCCCACTCTTGAGGAAAAAATAAATTATAATATTTAGCTTCTGTAGTAAGCTCAGCAAAGAGTAAATTTTCATTCAAACTTCAAGCGCATGACGTTCTATTTACTGATTTTCATGTGATACAGTTTTATGATGGAGCATTAAATTCATATGTGATGGAATTCGGTCTTTCAACTAACATTATTCTCTGTTGATACTCCATCCTGAATGACCGGACGGAAATAATGCATTTACAAGACTTTTTCAGAATGACGCAAAGCGCACACTAAAGAATGATGAAGGCCTTTTTTTCCTGTGCTTGGAGCTAAAGTTGTAAAACTTACTAAATGTAAAATAAATAAATAAATAATGAATAAATACTCAAAATGAAGAAAATGAGCCATAATGTGAGAGGCCCCCTTCGAGCTTGAGAGCAAATGGCTCTCTTATAGCTCCCTCTGAGTGACCCCGAGTAGAAGTAATTACTAATTACTTGTATAGAGCGCGGAAATTTGCGGGAAACTCGAAGTCTGCTGACCAAGAAGACTCGACGGAGATGCCAAAATCTGATGGAAGCGCCTGAGTTCGTCGCTGCGAAAACGTAAATACATGTTTGAAAAGAAAACATTTTAGAAGCCAGGATTATACACATATTTTCATATAATATTTTTTAGGTACAAATAACCCACACATAGAAGAGAGGAGCTTACGAAACGTCGTCGTAAGCTACTCTCTTCTATGTACGGGTTATTTGTGTATCGTTCCAGTCACGGTATTGTGCCTTTTTGTTATTTATATCGTTCAGGCGTTTCTGCAATGATTGTTTTTCTTTTTTTTCGAATATTTATTAAGAGTTAACGTTAGTGACATACAATCACCATGACAGAGTCCAACTTCTGACTTTCAGTATATTAAGAATTACTATTAATGGCAGAATTCCCGACAAAATGTTAGGTAAATGGACATAGATGCATGTCAATGAAGAGCGAAACATTGCCACAGTAAAATGTCACAGCTGCATCTGTGTACATTTACAGAGACACAGGTGCAACTGTGTCTATGTAAATGGAGACAGGTATAGTAATTCTTATGTCCATTTACATGGACACAAGAATTACTTTGCCTGAAGCTTGTTCATTTATTGTTCTGATATTCTAAGGATTCCCAACCAAGGTTCTCACCTGGAAGATCTCGTTGTTAGTGATCCTGATCTTTCTGTAATCAATTTGATGAGGGTGTAAAGCAGTGGGGAAGGCCCCGGTCACCACAGTGTATGGGTAATTGTGAGAGTTGACCAGTAGAACCTGGAATACGAAACTGGATGAATATCTTAAATTTCTCATCATTCAAGGTACATAATACCAACAGGTGTATGAATTAGGGACATGAGAAACGTTAGGAAATGTAGGTTCACCAGGACTTTAAAATAAAAGTTTTAAAACATTGCTTATTTGTCTATTTTATACATCCTAAATTCTTCTACCCAGCAACACAGGAGTCACATGATCTCCGTCTACCCGTCCTCATCCCAATATGGCATTCTTCAGGTCACCATGCGACACTCACACCTTGCTCTCCGTCTATATATACTGTCTTTCAGCCTCTGTATGTTAGAAGTGATCAAGGTCTCAGGACCGAAACGTTTTCTAATAAATATGTCCTAGTGTTTGCTTACTTGTTTTTATAAATCAACTTGTCGGCATTTATTACCAAGGTTTATACCTTCTTCCAACCTACACAGGCATTTTGTTGCTGATTTTGTTTAATTTAAAAATTACACTCATTCTTGTGAATACAAATTTTTGTTTCATTGACTTCGTTCTGCCGTTTCAGTGCTTCCTCTTCCACCGTATTCAAGAAGAAAAGCTAAAAAGAGAAAAATCTTACCTTGCCGCTGTGCTGAGACTCAACAGTCACTTTGACCTCTCGGTGATGGACATCCTGTGTTGAGTGGAACTTAAGAGGAACTATGAGGGAGAATACGTTGTGAACGCCAGTCCCGACGGCGAATTTCTGCGACCATGGTAAGAGCGTCTTGGCCACCAGGGTGCTGTCCTGGCTGTAGCTGAGAATGTGAAGAACTTCGCAGCTTGAGTATCAAAATAGAATGCACATGCACACACACAGATATATATATATATATATATATATATATATATATATATATATATATATATATATATATATATATATATATATATATATATATATATATATATATACATATATATATATATATATATATATATATATATATATATATATATATATATATATATATATATATATATACATATATATATATATATATATATATATATATATATATATATATATATATATATATATATATATATATATATATATATATATATATATATATATATATATATATATATATATATATATATATATATATATATATATATATATATGTCGTGCCGAATAGGCAGAACTTGCGATCTTGGTTTAAATAACAACGCTCATCTTGCCATATAGGACAAGTGAAAATTTGTGTATGCAATAATTTCGTCAAATTTATTCTGAACCTAACGAAAAAAATATGTTTCATTGTGTTTATTTAGCATTAAATTATTGTAAACAAATCTAAATTATATTTAGCTGGGTTAGGCTAAAATAAATTGTTCTTGTTATAATAAGGTTAGGTAAGTTTTCTAAGATTCTTTTGGTGCAAATTTAAATTTTTTTACATTAACATTAATGAAAAAAATATATCTTTAAATGTATAAGAGAAAATTTTAGAAAGGACTTCATTTTAAATGAGTTCTTGCTAACTGACCAGTTTTACATATTCGGCACGACATATATATATATATATATATATATATATATATATATATAGATATATATATATATATATATATATATATATATATATATATATATATATACTATATGCTTAACAATTCGCAAACAGGGGAAATTATTTACAAACATTGTCTCTACGTCCACAGCAGGACTCGAACCTACAAACTCTGTATCAGAGTCCACAGTACTTTACCAAGGAGCCAGACCCCAGGTGGACGTATTATTATTTACGGATGTACTATGGAAGGGAAGAAGAATGGAGGATGGTGGAAGGAAACTGAAATTACATAGGTACGGTATGTAAATATTATCATATTTAATAAAAAAAAATAATTCAGCGGCCGTGTGTAGTCAAGGCAGGGTGACCCAAAGAAGAAAATTCTCTCACCAGCAATCGCTCAAGTCTGTCTTACGTTATTCCGCCAACAAATCCATCGTATGAAAATAATAAATATCTTAAGACGGAGAAATATAATGATAAAAACTAGTCAGGTATATATAAAGATTGGATTATATATTAAGCACAGACCTACTACGAGCAGCAAGAAGAGTGCAATGGACTTTGTAAATAATGATACCAACTGGTTTAGGTTAGTTAGTTAAAGATTAGCCGGTATTCTCCCGGCCCGGGCCTTTTCCAAGTGGTGGCCCGGCCTTGGCTCCCTCTTTAGGGAGTGTCTGAGACCTAAGTCTCCCATGGGAGGAGGCACAAGTACCTCCTCATCTTTGGGACCAACTGTCCCCAGGCCTAGCCACAAGCTAGGCCTCTCTGGTCTGCCATCCCCACCCCAAGGGGGCAAATGGGAATGACAGTCTTATGAGCTAAAGGCTCGGGCTCAGGCACCTACCCTACCCTAGAAGGGTTAGGCATGGTGTCGATGACTGGTTTAGGTTCACACGAATTCTTATTTATACATTGCAGAGGAAACTCTCTGGACTGGTGGGAAATTATGTTAATTCTGAGTCACTGACTGCATGGTGAGGACACACGTGACAGAGATAAGAGGCCATTTTATGATGGATTTATCCTATGTCTTGGGTAAACTAAGGAACAGACAATGAAAACATAATTGAAATAAGCAAATGAAGCATGCAAATAGTTTGAACTTACTCGAGGGTAGCCGTCAAGGAAATTATTTTCTTCGGGCTCAGTTGTTGTTCTATGAGGTTCCTGTCAAGCCAGTATGAGAAATCCTCTGTGTACTGCAAGTAAACGAGATAAACTGAAAAGTTTGCTTTATATCAGCAAATATAACATAAAATATGTGAATGTTTTAACACATCCCAACATCTGCCAGAGGTAAGTAGTCAGCGCGGCACTCACCTGTATTATGATTGGAAGACCAATGTCGGTGGGTAGTGCCAGGGAGTAGTCCACAAGTTGCTTGATGCTAGGGCTGTCTAATAGGAGCTCAGGTTCTAATACTAAGCCACTCATTACAACAGCCTCCGTAAATACTTCTGGCAAACCCCCAGCAAAACTCATTGCAACAACATCTGCGACTTTCGTTCCGAGAAATTCTGCCAGGAGTAAAGCTTCATTATTTATAATGTAAAGATCACAATGGTGACCGAAGCACTTCACGTTCTTGAAGTGAAGAGACGTTTAAAAGCAAGTGGAGGGAAGATACGTTCATCGCTCTCTTTCTGCTGTTATCCTATCAAAATTTTTTAATTTAAACAGTGCCTAGTTGCCTGGGTGTGATCCTAGTCATGCTGGTAGGATTCTCTTTGCCATGGTATGGGCCTAGGTGTGAATGTAGTTGCTTAGGTGTGAGTCTAGTTGCTTAAGTACGAGCCTAGCTGTGATCCCAGTTATGTAGGTGTGAGCCTAGTTGCCAAGATGCATTCCTCATAGTGTAATCACACTGAGAGATATACACCTCTTTCACACCTTGTGGACGCATTAACTATAAGAAAGTTCAAGCTAAGCTTAACTAAACAACAGAGAATATGAAACGAAAGAGAATCTATAAAACATTGCTGGAGAAAACAACAATACTTACCTTGGAAGTTGATGGAAAATGGCGCTACTGAATCAAGCACTGTGATGGTTGGCAGATGACCCAATTGTTCCTGTTAACACAGTAATACATCATCAGTACTGAATATCAACAAAAACAACTACAGCAACAGCAGCAACAACACAATAAATATAATTATATTTGCAGATATATCAGTCGCAATACAGTTTTGAGAGAAGTATTTCAAAGGGAATAAAAGCTGGAAGTTTGTTTTTTAAACCTGCTTCAGATATTAAAATATCCTTGATTGGTGGTATACAGATATGCAGCCTTAATGGCCCTCGTATTTAATTTCTTAATAATATCTCCCTCATGCGAATTGTATTTCTTATAATTGCTACTGTATCTTATTTAAGCTTGTCGTTTTATTTCCATTACATGAACGTCACTTGATATACGCCCTTCAAGGGAAAGGAAAATGAGGAGTCACTTGATCCCAACGAAGAGCTTTAGATTCAGGGAAACTGGATATAACTGACCCCCTTTTTCAGTCAAATCTAATTACCTCCCATTCCAAGGCACTATGCGGTTAGCTCTTCTTTGTGATTTTAACGGTAACTCATTACACAACCCAACAACCTCTCTGAACTTACCACAACTTTATTAAAGATTTCCTGAACGACTTCTACTTCACTGCTCCTCGCTTCCTGGTGTTTATCTAGTTTCAAACTTTCGAATAAGCGATAAATACGTACATTTAAATCATCGTTGAGGTGCAGCTGGAAGGAAAAGTGAGAAGCTGTAAATATTTCCGTTGATATCGTTAAATGCAGAATTTAGCATGATTTTGCAATTTATATAAAAAAGTTTGGTATATTTGTGTGTGTGTGTGTGTGTGTGTGTGTGTGTGTGTGTGTGTGTGTGTGTGTGTGTGTGTGTGTGTGTGTGTGTGTGTGTGTGTGTGTGTGTGTGTGTGTGTGTGTGTGAGTGTGTGTGTGTGTGGTGTGTGTGTGTGTGTGTGTTTGTGTGTGTGTGTGTGTGTGTGTGTGTGTGTACTTACCTAGTTGGACTCACCTAGTTGTGGTCGCAGGGGTCGATTCATAGCTCCTGGCCCCGCCTCTTCACTGGCCGCTACTGGGTCACTCTTTCTGCACCATGAGCTTTGTCATACTTCTTCTTCAAGCTATGAATGGATCCTGCCTCCACTACATCGCTTCCCAAACTATTCCACTTCCTGACTACTCTGTGACTGAAGAAATACTTCCTAACATCCTTGTGATTCATCTGAGTCTACAACTTCCAACTGTGTCCCCTTGTTGTTGTGTCCCATCTCTGGAACATTCTGTCTCTGTCCACCTTGTCAATTCCTCTCAGTATTTTATATGTCGTTATCATGTCTTCCCTATCTCTTCTGTCCTCCAGTGTTGTCAGGTCGATTTCCCTTAACCTCTCCTCGTAGGTCATACCCCTTAGCTCCAGGACTAGTCTTGTTGCAAACCTCTGCACTTTCTCTAGTTTCTTTACGTGCTTGGCTAGATGTGTGTGTGTGTGTGTACGTCTGTGTCTGTGTGTGTCTGTATGGATTATGTGGATTAGGAGAATAGATGTACCATCGAAGCTTCTGGGGCAGTAGGATGAGAGACTATGATCACAGTTAGTGCCACTAGTTGTAAAATTCTGTTATTTTAAGCTCTGTGGTTTAATGGATACAACGCTGTGCCCGCTTTATGCATGAACCACAGTTCAAATCCCTGAATATTCTTTTGTTTATTCAATGACAGTTGTTCATTACGATTTTTCTTGGATTCAATGATGATAATTATAAGAATAGTCTTAAGGAATGTGAAACAAGGAGGCAATCAGAATATTGTTTATAACATCCACATAACCAGTATTTAAGTATGCTATCCAACATGGGTCCAACAGCTCAACGAGTGACAAAAGAAATTTGAGAAGATTGAAAATCCTGGCTAAAAGGCTAGTCTCAGTGCTTCAGGAAAAAAGGACTGAGAATATTATTGCAAGATATGGTACTCGGACACATAGTTGATAGAGGGAACATAACAGGAAACCAGAAGCTCTAATGAGCCAAAAGAACATTAAGAAAGAGTTCCCTCAATGTGAGAGTAGTGCACAAATGGAATGCATTAGGAAGGGACGTAGTGGAGCACAACTCTCTTCGTGAATACAAAATATGTAGCACAGGCGAAAAGAGCCAGTTAATCGAGGAGCAAAAACAAGGCCGAAGAACTAGACCTCAACCACTTCAAATATTTAAATTTTAGTTCACGTAACTTGCCAAGACCAAACATAGGTGACCCAATGAGATATATATACACACAAACAAAGGACCTACGTAATCACACACACACAGGGTCAGGAGCTATGAATCGACCCCTGTAACCACAAATAGGTGAGTACATACACACATACATATAACTGATTATATACAGAGTATCGACAAACTCACCTGATATTCCCTGGTGAACCCGAAGAAAATATTCATCTGTAGATGCAGAAAGACGTTTGATGGGAAGTAACCCTTGTTGCTAGCCAGCCAGGTGGAGGTCAAGCTGACGTCCCTCTGCACAGTAATGGAGTATATGTAAGTGTTATATATAAAAAAATATTGTGTATATAATTGCTGTATATAAACTTGCTGAACAAATATTTGTTGTACATAAACTTGTACATTTAATAGCTGCACTAAACTTGCTGTGCACGTAATTGCTACATATAATCCCATTGTATTTATGCTTGTTTATTTAACTATCGAACTTGTACCCACGTAATATAACATATTTTTATAATTATTCTGACATCAGTTGTGTTGTGATAATGATTCTATCATTCTTGCTACTTTATCTCGTAATAAAAAAAATAATATTTTCTTTAGGTAAAAGAAAAAATTTTGAAAGTATTTCATCTCACCTCACAATTGTAGAGATATTCTTCGAGGGAAATCCTGGCGGAGTGAGTGATGGAGAGAGTGACCGGAGGCTTGGCCAGGTGGACTACACGGGCAGCGTTTTTGGATCTGGAATGAAAATAACATCACATGCCTTTATTAATACCCGTAAACGGTCCAAGCAGATCTACGTTCACATGCGTAGTGCTCCAAAAGTAGATCTACTTTTTTTTTTTTTTACATATTTTAAAATATAGCAAAAAAAAAGTAGATCAAAGTTTTTTTTTGCACGTTTTCAAATGTACAAAAAAAAAAAATCTACTTTTTTTACGTACTTTCAAATGTTGAAAAAACGTATATATACGTTTGGACCGTTTACGGGTTAAATCTAATGGTTATAAGCATGACCATAATTATTAAAGGGGTGAACCAAAAGCTCCAGCTGTGGGTCATATGACTAAGGCCCGCGACAGGAAACACTTGTCCTGTTTCCTGATAAAGCTGACCTAACCTAACCTGCGCTTGATGCAAATGTGGCATTGCAGATAATTGTGAAGGAAGAAAACACACTTTACAGAACAAGCTTTACTTTGATCAACGTTTAGCTCCGTGTAGAGTTTTATCAAAACTTTATTTGATAATGCGTTTCAGAAAGTAAAACGTTTTTCCAATGGACTCTTGAACCGCACTGTCTTTTTTCAAGATAACTATCAATTACTTGTCATAGTCTGCACTGTGATGAATGTTGTTCTGTCTATGCAGTGCATGTTATTAATAATATATTCATATTGAAGCTCTAAACCAGTAAGTGTCACACAGAGTGGGGAATGAGGTAGTCAGAATTAAACCCAATAAGGGAAGGATAGCCCCAGTTCTTTAGATCAAGATCACTTTCCCAGAATTATGGTATCCCCTCCCTCTTGTTCCCAGGGAGGATAATTTATGCAGGAAAAAGAAATACTGTATCTTTTGAAGATTACCTGTCCTTGGAATACAGAGAATTTGCCATTTTTTGCTTTGAAGCAAAACCCACATGGCATCTTAACCTGGCCTCTCAAAATGGTACCTGTTCTTATATTAATTGATTTGCCTGAGCTAATAAAGGATTCTGCAAGAAAATAATACCATGTTTACATACACATACAAAGAGAAAACTTGTTTTTACTTAACATCTTCATATTTTGAGGTTTCATCGAGGTTCGCAGCATTTTATTGACATGAATTTTTTTAATGAAATATAAATAGAAATAAGAGAACTGACTAAGTTTTCTCATGATCCGAAGTATCTCCCTATGTTTTTCTTTATTTATATAGCAAAATATTTAGCTATTCTCTATTAATATTGATAATCTATAAGCCTTTTTTGGGGGGATTCTTCTTCTCTCTGGGAATTTCGCCGTCCTACAGGTTTTCTTTTACAGAAGCTCCAACAAACATTAGAAATATCTTAAAAAGCTTGAACATACTTGTAATTGCATAAAACAAAATGTCTACGGATATTCTTACTGGATCTGTTTTGCTATATCATCATGTAAGAGTATATTAATATTTTTGATATTCATTTTTTATAAAATAGAATAGTAAGTTGATATTTCTTTATAAAATCACGAGACCTACACCATGAACCAAAGATTTTCTGAGATTTCTATTTATTAACACGAGACTTGGGACATGACTAACAGAGAAAAATGAGGAGTAAAATCATACTCCGGGTCACCATGTGTTTAAGACACGTGTTGTTACTTGATGAATAAGTCATCGCTTCCACTAGGTAAACTATATTCAGATAAATGCATCTGGTTAATAATGGAACTTTTGTTTTGGTGTTAGATTCACTCCATGGCTCTGGGCACTTACGAGGGAGAGGTACTACGAGCAAGAGCGGTAATGGTAGCAGAGACGTAATTGGCCACTTGGGAGGATGGTTCGCGCCAGGTAGAGACCGCTACTCGTGTCCACCAACTAATGCTGGGTTCCAGGAATGACAAGGCCATGAAGGCAGTCATGCGAACTTCATTGTTTTCGCCGATATTTTCAAATACTGGTAACAGGAGGTCAAATGCCTGAATGAGACATATCTTTATTATATCCTTCATAAAGTAAACGAGGATAATATAGTGATGTTTTAAAACAATATTATGTGAGTGTACACCACTGCAAGATTGCTTCATTTGTTGGTAGACAAGTTATTACTATAAAAAATATATATAAAGCACTTTAACATATAGCTTCCCTAGAAGGAAGAATGACTTACCACTTTATAAGCAGTTTTAGGAAGGTACAAACTACTGAGGCCCCAGATAGCATTTATTCTCAGTTGTATGTGTTCTTTTTTGATGCCAAGAACGATAGGCTTAAGAATGTCTATGGCTTGAGGAGCGCCCAGATTTAAAATGGCTTGCAGGTACACAATTCTTTTCCAAACAGGAAAATCTTCATCCTGATGTAAGAGATATATTAATCACACTAACGATAACTAGCACCGATAAATGTATAAAGATGCATGCAGTGTATGAGGAATACATATTTAGCAGACGTTTCGCTGTGCCATCTTATTAAGTGGAATGAGGCTAAACTCATGAAAGAAGAACTGTATAGGCGTGATTGCCTAGAATCTTTCGTAATATGTCATAGGAATACTGGAAATTGTAGCATACCTCACTTGACTTTACCACATCTGACTTTCCTTTAACTATATATATTCTCTGATATTATATTTGTTGTTTGGAAATAACAAAGACATTCGTCATTACTGACGAAAGATTCTGACTCACCTGTACCCCATGTATCAACACTGGGAGGAAGCTGTTCAAGACGATATCTGGGGTACACACGTGCTGAGAATAGCAAGTGTTGTCGTTTAACTCTTCTCGCTTACCAGAGGAGAGACACAGATCTTTCGCCAGCGTAGCGAGGTTCAGCAGGGCGGTACATTTGACTGTATCTTCTGTATAATATTCACGACGTCCTTTTTCAACATCCTCTTCCCATGAAAGTTGTTTTACAAGCTCCTTCAAGAAACATACGAAAAATAACTCGTCAATGAAATGCGTTTAATGCAATAACAATTGCAATTTTATTCATTATAACAGATATTTCACTAAAACTTACGGGCCGAGTAAAAATCTTACGATGATTTTGGGAACAAGCAGCCGATTTTTTACACTTGTGTGAATAGTATCGAAGAAATTTTGGGCAGTTGCGATATTCAATTTTCTGAAATTGGGATCACTGATCTTGTCCAGGATGTAGCTAATGGCTGGCTCAGTGCCAGCCATGACCAAGACGTTATACATGATGCTTCTGAAAATAAAATGATTGAAAATGATTTATAAATTTGGAAGCACTTGTACTCATTGGAACGCAGGCGAGAGACATAAATCGTAATCTACATATGAAAAATCCTAGAGGGACTGGTCCCTAATCTACACACAGAAATCAACTCTCTACGAAAGCAAAAGACTTGGCAGGTGGTGCAACATACCCCAATGAAAAGTCTGGGCGCCATTAGTACACAAAGAGAAAACACAATAAGTGTCTGGGGCCTAAGGCTGTTCAACAGCCTCCCACCAATTATAAGGGAAATTACCAATAGACCCCAGGTTGTCTTCAAGAGGGAGCTTGACAGATACCTAAAGTCAGTACCAGATCAGCCGGGCTGTGGTTCGTACGTTAGATTACCGGGAGACCTGGTCATGGACCTGGCCTCGGGGGTGTTGATCCCCGGAATACCCTCCAGGTAGAGTCCAGGTAGACCTGTTCCTGCCCTTCTTTTTGCTTCATTTACAAGCGTACATTTATTTAAAAATAATAATATTATGAGAAATCATTTTAGGATGAAACTGGAAAAACTTAAAATTACAAAAATATATTTTTTAAAGTAGAATGAGTGTGATTATGCTACTCGATTTACTCTAAAATCTAATCATAGAGAAGAGATCATCATTTTCTTGACGGAGTGCTGCTAATAACTGTGACAGTGGAAAGAACGATTTTTCTGCATAAAATCTTGAAAATTTGCATTAAAATATGTGAGCGGTCAGTATTAAGTTATTGTCATGATTATGGAAAAGCAATCAGTCCTTATTGGTCATAAAGCGCCTGTGGAATAAGATTTATCGAAGGTAATCCTGATTTGATTCATGGAAGGGCCTGAGGGTAGGACCAGTTCCTTGAGTAAGGTAAACTTCATCAGCATCAAGGCACTTCCCTTGAAAGGGTGACTCATCAGAGATTCACTTACTGTTTCCTGGCTTGATGTTCACCATGTCCAATCTGGGAAAACACGGACTCGATCTCTGGTCGACTGAGAAAGCCTGCGGCTTCAACCAAGAGTTTCAGTTCCTTCACCAGCGGTTCTTTGCTGTATGGGAATGTTGTTGTTCTTTTGGCTAATACGTCAAGGTGACTGATGATAAGATTCTGGAATGAGTGAAATAATAAGGATTACTCTCATTTGCCTGCATTTTGCTAGTTAAGAGCTGTTACAACATCTCAGATCATAACGAAACCTCCCCTGAAAAATGTATCCATTGCAGAAGGAATTTACAGATTTGCATTTTATTTAATTTTACGTGGCATACATACAGGGATCAGGAACATGTTCTTGCGAGAACATGTTCCAAACGTGAGTCAGTCGAGGGATGATCAAGAATACCTCTCTCTCTCTCTCTCTCTCTCTCTCTCTCTCTCTCTCTCTCTCTCTCTCTCTCTCTCTCTCTCTCTCTCTCTCTCTCTCTCATTCTAACAAGAGACAGCTGAAACCCAGTGTCTGCTTATCTTACCTGGATTGCGCGTACAGCTCACCTGGATTGAATGAACACTTGAATAACATAAACACCGTTTCTGAACTTCAGGTACAACTCGCCTGCATTACATGAACACCTCACAGTGACAGCACGAAAACCTGTGGCCCACCTCACCTTGATTTTGGTAATGCCTTGACTGGTGATGGGAACTCCGGTAAGCACCTTTTCCAAGCTGTGGTGACTTACTTGTCCAGGCTCCTGTTAGCAAGACATGCTCTTTAAATATAATTTTACACCTAATTTTATTACGCTTGTTTTTATTTCTGTTTTATTTTAACAATATACATGTGAATTTTTTAACTGTTGTTAAGCAAATTCGCTCTATCTTGAGTCTGTCTGGAAAACATCTGGTGTTGCTGCGTTACTGTTATTCAGAATAAAATAAACAGCTGTCAAACACTTGTAATAAAATCATTATCTCTATTGCATATTAACTATATACTATCAATATATTATCTCATGTGTTATTTTAGTTTGTTTTTAATAAAATTGCTTTCTGTAATCACCCCATTATTATGTTACCGACATTTTAAGACAATGTTATTAAAGCAATGCTGTGGCTTATTTCCTTTATTACGGTAAATGACATAAAAAATAACTCTTAAATAATCTGTCCTACATCTTCTGTCATCAAAACAAGAAAATTCACCATCCAAGATTACCTGTGAGTCGGTGACAAGATGATCAACTTCATAATGGAAGGAGTTGTGGTTCACAGACTGGTAGTCGATGGTAAACACTTGAGAGATGCGTCGTACTGCTCTCAACTCCAGCGTCTGCAAGACGCAAAGTTGTGGTGTGAGGTGATGCTGACGCATTATGCAATAAGACGCATTATATAAAATTATCGACTAGAGAGACAGGGTAAGAGAAAGCCACATTACCTGGTTGGTGAAGGTTGTGATATGTTCTTCAGAAACACTGCTTGTGAACGCACTAACAGAACCCTCGATGAGGGCGTACTCGATACGTATGTCTCTGTGATTACCACGGAGAAGGTAGGTGGCGATGGAGGTACGACGGATGCTGTGGTCAGTATTCGTGTTACCGTGGATCTGCAAATGAAAATAACAATAATAATAATAATAATAATAATAATAATAATAATAATAATAATAATAATAATAATAATAATAATAATGATAATGATAATGATAATAATAATAATAATAATAATAATAATAATAATAATAATAATAATAATAATAATGATAATGATAATGATAATAATAATAATAATAATAATAATAATAATAATAATAATAATAATAATAATTATAATAATAATAATAATAATTATTATTATTATTATTATCATTATTATTATTATTATTATTATTATTATTATTATTATTATTATTATTATTATTATTACGGGACAACGATAAACCCAAATTATATCCACTTGGAGATACTGTGAAAATTATCTACGCTAGACTGAAGGAGGTCCTTACCTCCCATTTAACAAGATCTTCACAGGAATCGAAATCGACAGTTCTCGACAGGTACCAGAGTGTGTTGTCGATTCGGTCAGGAGCTGTTAACTTTTCCGGCGATGGCGTCTTTGTGCCTGTCGTCTTTGTGGTCTTAGAAGTGGTCTTGGAACTGGTCTTGGAAGGAAGCTTTGATGATATATAACTGAAAAATAATGTAGTGCTCGGGACTGTGATAATGTATTTGAAAATAAAGGATATATCTAGTAGTAGGAATATTGCTTTTAATGCTATAACTTAGATGGCCATACAGCAAAGTTTAATATATCTAACATCTTCAGATGCTGTAACTGAAAGTATTCTGGTCGAAAATCTTTCATCCGTGAATGACCAAAAATTTTTTGAAACCCTTAGGGTGAATAGTTTCATACTTAAAAACTTTCTAGAGCTTAATTTCATTATCACAAGAGGATCAATTAGGACACAGTGATTAAGTTAAGTTAATTTAAGTTAAGTTAATGAGAAAGCATCCTGCAGCATCGACTCTTTCTTCAAATATAGAGTTATCTGTTTACTTGGTCCAACTGTAATATTAGATATACTGGAAGCATTTTGCAAAATCCTTGATATTATAATTTGTTAGATAGGAGGATAATCATAGAGGAGTTTTACTCCTCTATGACTTATTAAATAATTATTATATAGGAATTATACTCTCTCTATCTAAACATGAATTAGAGCCTATTATGAAGTCAATAATCATAAACTAAAGTCAGCTTTTAATTTTATAGCTAAGACACTGAGTTATAGCTAAGACATTGACTTATAGCTAAGCCACTGACTTATAGCTAAGACACTGACTTATAGCCAAGACACTGACTTATAGCCAAGTCACTGGCTTATAGCTAAGACACTGACTTATAGCTAAGACACTGACTTATAGCTAAGACACTGACCTACAGCTAAGACACTGACTTATAGCTAAGACACTGACTTATAGCTAAGACACTGACTTATAGCTAAGACACTGACTTATAGCTAGAGCACAGAACAGAGTACATTTAATAATTCTATATACTTAGTATTTTAGACAACTTAACAGAGAGTCTATTAATAATGAAAACTAATTTTATTACTTTGAAATAATTATTTTCATTAACTTTCTGTAGTAAGTGTTATTGTTTGTTTTGGTTAATATCAACTTAAATCAAATTGAACTTAACCATAATCTCCTAACTGGTAAGTTTTACTAAATTTTTAATTTTTCATCTTGAGTTGCACAAATCGTATTTACAAATTTTGTTGTACATTTAATATTGTTATGATTGTTTTTAGGATATTTTTTTGATGATGGTGAGTAAATTTTCACTGGAAGCTTAGTAATTATGCAGCGAGATACATATATAAAGGGGAAATTAAATATGTATTGTCTCTCTGTCTTTTTCTTTCTACTATCGACATTTCACTCGTCTCGTGATGTTCTTTTCATCTCATCTCACCTGATGGCCAACACATTAACCACTGATCACGAACTTTCTCGGGATGGAGCAGCTTTATCCTTATAGAAAATTGATGGTGCTCTCAATAGAGTTACTGCACTGGTGTCGTGGTATCTTGTAGGTGTACATCTCTTATGATGTGTACATGATCTTCAGTATGTACATATCATAGGAAGTGTGCATCACCAGGACAATGCACGTCTTTAAGGAACAGAGCATTTGAAATGTGCCGGTGTTTATTAAAATGTGCATATCTGAGAGCGGTACATCTCGTGGGAAGTGCATGTGAGATATTTAGGTACAATCCATATGGTACTCCTGTAACAGGTATCTTACCTTGCAGATTCTTCTTCATCTCGCTGAATGTCCTCCTCCATCACCGCCTTCCTCTGATCGGTCTCCCTGGCTGCCTCTTCCTCAGGCAGACGAAACAGAGAATACCTGAGAATGTAGTTAGAAATATTAGCAAACTTAAATTTCTCTTATAGCTACATATATCACCTAAAGCCTGGCTGGTCAGAGAGTTGGTAGTGATTAGTAGACGGAGGATTCAACCTTCATCACTTCCAATACTGAATGACCCAAATGAGTTTAGCCTTTCATGAACTATAATAAAACATGATTAATAATAATAAGAACAGGAACTTCGAGCCTCGAAAAAACAAGTATTCTGTATATGTAAGCAGTATTTTACTTGTAGCAGCTAGGTTAGTAGCAGTAGCAGAGTAAGTAGTAGCAGTAGAACTAGTAGTAGTAGCAGTAGTAGCAGTCATATGTGAAATATAGCAACTTACCAACTGAGACAATCTCCATGTATTCCCTTCTCCTTGGCACTAAAAGTTGACCTGGCAAAAATGTCAACATTCCAGCTTATTGTGCCCTGAGAAACAACACAGAGGTTAATGATACTTCATTTTATTTAATTTTCATGATGAAAATAAAATTGCTATTTATACATGTCTTTATAGCCTACTTCCTCTGCTGATGTATGTATGCTTTCTACGATAACTTTATATGGTATGTGTATGCGATGAGTTGTATTTGCGTTGAGCCGAGTCCTAGCCCATGACTCACGATAATTTAACATAAGATCGATTGTCAACTTTTAGGTATGGGCCCCACACTGAAGTCACATGATTATTGATGTTTAAACTATGTCGTGTATAATCTGAAGGGCTATTTTTTTCAAGTTCCTGAATGACCTCATGAGTTTTCTTAGTCTAGCCAGATACCCATTCAGTTCTATATTTAAGTATTTTATCAATATCAGAGAGTCTTTCCACATCTAACAACATAGGACTATTCAGCGTAAGTTTATATGTACAGCTAAAGGTAAGAGTTTTTTTTATTTTTTTTAAATTCATGTTGGATACTGACGTTCATCACTCACCAAGATGGGAGGAATACCGAAGACCCTCACAAGTGACTTTTTGATATTAGTGATCCACGCTGGTTCCTGGGGCAGTTTCAGGCATTCTCTACCCTGGGAAGAACAAAACAAATCATCAAGCTTTATATTTCAATAGGTCATGAGGTGTTCTGTTGTACTTTCAACTTCGCCACTGTGTGTATGCTTACACAAGCATTATTAATTCTCCCTATTTTTTATTTTCTCTCGATATCTCAAAAGTACCTCAAAGATGTCTTCCTCTCTCTCTCTCTCTCTCTCTCTCTCTCTCTCTCTCTCTCTCTCTCTCTCTCTCTCTCTCTCTCTCTCTCTCTCTCTCTCTCTCTCTCTCTCTCTTTCTCTCTCTCTCCACTCACCGGCTGGTCACCAACATAGTACTCGAAGGGCTTTTCCAGCAGTTCTTTTCCCTTTACCAGAGGATGGTAATGAATGGGCAGAGGAGCTCGAGTGTCACATGTCAGCTCGTCATGGTAGTCTCCGACTTCGATGTTGCTCAGCTGTAAAAAAGAAGAATATAGTGTTTAGTGTTTACCCTGCAGTCTCGGTGACGTGCCGGGGACATCGCAGCTTCGTCGAGAGTCGACTTCATATATAATACTAAAAGACCTTTTTTTTTCCCCTGCCTATGTACACTTGGGAATTAGTTTATCTATAGGTTTAGAAACTTATGTTGATGCTTTCCATTTCTTACTAGCAAGAACTATTTTGTATTGTGGATTCCAATTCTCAAAACATGCGTAACAGTGACAAGTGGTAAGAAAATGTACTTAATGCGGTGAAGTCGTTATTGGTACTATGTAATAGTAAAGTAGAAGGCATGAAAGGCAAAATTAAAACGTGAAGACAAGAATATGTCTATTGCTAGCGACTCTTAAAATTAAATACAGAGACAGTTCTGTAACCCGGATTGCAAGAGGAAACAGAGAGCATGTTTCCTTAGAGTTATAAGATAAATTACAGTTATCAGTAAGATAACATTGTATGCCTCAGTGCTAGAGGTAATGATGATGGAAAGCATGTTCCGATCCTTTTATGTCTGCTAGAATGACTCTACACCTATACACGCCAACCTAGAAATGTGTCTCACTCTATTTATGCCCCTGGTAAATATTTTACATTAGTTGCTTCCCTTGGAAGACAGTCTTAGAGCTCCAGGTGAATGCTACACATGAGCTGCTCCGTTGGTCTACTGTCTTTGAATTTTCTATAGAATGTCTCACACAAAATTCTCTTTCCCTTGGAAGATTACCTTAAGAGATTCTGGTAGAATGTCTAACACACAATACCACTCCTCATAGACGACTGTCTTAGAGCTCCTAGTAGAATGGCTTGCATAAGCTACTCACCTTGAAAAAAATCCTGTGATCGCTGGTTTGTTGGACGGTAACATCAGCCTGGATACCTGCTCCAGCGTACTGGTTCTTAAGGCTTGGAATACCAGAGGCAATCCTTCCGCTGTACCGGTACCTGTACTCCAGGTTAGGATGCAGACCCCAGCAAGCTCCTGCCAACACACAAATGATACGTCAACATCGTATCAATAATTTTGAGAGATTGGTCAACGGAGACACACTTATTAGTAATCATAGCACTTTAACAACACGACTGATACATTTGAAAGAAAACATTGAGATCGGACGACAACAGCGATAACTCATGTATATATATACATGTCGTGCCGAATAGGCAGAACTTGCGATCTTGGCTTAAATAGCAACGCTCATCTTGCCATATAGGACAAGTGAAAATTTATGTATGTAATAATTTCGCCAAAATCATTCTGAACCTAACGAAAAAAATATATTTCACTGTGTTTGTTTAGTATTAAATTATTGTAAACAAATCTAAAATATATTTAGTTGGGTTAGGTTAAAATAAATTTTTCTTGTTATAATAAGGTTAGGTAAGTTTTCTAAGATTCTTTTGGTGCAAAATTATAAATTTTTACATCAACATTAACGAAAAAAATGTATCTATAAACCTATAAGAGAAAATTTTAGAAAGGACTTAATTTTAAATGAGTTCTTGCTAATTGACCAGTTTTACATATTCGGCACGACATATATATATATATATATATATATATATATATATATATATATATACAAGGAATTCGCAAGGGCAGGCGAAATATACACAAACACTGATCTCTGGCTGAAGGAGACTCGAACTTACGAACCTTGGAACAAGGTACGCAGTGCTTTACCAATCTACCCACACTGGACCAATACCATGGAGTCCAGCTTGCGCTAGACTCTGGTATTGGTCCGGTGTGGGTAGATTGGTAAAGCACTGCGTACCTTGTTCCAAGGTTCGTAGGTTCGAGTCTCCTTCAGCCAGAGATCAGTGTTTGTGTGTGTATATATATATATATATATATATATA
The DNA here is from genome assembly GCF_038502225.1 of Cherax quadricarinatus. NCBI lineage: Eukaryota > Metazoa > Arthropoda > Malacostraca > Decapoda > Parastacidae > Cherax > Cherax quadricarinatus. The sequence continues at coordinate 24,764,798 of NC_091313.1, forward strand.
TATATATATATATATATATATATATATATATATATATAAATTATAAGCTCTTTAGTGATTTCCAAAGAACAATGCATCGAAGGACGAGAGGGGGTCACCTAATGGACAAATGCTTCGATTAACAGAGAAATATATAAGAAAAGCTAAATAAGAATAATAAGGTAAATAAAAAAAAAGCGAATCTAAGACTAATCCTAAAAGTAATTTCTAGACAAATTTGATTAAGATATGGAAAAATGACGGTCCATTTAAATCTAACACGGGAGATCTTTCTTTCCTATGTTAGATTTAAATGGATATTAACAATTACTTCTTTTGTTTTAACATAAGACAATAATAATGAAAATTCTACAATTAATAATTATGGAAGACACATTAACATGGTTCTTAAACAAGTAAGCCGCTTGAGAGAAAATATATTTGCAGCACCAAAGAACTTTTGGTTCTTGTAGAGGTAGACAGTCCATCTCTATGTGGACTTACAAGTCCTCTGCTACCTGTCTTTCCCATATACTCCCATGTACAGGAGAGAGACCTTTTGCCGTAAATGTGAAAGATGGCCACAGAATTATTTTAAGTTCATGGTTCACTTACCTAAGATCATCAGGAAAAACAATCCCTTCATGATGACGGTGCTGTCGGTGTGGTGAGACAGACTGCTGGCGTTGTAAAACTAAGGGCTGGCCTGTGTAAAGGAGTGAAGCCACATACACTGCCAGGAGTCCTTATATAACTTACCAGGACCAAGGACACTTGTACTAGAGGTCATTGGCAGCAAGGTCAAGGGTGTTACCTCCAGCCCTCCATTCATCAGTTCAAATTTTTTTCATTGATTTCCACTTAACTACGTTCTTGATAGTTTTAACACATTGATCTTTTCAAATTTTATATAAATATTAAAGAATCTGCCGTATGTATTCTTCTAAATATGTCAGCCTAGAAAAAAAACCTTATGTAAAGAGTACCTAGATAACTCCATCCCTGCTACAAGGAAACCTTCAAGAACTTCTGGAACTATTAAAACCAAAGTGAAATTATTGACAATATGGTCATCGTTCCATTGTAGTAACCCAGTTCAGGTTGACAGATCTCACTACTTGTTTTTGAGAACTCATCCTGTTACACTTGCAGAGGCACAACGTAAAACAAATGTGCTCAGATTTAATGTGTCACTCGACTAAATATTTTAGGTGTTTTTTTATAGTAGAAGCTCCTTTGGCAAGAAAACTTAATTTTATTAACATAACTGATATGCTCGCTATCCGTTTAGCCCGAAGAATGTATTCTGAATAGCAGCTAAACTCAAGGTCTCTTCGTATAAAACAGTTTATTAGTCTACTGTAGCAATGTTATTTTCTGAGTTTTACGTATTGCGAGTTTCAAGTCTGCTGAAGCCATTATTCGTGGCACTATTGCCTGACTATTTCCTATTAATTTTGCTTTTTAAATCTATGGTTGTGCGATGGGTCACTACGTTGTATTCGTCTGCCATGGTTCGGGTACAGGTGAATGGCAGGTTGGGTTTGCCGGTGCGGATGGAGAGGGGTTTGAGACAGGGATGTCCGCTGTCCCAAATACTCTTTGCATGTATGCAGGACCCTTTTTACAGGCTTATTGAGGGAGGGGTTCGGGAGGAGTGTGAAGGGGGAGCTAGTGGTGCGGGGATTGTGGGCTATGTGGACGACACCACGGTTTTGGTGGGTGGGGAGGTAGGTCTGCGAAACGTGGGGAGATTGAAATGTCTGGGGCGGCGACGGGCATGTGAGTTAATGGAGCGAAGTCAGGGTTGCTCGAGGTAGGATCCTGGGTGGGAGGAGGGGAAGGGGGCTTAGGCGAGGCGTATGGGTGGTCTGTTGTGGATAGTCTTAGGAGTTGTGGAGTCGTATACTTAGCGGATGTTCTGGTGGCCCAGAGGGTGAATTCGGAGGCAGTGGTAGGTCGGGCTTTGGGTAGGCTAAGGGATTTGAGGGCTGGGGAGGTTACTTTGCAGCAGACAGTGGTGGTGGTGAACACCCTCGTTTTTAGTAAGGTGTGTTGATATTAAGGAACTGCAGAGGAGAGTTTTCCGATATGTCTGGGGTTATGGGAGGCCGTGGTTAAGGAGTGAGGTCGTGATGACGAATGTTCGGCAGGGTGGATTGGGCCTCATCCCGTTTGAGTCTCGAGTAAAGGCAGTCTACGTGAAACAGGTTCCTCAGAGCGGGAGGGGAAAGGGGTAAAAGGGTAGGGGAGGTTATGGTTGATGTACGGAAATGCTAGGGGAGGAAGGAGTTGTTGGTGTGTGAAGATATGGTGCGGTTTCTGTTGGCGGTACGGGATGCGAGGAAGATACAGGTGAGCCATTTGGAGAAGGTGGGAAGTCATAGGGTGTTGGTGCAGAATGTAAGCACTTATCCAATGTATGATTGGCGGGGTATTTGGTAGGATTTTCGGAAGCTGCGGCTGACCCCCGGGTAAGGGAACTGGTCTACAGGATTTTTTATGGGAATTTTGGCGTCCAGGTCAGTGTTGTGTATTATTATTATTATTATAATCAAGGGGGAAGCGCTAAACCCGGAGGATTATACAGCGCCTGGGGGGGGGATGTGGAAGGCATTCAGGCTTAATTTGGGGAACTGGAGCACAGATCCAATTCCCTAAATCAAGAGCCCCTCACCAACATCAAGGAACCTTCCTTGAGGGGTCAGTGTTGTGTAGGATGGGTTATGTGAGTGAGGGAACTTGTCGGCGCTATGGGGACGAGGAGATGGCGTTCCATGCAGTTTATTTTTGTGAAACGTTGGGAATTGTAAGGGAGTGGTTAGCAAGGGTCTTCCGTCTGGTGGGGAGGGGAGGGGCGTAGCATATCGTCTCTAAGGGCTTTGACTTTTGATGTGGGAGGGGTCACAGTAGACGTCAGGAGGGCAGTCATGTATGTGGTGGCGGATTTTTTGTTTGTTTCTTGGAGTATGCGGGAGGTTGGTGGGGTTTGTAGGGTGAGGGTGCTCGCAGCATGTGTCTACAGGACAGTTTGGAGAAATAGACTTTTATGTGGAAGGACATGGATGACCAGCTTCCCTGAAGGGTATCGCCACCTGACGGTGAACGGGTTACTGAGGTTGGGGGTGGGGTAGACCGATGAGGGTTGGATTCCCCGGTTTTGGTCTTTTTCTTTGGTAGGTTCGTTTTTAGTGGAGTTCTTCGGTATGACTGGGGGGGGCGGAGTGCATACGTGTCTGGACGTGGAACCTGGGAGTGCGTCATATGTAGTGGCCGAAAGAAGGATGTGCGTGGGGA